>NC_141109.1:22868068-23243068 GCF_041138505.1 Cibotium barometz
ACTATTAGTTGTTCCAGTGTCCACCACATAAGCTCTCTTTACAAGAGTGCACATGTGTCTTTTCTTATTGCAATATACTTTTCTTCTCTTTGTTGTTATCTTAAATTTTTCTTAAGTTATGTTTTTAGAAAAGACTCTATAATAGGTGAGTTTTCTAAATTTACAACACAATTGTTTTAGAGATTACAAAAGTGCATTTTCAATGCCTATATATATATATATACATTTATGTTGAATCACAACGCACCTTGATTGAAAATTGGTAGCATAATAATGCTATAGGATATCAAAGGCATTTGGCATGGCTAAGTGCAAAGTTATTGTGATGTGTATGGAGGTTGGCTTGCTATAAAGGATTCTTTAGATGAAACCCTATATAGAGGAAACTTGTAGAGAGTCTCATTTTCTTATGTAACAGTAGGCTAGATATTAGCTTTGATGTTGATTAAACTAAGTTCTCCAACCAACCACAAGAAAACCATTAGAAATATGGCAACATTTACACTATAGGAAAAACTCTTTGTGGGTTTTGTGACTTAGACTGTGGGCCGGAGATGCTCATCAGTGATAGTTATTGCTTCACACTTAGCTTAGGAGATGCTCTTCTTGGATTAGTAAGAAGGCCTATTGTGGCTCTCTCTTTAACAAAAGTTACTGAGTATAAGACTACATGCTTAGCATCTTGTGAAGTATTATGGATCTTGGAGGATATGGGGATTACGCATGAGCAACCAATGGATTAGTAGGAAGGCCTATTGTGGCTTTGTCTTTAACGGAAGTTGCTGAGTATAAGGCTACATGCTTAGCGTCTTGTGAAGTATTATGACTCATATGGATCTTGGAGGATATGGGGATAGTGCATGAGCAACCAATGGTGTTGCATTATATAGTGCTTCATTATTGCACTAAGTATATTGAGATTAAATTTTTCTTTATGTGTGAGGTCATTATGTCTAAGGAGGTGCAGATCCTGATATACTACCCCCGATAGAGAAGCTACTAATATGTTCATTAATTCTCTTGGTAGGAATCAATTGGAGTGGCATCGATAATGGATTGGCATCGGGCTTCGCACTTATATGGTGTTTAGTGGGGTGGGGGGGTGTTAGACATCAATGTCCACCCTCACTTTATTTTTTAATGGGTTTAGTTAGCTCATGTTTTGAAAGGCCTCCATTATGAGGAGAAGCTATGGTTAAGAAACTTGACACATAGGCACTTGACGATGGCCTCTATAAACTACAGATAGGCTACAAAGGTAGGTGGGGATGGTTAACCAAAAAATGGGATACATTGGGGTAGGTAGACTTTACTCTGGACAACCTATCTTGATATTGCAGGGCCCAAACTAGGCCCAAGATAATGGTGCATGGATGTTGGAGATGGGATAATTGTGTGTAGCACTTTCTAGTAGAGCCAAGTCTACACTTTATGGATGGTGGCATCGATTATGATTGTAAACCTATGTGCTCTAGTCATGGCCGCCCCATGTCTCCACATTTTTATGGATACACTATAAGGCTTGTCACTATGTATTGACGCCCCTTACCTTATGGCCACACCCTTAGCAATTTCAATATCCATCTAAGCTCCCTTTAGGACTACGCATGTGTGGAATGTAGCCATCCTTGTATCTTGGCTTATTTCAATACTCTTCTTCTCTATGTAAAAGTTTACACCACCATTATGGATTAGATGAGACAAAAGTGTATTATTAATGCCCATAAATGCACATGTGTGTTCGATTAATACACATTGGTGCCTTGCCATGTCCACCACAATGCACGTGTTTTTGTTAAATACATTTTGTTTGGGGTTGGATTTAAACCTAGGATCCCATACAAAACTACTCGACATTCCCTTCTATTGGTCGTTGCTTGGGCCTAATTCTTTAAAAACCTATCTTTAAGAATCTCATTTTGTGCACACTAAAAGGCTAGCAAGTGGTTGAAGGCCCTATACATTTATCCTCCCCCCTCTCTTTTCAAGCCCCCCATTTTCTCTAATCAACTAGTTTCTTGTAGAAGCTTCAAGCGAGGGAACTCAATATAAAACTCAACTTGTAAAACACTATAATTATGAAACG
The DNA here is from genome assembly GCF_041138505.1 of Cibotium barometz. Classification (NCBI taxonomy): domain Eukaryota; kingdom Viridiplantae; phylum Streptophyta; class Polypodiopsida; order Cyatheales; family Cibotiaceae; genus Cibotium; species Cibotium barometz. The sequence continues at coordinate 22,870,155 of NC_141109.1, forward strand.
TCAAGAAAAGATAAAACTAACCTACTTTCATACATGGTGAAATCTAAGTGGCCATCTCAACCAATAAGAAGCCATAAAATAAAAGCAAATATAATGAACATAATAACATGAAAAGTTCAATCACACCAGCATAAATAAACAAGGACTGTGTTTATTTTATTCCATATTGTGTGGTATTCAAGGTGACCCTTCGTAAAACACACTACCAATAATGGCACTATACATGTCTAACCCTTCTTTTGCCACATACCCTTCCCTTGTAATATGATACTCTTAAAACTCACTCTAATATAATCAAATACATTTGCTTATTCTTGCTAGTTGCTCATTTATCTAGATTCCAAGGGTGGTGGTATTAGGCTAACAAAGTAATCCAAGAGTGGTGTATAATGAGCTAATCCAATTGTTGAGAACCAATATGTTGAACCTTAGTGAGAGAGAGTGACCTCTTAAATGACAAAAATCCTCATTTACTATCACTAACATCATGGTTTGGAAGCCACCTTAAGGTTTATTGAATGGATGAACCCAAAATTATGGGCTTTTGATTCCGATAACCTCGATAGCTTCAATAGTTCAAACTCTTAGATGGAGGTTTCACATCCACCTTCTTACTTTTCTAATTTTTAGAAAAGAGCAAATGTTTCTACATAGGCCACTAGTATTCTTTTGTTCTTTAAGTGATAACTAGTATATTAGATGCCATGGAGGTTTCACATCCACCTTCTTACTTTTCTACTTTTTAGAGAAGAGCAAATGTTTCTACATAGGCCACTAGTATTCTTTTATTCTTTAAGTGATAACTAGTATATTGTGGCCTTTGATTCCGATAACCTCAGTAGCCTCAATAGTTCAAACTCTTAGATGGAGGTTTCACATCCATCTTCTTACTTTTCTACTTTTTAGAGAAGAGCAAATGTTTCTACATAGGCCACTAGTATTCTTTTGTTCTTTAAGTGATAACTAGTATATTAGGTGCCATGGTTCAAAATATAAACCTGGAGAGTGACAGCTTATGGGGACATTACATCATTAATTGTTAAGTTCGGTTTGATGGACCTAGTAGCCCTCATCCTACATGTCATATAGAATGTGTCTTCCTTTAGGGATGGAGTTGCAATCGCCTTATGTTAGGTTGTCTTCTTTGCTTTGAGCATTTTTTTAATGATGCATTGGGGATAGCATTGTATTTGATGAAATGTTTAAAAGCTCTTCCCCTTTTGCTTATTTCATTTTTGGTACTCTAGTGGAAGGAAAGGTTTACCTTTGGTTTTCGCATTCTAGTGGAAGAAAAAAGGTTTACCTTTCTGTTAGTTTTTCCCCAAGGGTTTTTTTCATTTGTTAGTGATAGTGGTGCAGCCACGTTTTTTTTTCCTTTGCTAGTGATAGTGATGTAGCCATGTGGTAGCCACCTTTGTTAGATGGATTATCATAAACATTAATGCATTTACTAAACTAAGTGGCCAATAACATGACAATTAGCATAGTGTCACCTTACCAGCACATAACTTTGTAATAATTACACATGTCAATAACCTTGTTTCCCATTAAGAGGACACTTTGAGAGAGAGAGAGAAGGTGGCAAGGGGGGGGACTACGTGTCTCGACATTTATGTTGCTTGTGTCATCGTAGGATAAAACCAAAACGAGACATTGTTGAACATGTCAATCTAGTTCCCTATCTTGGTTAAATATAGGTGAAGTATTTCTTGGGCGTGTAGGTGATTCTTACACACAAGGATTTTCATTATAACAATGAATGGATGATCTTTGTTGTAAGTTTGCATAAGAGAAAATACTTTTTAAAAGCTCGAAATGTTCAGAAGAGGTGCACTTAAAATCACAAAATTATAACAATGAATGGATGATCTTTGTTGTAAGTTTGCATAAGAGAAAATACTTTTTAAAAGCTCGAAATGTTCATTATAACAATGAATGGATGATCTTTGTTGTAAGTTTGCATAAGAGAAAATACTTTTTAAAAGCTCGAAATGTTCAGAAGAGGTGCACTTAAAATCACAAAATTTCTTGAAAAGGGAATTAAAATCAGTTATTGAATGCATGATTCAAACTTGTTGAATCCCCTTCAAAAATGCATGTTTGATATTAGTAGTTTCAAAGGGACTTGAAATCAACTATTAAATGCATGTTCGATATTAGTAGTTTCAAAGGACTTGAAATTAACTATTGAATGCATGTTCGATATTAGTAGTTTCAAAAAACGTAGTATTGTCATTAAGAAGTCGTTTTCATGTGAAATATTGGGATTTTGTGGACTGTATTTATTTTGAGAAGGCAAAATGGAGGTACCTTGAAAGTTGACTTGTGTGCTAAACAAGCAAACTTGGCTTGTGACATGTTAATGTCGATGCTAAAGCATTCAAACTTGTGCAACTTGGGCTATTGACTTATGAGGGTGCTAGGCAAATGGGGGCTTATCAAAATAGCAAGGAGGATAATCTTGTATTTCTAGCTGCATGTTGGGGTTGTTGGGGTGTTTTTTTCTGTGTGGGGTGGGGGTTGATTTTTGTTTAAGACAATAGCTTTGATGTAAAGTAGGCCAATGAAGCCAAGCTTATTATAATAGCTACAAGTTGGCTCTCACTAGTCTTTGACAGGGTTGACACCTCTCTCTCTCTTTTCGGCCCTCCCCCCTCTCTCTCTCCCCTGCTCTTTGTCCACCCCCCCTCCCCGCACTTTGCATTCTTTGATGACACGTGTCGAAAGAGACTTCAGTCTCCTTTATCTATTACATATATAAACCATGTACAACCAAGGCACAAGGAGAGGAGAGAAAAGAGAAATCTTGGATTTCAAAAAAAACAAGAGGAAAAAATCTCTTCGTTTGACTCTTTGTATTTCGGCTTCCATTCCTGCGTTTCGTTTCTTAATGTCTTTTACATAGCGCAACAAAGTGTGGGTTGAGTACTAGTAAAATCCATAGAGTAAGGGTTTGTAATCCAGTGATTAAAAGGGAAATGCTCCACCTTCACAATTAACAATGGAAGAAAATTAAGGGGAAAAGAATGGGGAGTATGTGGTAAGGATGCAATGGGGCAATCAGCCAATGGGAAGCACTATCCTATCCTCTATCCGTCACTTTATCCGAATCCGAGAACACCCCGTGTTGGGCGCCCAACTTCTCAACCTTACCACCCTCCTGTTTGCTCCACGCAGTAGCTGCATTCTCACCTCGCAGCTTGTACCTATGGCGTCTGCAGTATGCTCTTCCAGCAGCCTCACTGCCGTTGCTGCCGCTTCCAGGTGTGTTCTTCAGCGTGTCCAGTGTGCCTTTTCTTACCCTCCCTGCCTGGTTTTTTTTTTGTAATCTCATGTTTTGACGCCTTTGCAGCGTGGGCAAGACCTCTTTCTTGTCCGGCCGGGCCCTGCGAGTTGCCCCTGCGGCAGCTTCATTCGCCCCTAGCAAGAGGGCCCTCTCTGTCTCCGCTGCTGCCGCCTCTGAAAGGCCTCTGTGGTTCCCCGGCAGCACCCCACCCGCCTGGCTTGATGGAAGGTACCCCATTTTCCATCTGTGGGCTCAGTTCTTAATCTGGTTGTTACATCCCCTTTTTTACAATGTGGGGGCGTTTAATCATTATTAGTTTGCCTAGCATTTTTCTCTGCTAACGAGAACAATGGGTAATCTGTATAATACCCTAATGAGGGGTTCAGTGTAGTTGTAAGATGTGGGTAATCCAAGTCACACTGTTTTTAGGTGGAAAAAGATCTACAATGATAGGTTGAGAAGGTGCATTATGATGGCATAGTTAGGTTAGTTAATGTACACCATTATGGGGTGATTAGGTGGATCATGTGGTTGTAATCAGGTGGGGGTAATTACATGCCTAATGCATCTGCTTCTTGATGTACTTGATGCAGCCTTCCAGGGGACTTCGGCTTTGATCCTCTCGGATTGGGTAAGTTTTATCTGTTGTCATGATGGTTTGCATGATAACCTTGAAATCCTCACAGCTTGATTATCTTTCATGCTCCATTTAGGGCTACTGTTGCTGCCAAACAAGCACCTGTTACTTTACTCAAGAGGATCGTGTATAATTCTCTGGCATTGAATGTAGAGTTTCTTACCTATCATTATTTGCAGGCTCTGAGCCCGAATTGCTCAAGTGGTTTGTGCAATCAGAGATAGTGCACTGCAGGTGGGCCATGCTTGGCGCTGCTGGTATCTTCATCCCAGAGGCCCTAACAAAGGCAGGGATCCTCAATACCCCGTCCTGGTACACAGCAGGAGAGGCTGAGTACTTTGCAGATCCAACAACCCTTTTTGTGGTGGAACTCATTTTTCTAGGATGGGCAGAGGGTAGGAGATGGGCCGACATCATCACGCCGGGCTCTGTCAACACTGACCCCGTCTTTCCCAACAACAAGCTCACAGGGACAGATGTGGGGTACCCCGGGGGGTTCTGGTTTGACCCCTTGGGATGGGGCTCTGGATCACCTGAGAAGCTTAAGGAGCTTAGGACCAAGGAGATTAAGAATGGCAGGCTTGCTATGTTGGCCGTCATGGGAGCATGGTTCCAAGCCATCTACACTGGCACCGGGCCCATTGACAATCTGCTTGCCCACCTTTCAGACCCTGGTCACAATACCATCTTCTCGGTAAGGAAATTTTCTTTCCTCGATCTACATGTACATGCTACTGCTACTCAGTGGCCAACACTCTACATGGTACCATGCCTTTATCCTGAATGTTCTTTTTGTCTGCAAGGTTATATTGCATGTGCTTGTCATGTCAAGATCCATGTGAATTCCAAGTGCCATTTGACTTCCAAGGTTGTAGGGATGTAATGTGGAGTTAATATTTTGTTCCATCCCACTAATTTGCTGCTGTATGGTTAGTGCAGGCTTTTTTGTCGAAATGAGATCCTGAGTGGTTAACTGAAATGCAGAGCAATGTACTTCATCTACAATGCATGCTATGAAGAAAAGGTCTCTGTAGTAGATTTCAATCATGCTGAAAGGCTCGCTTGTTTTTTACTCCACATGTGTACAATGCCTCTCATTAAGTTCTATTCAGATTCTGCTTTGTTTCTTTGGACTTTCACATTCTGTGCTCAATTAAATTCCTCCATGGTCTACCTTTGCTTAGTTGGTTATGTCACTACTGAGGGCTTGAAAGACGAGTTCTACTGTTGCGAATTTTGGTTCTTCGAAAGCCAATAACTTCCTATCTTGGCTCATGAGCCAGAGTGATTTAAGTACAACTATCCTAATGAAGTGATGGTGGAAATTTTGGAAAATGCCATATAAGTGTTTCCAGTAATTGACAAATGAAAGAGGAGAGGTCTGAAACCTATCTACCGGGTGTGTTCAACATTCAATAGATGTAATAGACTATGATTCGAGTGAGGTATAATGGCGGTAAAACATTTTGAGAAATTATACGCTTCCCATTTAATGCAAATAGCAGTAATCTTGACCTTAAACAGGTCTTCTTTATCAAGTTTCCCAAGAAGATGGATCAGCTGGGAATTCAAATGTCAGAAGATATAAGTCTGTTTTGAATGTAGTTGGAAAGGTCTAATCTTGACTTTAAACAGGTCTTCTGTTATCAAGTAGCCCAAGAAAATAGATCAGCTGGGAATTCGAATGTCAAAAGATATAAATCTGTTCTGAATATATTTGGAAAGGTCTCCTCTTGTTGCTGAAAAACCTTCTGACTTCTGCCTAGCCTAGTAACGTATGTCTTCTAATCGCAATTTACATAAGTTTTCAAATTCTTACTTGTTTATATGCTGTTAAAAAACAGAATTTCTTAATATAACGAGGACATGGATGATCGCACTTTAAATACTAGATGATCGCACTTTAAATACTAGTTACCTAGTGGTATTGGTATAGTTAGAGACCATGTTTGATGGGTGTATGTCGTGAAGGTGTTAACAAAAAGTAGTGCCATGCTTTACAACTATATTGTGGTCAAAATGAATCAAGTAGACTATGCTAAACAACTTCACGAGGTTAAAGTGCAATAAGTGGTTTATACAATGGATATGCCATGTCAATTGAAAGTGTAACAAGTGGCAAGCTAGATGATGTGTATAATAATACTTTCATCGTAGTGAAACAAGAGATAAGTATGTTGTTTGTGTTTATTAATGTTACATATTGGGATTGTAGAGAAGGATAATTGATTGAAATAACTGATGTGTTTACGCTTGTGAGATAGGTGATGAGCCATGAGATTTTGTCTATCATTTTAGAATTTTATATTATTTTGTTGATTACATGTCAAGTATTTGTACGTAACATTTAAGCACGCTTGTGCGTGGCATTGCTAAATTCATAGCACATTAGTTAGAAGAATTTTGATTATTTGCACTCAGTGTGTGAACAAGTTCTAGTATTTGAGCTATTTTTATGAAAGTGAAAAAAGCAAGCCCAATTTTATATGTACAACTATTAATAGCTTCTTGGTATATTTATTGAATATAAATTTTAAAATACTTGTGTTGTGGAAGTGGAACTACACTCATGAGGAGAAAGATTGCATCCAATAGCGTCTTGATAGTGAAGTTGTTCTATTTTCTCTTGTTTTATGCTATGCTATGCTCTGTCATATGAATTTGATTCAAGTATATGTCTCAATCTTAGATATCTTTGTGAGTTTTAAATTATTCTTCAAGTACATAGGTCTTGTGACAGTGGTATGAGAGCTATGGGTACTTGCACTTGAAGAAAGCAAGAAGCTCTCAAAAGTCCAAAGAACTCTTGCACAAAGGCGGGATGCTTCATGGGAATAGAGAGATTGCCAACCTTTTTACCAAAACCACTTCTGCATGTTGAAAACCACTCTTTCAAAACCACTTCTGCATGTTGAAAACCACTCTTTTTCTCTCTAAAATCACTTTCTTCAATCTTCCACCTCTGAAAGATCAAGAAGCATGGTTGCAATCTGTAGCTGAAGAGTAACAATAACCTATTCTCAGAATTACTAAGGCCTTAAGCTGGACAATTTTGTGAAATTGAGAGCTCTCTTTCCACCATCTCCTTCTCAGGTTTATGCTAAATCACCCACAAGCTTTTAATTTATTTATTTATGTTCTTTAATTGGATTTTCTCTCTCCACACGGCTGTTGGCCGAACCGCATCTAATTCGCTGAGCTCCGTCTACAGTTCGAAAGTCGAACAGCAGCTCAAGCTCCCACCATAGTCACGCTGAAAGGATAGACACAAATTGGGTTTTTTTTTATATAAAAGGATCTTATCGTTTAATAAGCTTAAAGCCTTGAGCTTATATTGCTAAGAGAAAAAGAGGGAATTCTACTAAAGGTAAAATTTTCACTTTTCCTACAAATTGCATAGAGACATTATCAAGTGGATAAAGGCATTTTTTTCTTCGATAATTTTTTAACTTTTCTGAAGACCTCTTCAACGAGTTATTATTTGGAACTATTTTGGCATCAACGAATTATCTTCTACATGGGATGTATTTCTAGGATAATATTTTTGAGCTTTTGAAGATTACCGGAATCATAGCTTTTTGTTAAGAAGATTACAAACAATAGAACCTATTGAGAGGTTTGTTGACTCTTCATAAATATTCAACCTCCATATCCATGCTAACACTAATAGGAAATATAAGTGATTTTTCAAGCCAACTCTATGATCGAGAAAAAGCACCAAAAACTTTATTTTCTTTTCTCTCATGCACCACACTAAACCAGCAAAACATGCAAATAACAAAAAATACACTTACATATCCACATGAAAAAAAATATTTTCCATCTAATGAAAATAGAAGTGGTTTTTTTACATGAGAAAAATAGAAAATTTTAACTTTATAACCTAAACTATACTGATACCAACTAGCCCTTTTCCATGCTTTAAAAAACAACAAATATGCCAAAAGATGATCACTGTGAAAAACTAAGTTTTTCACTCTGGGTGAGAAAACCAACACTGGTTTTTTTACGTCAACAAATATTGCTCAGATATGTGTCCTAATGTATCTTAAAGTGTTCCACTTTGCATTTTTGAACTAAAAAGCATCGAAAAGCTTGTGCTCAATCACCATAAAAATTTGAGTTTTCCATGCTGTGAAAAACCAACCCTAGTTTTTCACACCATCCAAAAAATGCACAGATTATCAAAAACGTCTCTAGACACCAATGCTCAACTTAAAGATTTGTCAAAATTGGTGAAACCAACACATTTACATCATTGTGAAAAGCCTTGAGTTTTTGATATAATAAGAGAGAACCTTCACATCATGAAAAAATTAATTGCATCTGAATCTATCATTCTAGGTTATGCATGAAAAACATTTGACCGTTTGACACTAAAACTTTATGAAGGGTCAGCTTCCTCTGTATCTTAAACTCTTACTTAAGTGAGTAGCAAGACAAAGCCTCATCTTGCTATATAGATCTAAGAAAAAGCAAGCATGGCTTGTTGGCTCCTCCTACCAGCCTACTGTTTATATGGCTGGCCTGATTTACTTTTCTAACAAGATGGGTGTCCCAAAAACAATATGAGTCCCTAGATCCATTCACTTTGGATGAAGAAGAGTCCACACCGAACAAGATGAAGTGGAGAATACAGAGGAAAGAAGTGGAGAAAAGGTTACATTTCCACTTCTCCCTGGAATCAAGATATGAAGCAAGAAGCACTCTAACAGCTAGTTGCTCTTATTGTCAACACACACAAGTAATACTTGGTGCCCAAATAGCAAAAGAGAAGGTTAAAAAGTAAATAATGAAGAAGACGCCCCGATAACCAAAAAAAAAGTGACGTACACAAAAGAGGATGTTATTGATGACATTCCACCACCTCTGACTTCTACCAAAATGCAATAACATGGATTGGAGGTGACTAAAGTAGTCAACCAACAACAAAGGGCTAAAAGAGATCACCTTATCACCCAGAAGCACCACAAATAATCAAAGCACATCAAGAGCCAAATCAAGGGTAAATAAACATATGTGATGCGCTAAGTGCAGGCATATGCCCATAGATGTGGCTGTAGTCATTAGTGAAGACCTATAGATGTGGCTGTAGTCATCAATTTGAAGAAATCTATATGCCTTTAAGTGTGCCCATGACATTGCCACTAACAAAAAGTATGTAAACAACAATATAGTGTCCATGGATGTATTTTTCGGTACACCTTTAAGTTTGCCATTGCCTTTGCCAAGTATATAGCGTATGGAGGCTAATTAAGAAGCAGAAAGCATGTTGCAAGATTTAATTGATAAGAAGCACAAAGCATATTGCAAGCATTTCCATTGATAAGTTGACCATGGGAAATGTCTAGCTCACAACCCATGTACACTCATTGTGTTCATCAACTGAGGCCATTGCTTGTACCTCAGCAAACATGATTGTGAGACAAATGACTGAGAGGAGGCCAAAATAGTAAATTTATTGAACTTATCTTATAAAGGGTTAAGAAAAAAGGTAAACGTCCACCTAAAAAGTTAATTCATCCGACAAGAGATATGACAAGTTACTAGCAACTTGGTCCACTTGAGAGGCACGAGTCTGATGAGGAAATGGTTGTGCATCTGCAACAACAACTAGCACAAAAGGTAAAGCCACCACAAGAGTGGATAGCAATGAAAGAATGAACAAGCTCATTGAAAGAGCATCCACACTTGCTGCCTTGCTAGAAAACCACCAGGATGCTGTCACCCATCTTAAGGATCACAAATGCAAGATACTCATGTAGATGCCATTAAGGCCTAGAACAAGCTTGCTAGAGTAAAAGAAAAAAGGCAAGCATCCACCTAGCAAGCTGATTCATCGAACAAGAGATATGATGCGTTACTAGTAGCTTGGGCCACTTTAAAGGCACTAGCCTCATTAGAAAATGGTTATACATCAGCAACAACATCTAGCACAAAAGGCAAAGCCACCATAAGTAGTGGGTGCCAATGAAAGAAAGAATTGGCTCATTAAAAGAGCGTCTACACTTGCTGCCTTGCTAGAAACTCCTAGGGGACCTCCACAAACTCTATCCCTCTTCTTTTCATCGCAAACACTCTCTCTTCTTCAATATAACATTGACATTGATAAGGATCTAAGAGCCGATGAGATATAGCCTTAATAAGGTAAAATATTAAGAGATATGCCGATCCTACTTTTATAATTTTTATATTCCATGCATATATATCACCAAAAGAAACGAGTTGGTTCATTGCAAAAAACATTGGTAATTTTTCATGTTGTGAAAAACTAAAGTGGTTTTTTAAATTACAAAGTTGTTGGAAATAGGGTTGTAGGAATGTGCACACACACACACACACACACAATGGAGAAGCTCAAGGGAGCACAAAATGAGATGATAGATAGATAATGAATGTGTGATGTACAAAGATGATAAGTATACCCCAAGATGGGTGTATACTAGCACAGGGAAAAAACTTCCTGAAGAGGGAAAAAGTGCCCCGGCTAGTCCTAGTGTATTCACACACATAACTACCAAATATGGCTACAAATCCCCCTTGGACTGATGATGTGAACAAGGGGTGAGCTAGCACTAGAAGTATAGAGATGTGCCAAGCTCTTTGGACTGTGATAGGGAGCTTAGACGAGTCCCCAAAGGGAAGTAAATTTAAAGCTTTGTGAAAAGCTTCAAACTTCTCTTGTGGGAGAGCCTTCGTGAACAAATCTACCAAGTTGATTTCCCCTGCATCTCTCCTTGACATAGTGATAGTGCACCTCAATGTGCTTTGTGCGAGCATGAAAAACTGAATTCCTCGCTCTGACTGTCAATGAAGATGGTAGTGGCTGAGAGTCACTAATACCCAAATTAGCAATAAGGTGTTTGACCCAAACACACTCAACTACAACTGTAAGCATTTCCATGTACTCAGCTTCACACAGCAGCTAGAAGTGGCCACAGTGGGTTGCTTCTTACTAAGCCATGATATACATGAATCACCCAAACACACTCAACTACAACTGTAAGCATTTCCATGTGCTCAGCTTCACACAGCAGCTAGAAGTGGCCACAGTGGGTTGCTTCTTGCTAAGCCATGATATACATGAATCACCAAGGCAAAAGCAAAAACCACTAGTACACTATGTGTCATAACATCCAGCCCAATCGGAGTATGTAAATATATGCAGTTGTGATTTATCCCCCTTGGGATAATATAATCCAAATTTTTTAATGCCCTTTAGAACACCTATTTGACAGACTGCCAATGCTTTGTGCTTGGGCTATGCATAAATCTGCTTAATATTGAGACCACATATTGAATGTCAAGCCTAGTGTTACACAAAAAGATAAGGCATCCAACAGCTTCTTGATGCAAGCCAACATCCAAAAGGTCACCTACATCTTCAAGACTTAGTCGTAAACATGAATCCAGAAGTGTAGCCACGGTTTACAGTCTTCAAGATTGAACCTCTTCAACAATGCATCTATGTATTTTCTTTGCAGCATATTTTATGTTTAATCAAAGGAGACAGGTTCCTCTTCATTACATAAATTGGCAATAAGAGCATGACCTGTGTCAACATGAGATGCATGATGAGAATCTACACATGTTCTACTAGGCAAAGGAGTGGCCAATTTGTTGTCATGTAGTGTTTGCACACCAGCCATTTTGGCATAGTTTTTAACTCCTCAATTTTCTTTCTTTCCTCATCAACTGCATCATCCACATTTGCCTCATTAATAGGCTGGTCTGTGGGCTGAAAAACATGCAGATTGGTAACCTATGTGGCCTGATTTTTAGCATTCCTTTGATTATCCAAATGCTCTACATCAATGTGTCATGCATCGAACAATGGAAAGACATATAAGATCGAGGGGGGGGGGAGCATATGTCTAAGGAGTTTCATGCATACATGGCTGATCATGGGATAAAACACCAATGTAGTGTGCCCTATACACCTCAGCAAAACGGTGTAGCCGAACACAAAAATAGGTCTCTCATGGGAGATGGCACGTTGTATGGTCAAAAGTCAAGAGTTATCTTATGGTTTTTGTCTAGAAGCAATCATGTGTGCAACATATGTTTTAAATAGGTGTCCTTCAAAGGCTTTGCATATACAATTACACCTTTGCAGCTTGGAATGGCAGAAAGCCCTCTATGGCTCACTTACACATTTTTGGTTGTCTTGCTTATGCACTTGTGCTTGAGAAAATTCGTAGCAAGCTTGATGATAAGAATGTTAAATATATTTTTGTGGGGTACAACTTGGAAAGTAAGGATTATCGTCTCTATCATCCTCCTACCAAGCGGATTCTTGTGAGTAGAGATGTTCTATTTTGACCAGTCTTATCTATAGAAACATTTCACCCATAGCAGCAAAGTGCCTAAAGCACATAAAAACCTCTTATTTCTATTTCAATAGAGAATATAACCAGGTATGTCTAGAATATCCATCAATGAATGTGACAAAATAGAGGTAGCCCCCCCAATAGATGGAGGATCACATACATCATTGTGTATAAGCTATAATTTTTGGACAGCTCTAACTGAACCATGTTTGGGAAATGATGCCCACTGCATTTTTCTGAGAATACAGTCCTCACACAAACATGTTTGATAGAGGCTTTAAGATGTGTCAACTCAGACAACATGTCATGCTTCTACAAATTCAGTAAATTGCCAAAGTTCAAGTAACCAAAGCGTGCACGCCACAGCTTAGCATCACCCATTGCTTTTGTGGTAGAAACTGTACATATAGCATGCTTTTGTCTTTCATATGTAGCTAGCATGTAAAGGCCAAGAGACAAAGTACCAGAAGCAACAATTGTATTGCAATCATGAACAATACATTTGTCATCCACAAATTGAACCACTAGGCCAGCCTCCTTAGTAATAACAAACACAGATAACAAGTTCTTCTTGATCCCTGGTACATATAATATATCTGAACACATGATTGTTCCACCATTTGCAGCAATGAGAATAATTTCACAACTCCTTTTACATGATATGAGGAGTTATTTGCACATGTTGGAGTGTTTCCTTGTGGAGCAGATTCAAGTGATGAGAACAAACTGCAATGAGAAGTAATGTGCTTACTAGCACCACTATCATCCTTATGCGAAGGGTCAAAACTACACTGCACAATGAAATCCCAATCATCATGTGCATAGTTTGCAGATTCTTTGTTTTCTGCATTAGATGCTAATGCATCAGCTAGCCATCCCTGAGTCTTTCTTTTTCTCATTCTCCAGTCGTTTCTTGCACTCATTAATGTAGTGACCAGGTTTCTTGCAATAGTTTGACAGATCTTGATTGCTCTTCTTGTTGCAAGAGCACAGAAACCAACTCCTCAAACTTCAAGGCATTTGGATTGCCTTTCATCATGAGTTTAATGGTAGAAGCAAAACCTTGATATACGAGTCTGGCAACGCATTCAAGACAGTAGGCACCAATGAACTGTCAGGATATACTTCATCAACACTTGCCAACTTCTCCTTAAAATCCTTGATTTTTGTAAGAAAACTGTCCATGGAGTCTCCCTCATCCATGTGCTCTAACTCTAATTGCTTGCGTATACATGCTTCATTACGTATCTGGTACAATGACGTAAGTGCATCCCAAGAATGTTTAGTAGTCCTACATGTAAGGAATGGTACTCCTCTTGACTGATAGAGTAAGAAATTCATGTGCTTGCGCATCTCTTCCATCCCACTTTGTTTGTTCCAGTGTAGGAGGTATACTACAATGTGGTAATGCACCATGTGAAACTGAGTCCATGTCTATAGATGTGCCTTCTACATCATGTTCATCCGAGGAACCAAGATATTTCTCAATACCAACCACAACATTCCATAGTCCTTTAGCTATCAATACATGCTACATCATATAGGACCATAATGGGTAGTTGGTCCCGTCAAGGTTATCCTCAATGGGATAACATCTGAAATACATCACTATCTATAATTTTTTATAATACCCAAGTAATTAATCACACAAACTGTAAGTACTAAGTGATACTTTGATGCAACCAAGGTGGTTTCTAATAAGGCCGCTGACAATGGAGACCTGCAAGGTGTATGAAAGAAATGCAGAGTAAAGTGAGTAGAAATTTTACTTGTAAGATGTAGAGATCGATGTCGCTAAAGTGCAGCTCATAGACAAGATCTAGTGTGGTGTCTGTTGATGCTTTCTCGTGTATCTACAACCCCGTCTATAGTAGATCTAATAATATTACTCCAGAATCCGATAAAGAACAGTGCAAATCTGGTCCCCGAAGATGTTTGTAGAAAATCGAAAACCACACAAATGGCCCCCGCACCCGGAATGAAAATATGACCCAAAAACATCAATACAAAGAACTCAACATTACACAGTCATCTTTCTTCTCCCAGAAGGTCTCCTTGATCCAATTCAAGAAGACATGCGACTCGAGGTGAAGGGTAGACAACAACATAGGGAAGAGGAGTGTATGCTATGATACCAAATGTTGGAAATAGGATTGTAAGAATGCACACACACACACACACACACAGAGAGTGGTGAAGAAGCTCAAGGGAGCACACAATGAGATGATAGTGTGCTGTGTGTACAAAGATGATAAGTATACCCCAAGATGGGCGTGTACTAGAATGGAGAAAAAACATCCTAAAGAGGGAAAAAGTGTTGAAATATACAAGTGAATAGGGTGTGTGCGGGAACAAGCCCTTAGCAAGAGGTTGTAAAAGAGAATCTGTAAATGTGAGAGAAGCTGTGAAAAGGTGAGAAGTATCTATTGGGAGAGAATAAAGGGTAGCATGAGGAGATTTAGGAGGTGTGGAGATATTTTGGAGAGAATCTAGCAAAAGGAGTGGAGTGAATTAGGGAGGGAGAGATTAGTGAGATTAGATGCTTGGATGTAAACCCTATAAATTGAGGCATTGACCTAATGAGAATTTGCTGGTTTTTTATTATCCATGCCTACATTAAGCTATCAGTTAATTGCTCACTAATCACATCTTAATTATCATCTAATCTCTTTATTAATGATGTTGATTCTAGCATTTGATCCACCATAGCTCATCACATTGCTGCAAATTTAACATGGTATCAGAGCCTAGCCTAGAATCCATCAAATTTATGAGCCCATTATCTTACTAATTAGGATTAGTAGATGATTAAGAAATAATCATTTTTTTAGTTATTTTCAACAAGCTCTTTGCACCCCCAGCTAGTGGAGGGGATTGATCTTCCTACAAGAGCAACATTAGGCCAAGTGCTTCTAGGCAAGCATAGCCAGCCTCCCCATAGACCAGCCCATCAAATCGGCACGTCAAACCGCCAAGCAAAGCTCACGAAAATGGCAATTTAACAGGCGTCGTTTTTCTGAGGAAAAAATGAAATGTCATCTTCTCCAGATCAAAAATTTCTCTAATTCCTCTTGGCTCTAGGGGTTTTCAAGGGTGCTCTACAAGCTGGTGAAGACAGATTTTGATTTGATCAAGTCTATAGTGAGATCCAAGCTCTTCATCAAATCTGCACGTGACTTTGATAAAACAGAGATTAAGCATTCAATGTTTGGTCAAATCTTGTGTTTCTTGACTTAATCCTCTACTGGACTAATTGCTATTGATGGCCTTGAAAGGATTTGAGCTCATTTGAACTCTAAGGCCTCAGATCTGAACTCCCCGCATACTCTGTTTTTTGCACACAAAACAAAGGATTAATTTACTAATCAATAATTAATCAATACTAATCACTATATTTTGGTACAATTGAGGGTTCAAATTAACCATTAGGTATCTGATACAGATTCCTATAACTTCATATTGCAATTCGGAGATGGTTTGATACTCCAACCATTCCATACAAATTTATTATCTTTGGTTTAATGTGGTAAAATTATGCTGATAAATCTGTTGTAATCATCACCTAAACACCAGATTGAGTTGTAAAAGGGTAGACATTGCCCTTGAATCTTGAAATTAGATCGAGGTAAGACCCCCTTCACATAATGAGTATGGCACAAGAGATAGCCAAATTTAATGGGGAGCAGTTCTACACATGACAGACAAAAACCATGTATCTGCTCATAAGGAAAAATCTGTGGGGGGTAGTTGAGGGAAGAGATGAATGCCCAGAGGTGAGAGGGAAAAATGAGTGGAAGAGTAGGAATGAGAAAGCATTGGGACTTATCGCACTCAGTTTAAATGATGAAATCATTCATCACATCAATAGTGGGCAAAAGATGCATGGGATGAACTCAATAAATTCTTTGGCACACAAGCAAAAAATTCAAAGATAAATCTGTTAATGAAATTCTACAAATTGGATATGAAGGAAAGTGAACCTTTAATCACACACTTGAACAAATAAAAGAGCATTAAGTAACAACTAGCAGCCATTGGCAAAAAAGGTAGAAGATGATGAGACACTAGCAGTGCTTCTCTGAAGAGTGTGTGTGGACAAAGGTGAATATGAAAACATTGTAGCAACATTAAAGAATGTACCTGAATTGAAGCTGCACGAGATAGAAGGAGCTCTACTAGATCAAGACCAGAGTCAAAGAGAAGAAATGGCTGGACTCAACAGAAAAAGCATTCTTCACCCGAGGAGGATTCTCTCGAGAACAAGGACGAGGAAGAGGCACAGTAGGAGGAAGGACCTTCACTTGCCACAACTGTGGAAAGCCAGGACACATGGCAAGAGACTGCTACAGCAAACCAAGTGGAGAAGGAACGACATCGTCGGCAAACTTCATGGAGGCTCCTAAGGAAGTGGAGTCAGATCATCTTTTCCGAGAGAGAGAGAGAGAGAGAGAGAGAGAGAGAGAGAGAGAGAGAGAGAGAGAGAGAGAGAGAGAGAACCCCACAACCTAATGTAATCTGCTCCAACAGAGTAAAACCACCTCTGAGCCACCGATGATGTAGGCCATGTGGTAGATATGTGTGAGCACTTTAGTCAAGGTCACGGCGGGCACTTGTAGTAGCCTTGGACACATAGAGAGAGAGAGAGTATCAAGGACTATGAGTTTAGGGACTTGAGGCAGTGGTTGCGGACTATCAAGAAAGAGGGAAACTTGGTATAGGGTCCAGGTGTGCTAGGAGTATTCACTTGAGAGGAGGTGTTGAAATATACAAGTGAATAGGGTGTGTGCGGGAACAAGCCCTTAGCAAGAGGCTGTAAAAGAGAATCTGTAAATGTGAGAAGCTGTGAAAAGGTGAGAAGTATCTACTAGGAGAGCATAAAGGGTAGCATGAGGAGATTTAGGAGGTGTGGAGATATTCTGGGAAGAGGTGGAGAGAATCAAGCAAAAGAGGTGGAGTGAATCAGGGAGAGATTAGTGGGATTAAATGCTTGTTGGATGTAAACCGTATAAATCAAGGCATTGGCCTAATGAGAATTTGCTGGTTTTTGATTATCCATGCTGCCTACATTAAGCTATCAACTAATCACATCTTAGTTATCGTCTAATCTCTTTGTTAATGATGTTGATTCTAGCATTTGATCCACCATAGCTCATCACATTGCTGCAAATTTAACAAAAAGTGTTCGACTGGTCCTAGTGTGTTTCTACATATCACTACCAAATATGGCTACAAAAGTGTCATTCAAAAAATCACCATGCTACACCAAGGAGGCTATCTAACTGTTAATCCCATTTTGGATTAACAAATATGCTCCTCCATTTGAGGACATTAATAAGTGTCATCATGCAAAGGCATTATAAAAGTTGTATATTATGAGATATTGGCCACCCAAGGCCTTAGGTAAGTAAGTTTTGGGTGCCCAAGTGTGAATAAGGGCTAATTGTATATAAAGAATTTTCTCATAATGAATGGACATAATCCCCCTTTGTGCTATGAGAGTTCTTGCTTTTGTCTTGAGAGAGAGATTGAGAGAGAGCATTCTAGAACTTGTGCCTTCTCTATACTTGTATGTTGCATGCTTGTATTGAGGAGTGAGAGAGAGTGATTACCTTGTGTGGTGGTGTGAGCGACTCTACGATGTGACAGCATGGAGGTGGAGCTTGGAGGATTGGAGCTTCTCAAGTGAGCTTGGAGACCTCAAGGGACACAAGTTCGAGACATTGGTAAGTGCCCTACGATAGTTGTGTTCTATTGCTCTTCCCAAAGGTGAAAGCATTGAGTTCCCTCTTGGAGGTGTGGTAGCCCATAACATTTTTGGCGCCGCTATAGGGGATATACCTTTGTTTCTTTTGAGTTTCAGCTCCTATTACATAAGATTCGTCATTGCCTTTGCATTCTGGTAGTGCATTGTGTATGGAATGGATGGATAAGATTTGAGTGGAAGTGAAAAATTTGTGAGAAATTGGTTGTTTTGTTGTGTAGTTGTGTGGTGGAGTGGCCTTGGAAGAAGGCTCCACTATTTTTTCTAGTCAATTTTGATGTTTGTATCACCAAAATCGTTAACGTGCTTGGTCCAAAGCAAGACGTATCTATCCAACCTTCAAATTCGAGGCTGTCAAACACTGGCACCCCCCGAGAAGAGACATGGAAAGCATAGCTAGGACAAGTCAAGTATTCTTCCCAACCTTAGAGGAAGTAGAATTAGATCTGAAAAGGATTGAAGTAGAATGGCAACTACTACGAAAATTGAGCTTAAGGAAACAAGAGCTCAATACTCGAAGGGCTAGAGCCGAACAAAAAGGAGATGGGAAGTGTGAACTTACTTCAATCACGTGGCAAAGAGCCAAAAATAGTCATGGGCAGGAGTGAGGGAGAAATTCCAAACTTAGAATCCATTAATGAAGAGCCAAGAGAGCGGAGGAAGGGTTTGTAACCCTAGATGAAGGGGATAATCTACCAAGAGAAGTGGGTGAAGTAGAAGATCGCATGTACATCGAGAAGGACATCGAGTAGATGATCAATCATCCCACGTTCTTACAAGACATGGAGCTCTTAATTCTATAAAGGCGTACAGAGGAGGCGACTAATGATGAGCCATTCCCGAATGAAGTGGTCAGACCATCCTATAGACCAAAAATGCCTAGAAGAGCCAACGTAGGAAGAGGACGAGGTCTAGGTAGGGGGGAGTAGCTCCTCAAAGACCAAGGGTGGATCCAACCATAGATCTTAATGCAGCTACAAGGACGGATTTGTTGAATATGGCTGCGAAAATGGGCCGAGGAATGGTCAGGGAACTAGGCATGGCTCTAGAATCCCGACCCTCCCAAATGAAGACACACATCATTTCAAATCTCATTCAAAAATTCTCTCAGGATGGGGATCCAATTCAACATGTAGAGATCTTTGAGTCTACATGCGAAACCTGCGGGTCAGTAAGTGATGTAATAAATGATTCATGCTTTCTCACACTGACCCTAGAAGGAAAAGCACATCAATGGTTCTAAACCCTCAAACCCGAAGATAAGGTTAATTTCACACGGTTGAAGAATGTATTTGTGCCAAGCTTTGCCAGAAGTGGTGTGACAGATGGAGTCCTATGGCACAACTGCACAACATCAAACAAAAGGAAATGGAGTCGATGAGAGACTATGTGTCTTGGCACAAGCACTTTAATTCAAGGTGCAAACTACAAGAGAGGCTAACTGATGATCAGGTACTTGCTAATGGCACAAGGTTATTACCAGGGCAATACAACAGTATGGGTGCCCAAATTCCACCCACTGGCCGCTATTGCCAAAACCTACCAAACAATGCAAAGAAAAGGGCAGTAAAGGCATTGAGAACCAACTCTCGACTAAAACAAATGCTAGGAATGCACAAACATTAGTGTGGAGGAAGAAACCAATCCAACAGGATGGGCTAAATAGAACAAAACCACTACCTATAAACCACCACAATCGGGGAGCTGGACAAGGTTATTGAAAAGAAGGTGCAACAAATGGACACTGTTACAAACCCCAATCCACAGGACTCAGTAGAAACACTCTTCAATTGGGTGGAGAGAAGAATCAAGCATTCTCAGGAGTTAAAATGCCTGCAACAACACCTGCCAAAGTACCACCTTGGTTTCCATGGCAATAAAAAGATAAAGGTATCCATTACTCAAAAATGGATACGAGGTAAAAATAAGTATCATTCACTTCATCTAATCTTTGAATGCATGGTTGAGTGTCTAAGCATGAAGAGAAATATAGGGTATCAATCTTGCAAACACTTGGTACAAAACAGTTCATGTTGTGAAACATTCTAATAAGCAGTTCACGCCGTGAAGTGGTCATAAAGGTTCACGCCGTGAACTGGTCCTCAAGGGTTCACATTCTCTCGACCAATCAAACGAAGCCACATGGCATTCTTCATTAAGGCAGCCACCCAATCCAACAGCTACGCCATAAAATCAAATTTCCTTCCTTTTTCATCATTGCATTTGTCGTTCATCATGTGCGCAACACAACCTCCGAGCTTGGCTCTCATCGATTTCCTCCTTCCTTCATCGTGTGCAAAATCGACATATATGGGTTTGAGGTGGGAGCTTGTGCCTTAGTTTTGCATTTTCTTTCTTTTCATGTTTTCAAATCTTTTCTTCTCTTAAGCATAAATTGCATGATGTGAGAAATTATTGTTTGCCCCCTTGTCTTCAATCTCATTCGTTATCATCATCTCACAAACCCCTCGCTCTGTGGGTCAATCACATCATGCATTCCTGAAAACAAGTTACTTTAACACGAAACAATCTCACTATTCATAAACAAAGTAAACAACCTACAACTTCACGGCTCCAAGCCAAAACCTGCAACTTCACGGCTCCAAGCAAAAACTTGTAATTTCACGGAGCCAACCCATTTCACGGAATTAACTTTCATGGGTTTATCCCATTTCACGTAATTAACTTTCATGGCTCCAAGCCATTTCATAGCCTACACTTTCACGGCCTTAGACTATTTCACGGCCTTAGACTATTTCACGGAATTAACTTTCCACCATGACTCCAAGCCATTTCATGGCCTTAGATCATTCACGGGATTAACCTTCATGAGTTTACCCCATTTCATGGAATTAACTTTCACGGGTTTATCACATTTCACGGAATTAACTCACGGCTCCAAGCCATTTCATGGATTTCCCTTTCAACGACCTGCACTTTCATGGCTTTAGACCATTCCACGGGATTCCCTTTCATGGCGGCTTGAACATCTGCACTTTCACGGTGATTACCAACTCACGGGTTTTGGACCTTGTCGTGTCACAACACTTCTACCCTCTTAATTGCTCACACTAACACACATCCCATCAAAATTAACCTTAACACTTTCCCCAAAAAAAACAAGGCTGGCACATGCCCTCACCAGTCTATGGACTGACCTTTTTCTCAATGTATAGATGTCGACCTCAGCAACATCTGACCCGGAAGCCACAAGACCTTGGCGGTGACACAAGCCAGTGCAACGGGATCCCCAGTGAGCAGAAAGAGACGACCCACACGGGGCCCGAAGCTAAGCTACCTAGGTCAGTATGCCCATGCATTCCATGGCGCGATCATCAGTAAAGAACTCCATACTATGCATGGAAAGGTAGCTCTACAGTACCATAGTCCTAAGTGCCTACAAATTTTGGAGGATGCCGAAGTCAAAGAAAAGCTGGAGAAAGTGGGCCTAGGGTGGATGGCACAGAGTCTGTCCCCCAAAACATTGATACAGAGCTATGTGCGGAATACATCAAGACATACGACGGCCACCAAGAGGGGGATAGTAAAACTAAAGCGGATGGCACCACATAGCAGGTTTTGATCATGGAAGAATTGATACGTGAGGCTCTCAGCTACCACCACCAATTAAAATACACACACATAATTACGAAAAGATGCCCCTAGATGCAATGCTGAAGAAGAGCTCGTACAACTCTAATGGAGCAGAATATGACAATATCAAGGATGAAGTAATAGAAAAGGCATGCAGGGCAATGTCACCAATTATGCAAGTGAAGCCAGTAGACTGCACAACAAGGTGCCCCTATACAGGATAGCCAAGGTACATGAGGAAAAGGAGGATGTCTAGGTCTATTACATCCATAGAGAGATGGAAAATTATCTAAAGGCCCATTAGTTGAAGATCTACAACCCGTACCTAATAACACAGGTACTGAATCACGTAGCTCAGAGGCCTCTTCCAGATCTGGAACTAGAAGAAAGGATGTGACTAGCACTCCTGACAGAACCACCACTTACTGTGCTGAAGAAATGCAGGAACGACAGGCCGTGCTGATGGAGACTAAAGAGATCATGAAGGAGATCAAGAGAGGGAGAAAGAATAAGACTGAGAAAAAGATGAGGGGCATTATACCGGATGTCGATGAAGAGACACAAAGGATTGAGGCCGAGCTAGCTCAAGAAATAGCATCATACCAAGAAGTACTGGGACAGTAGGAAGCAAGTATCAACTTGAAAGCACCTCAAGAGAGGACGGAAGTACATCATCTAACTCCTCAAAGTTCGGACCAACTAATATTCAAAAATCTTTCTCCCCTCAAGAATTCAACAATGGCAGATACACTTGCTTCTGCTGGGCTCTGCAAAAAGAGTCGAAACCGGAAGCATTTCCAGAAGCAGAGCCCCAAGGACACGAAGAAGCCACATCACTCCCAGTACAAATCATAGAAGAGCCACTGGATACAAGAAAATAACCAAGGGTTGAAGATACACCAAACCAAGTCCTAGTAAAAGGCAACTCCTGGAGAACGAGGAGATACCAGAGACATCTTTCCTCCATAACTTGGATTATGATAGATTCTTCCAAGAGACTGTGGAGGGACTGGATGAACTCTTGCACTTGCCACATGCTAGACTAGAAGGGGCCGCAACAACAAAAGTGCTTCCCTTTGGGAACAAGAGCAATGTGTATGGCGGTGCCATCTCCTCACAACCCACATGCTTTCATGACCGCAATGCAACATTATGGAAGCATGTTCAAGAGGCTACCAATAAATTACAGACGTTGCAAGAGCACCTCACAGCAGCAGCAAAAGCAACCCATAAGGATGTTATCCTAAAAAGTAAAAGGCGACCAAGGAGAAGGAACACAGATACCAAGCACTGGAAAATAATAATCTTGTTCTGAGTCAAACCATTGTGCAAAAGATAAAAGAGAATATAGATTTGAAAGCGCAGCTGGAACAAACCAAAGAGCTTCAAAAGGAAGTCACACATAACTAGGAACAAGCGACTATCCATGCTCAACAGCTCTACAGGAGCTAAAGCACACCTCACAAGCCAAGGAAGAAGAGCTACAAGGACAACTACATTCACTATCCTTAACTCTGAAGGAAGAAGAACAAAGAGTGCTCCAACTACAACAAGAAAGATGATAGAGCAACAAAGTAAATGTAGAAAAAATTAGAGCACTCAATGAGATCATCAGCACCAATAAGTCCAAAATGCATGGCTACACACCAAGAAACTATGGTGCAAATCACACAGCATCTCCAAGAATGTCAAAATTTGGCTGCAGAAAGACTTCACAGGATTACAAAGGCTCAGGGAAGGGAGGCAATAGCCAGACGAGCACAAGAAGACGCAACAAGGCATTTTGAAGAGCTGGATGCTACAAGGTTGGTGAGAGAAACCGCTATTTCGGACCTTCTCACCACCAAGGACTCGCGCAAATACAAGAGTTGGAATGCCAGCTGGCCATCCAAGAACGCAGCCAACGACAAGAACCAACAGACAAGATGCGACTACTCCTTGAGCGAGCCTCGGAGCCAATAACTCCTCAGGCTCCTCCTCAAACTCTGACTCTCTTTTTGTCTACACTAACCCTCTCTTTACTTCAATATGATATCAACCTGTCTGATGACCTAAGCCTAGGAGAACTAACACTTATTAAACAAAACACAGAATGCAATGCTGATCCTACCATCATCATGGGAATTTTTCGGGGGGACTTAGTACTAAACTGATCCTAAAGATATTTATTTTTATCCTTTGCACCCCATTGTGCTCAACCTTCGTAGTTGGTGTCGGGTGCTACAAAGCTCCAAAACCCTGGACAACAGCATTGATAAATTAGACATGTTTGTTCTAGATGATATTCATGACACACCGGCCAACTACGAGGTTGTAGCCCAAAGTTATCAATGGATCATAAGCCATGGGTGGTTAGAGGTATATAATACTCACCAGCATTTGAATCTATGTGAGTCCTCATTATATCATCCTTTTGGTATTCTCAAACTACGAGGTTGTAGCCCAAAGTTATCAATGGATCATAAGCCATGGGTGGTTAGAGGTATATAATACTCACCAGCATTTGAATCTATGTGAGTCCTCATTATATCATCCTTTTGGTATTCTCAAACTACGAGGTTGTAGCCCAAAGTTATCAATGGATCATAAGCCATGGGTGGTTAGAGGTATATAATACTCACCAGCATTTGAATCTATGTGAGTCCTCATTATATCATCCTTTTGGTATTCTCAAACTATATCAAAATATCCACAAACATCTAGAAGCCATGTTAACCACCATCCTTTATACTTTTGATAAAACACATATTAAGTATAACTCCGAAGGATATCACTGAGCTACAAGACTTTATGAAGCTCCACAAACCTAGCCACCCACCCCCAAGTTCAGGTAGAAACATTAAGTTCATCACTTAATCCTACTTACACCGTATATTCTAGTGTCGCCAGAGTAAATTACTTAATCCATATCCAAGTGCTCTGCCTACTGACAAATCTCAAGCTGACTATATATTTTCTACTCTTCCTTCTCAACCCTTAGAATTTCCCACTAACACTCTCGACCCCTGAGGAGTTACCGGCATTGACCCATCTCCACCACCACAGCCAACTCAAGAGGTTAGTCACACTCTACCACATGATACAATTGAGCCATTCATATACTGATAATTCTATTATTGAGTCCTTATCTGCTGGCAGAGTACGAAGGTTTCATAAGAGCCGAGAATCTGCTACTCAAACCAAAGCTTATGTTCAAGGTGTTAAACAAATAACACCCTTTGAACCTACTTGGCGGATTTTACCCGAAGCTTACTCAGATGTCACACTAACGAAGCAATCATATATGTACCGTACCCTCTCTGAGCACCAAGACCAGAATTAGAAGAGCTACTGCCTTTGGCTGGAGGGCACGTTAAGGTCCAACGTGGCACGACACACACAGCTAGAAAATCCACATTTGGCAGACCTGTTAGAAGTAAGGATTGTTACATTTATGATCGGTTATTGGTTCCGAAGGTGGAAGAAGGCTAATCCAGTCCACACAAGAGAGGGTTATACAATGATTATCACAAATGATGCTAACCCCAAGCTGGAGGATTTCCGTATACAGCTGGATTGGAGAAAAGAGTACCTTACAATTCCAGAATATAGCCATCAATATATATGTGCACAACCAACACAAAGAGTAGATCCTTTGTACATGCCACTGAAGAGAAGGTGGACACCATTGGAGTTTCAAGAGGAAAAGCAAAGAGATTCACATCTCTGCTACAACTTCCCCATATTCATGCCATCAACATTTACAGATAGCAAAGAAAGCAAATGCTGAATTAGATACATGCAGGGCGCCGTATCTCGGACCTGGCAATTGTAGCCAGTGTTCGATTCCTGAAAGTGCTTGTGGTCCTAATAGATCAACCCAAAGAAAGATATGATGGATATGGTGCTGATCAACTGCAGTTCGACATAATCAAAGACCAAGTGACAAAGGCATGATGTTATATTATCATCGCCTAAGGTGCCTACCATCATGTATGCATGTCAGATTCGAGGATATGGTCCACACTGGTTCTAGAGATCACACGCTACATTCCTAAGAACCCTAAAAAGCTTCAATCGCACTGGAACTTCTATCGTCGAGTTCAACAACTAGTTCTTTCGACCTCGGTAACAGGTTCTGAGGACAGAACCTACATCAACTAGGGGGGGTGTTAATCCCATTTTGGATTAACAAACATGCTCCTCCATTTGAGGACATTAATAAGTGTCATGCAAAGGCACTACAAAAGTTGTACATTATGAGATATTGGCCACCCAAGGCCTTAGTTAAGTAAGTTTTGGGCGCCCAAGTGTGAATAAGGGCCAATTGAATACAAAGCATTTTCTCATAATGAATGGACATAATCCCCCTTTGTGCTATGAGAGTTCTTGCTTTTGTCTTGAGAGAGATTATTCTAGAACTTGTGCCTTCTCTATACTTGTATGTTGCATGCTTGTATTGAGGAGTGAGAGAGAGAGATTGCCTTGTGTGGTGGTGTGAGCAACTCTACGGTGACAATGTGGAGGTGGAGCTTAGAGGATTGGAGCTTCTCAAGTGAGCTTGGAGACCTCAAGGGACACAAGTTCGAAGCATTTAGTAAGTGCCCTACGACAGTTGTGTTCTATTCCTCTTCCCATAGGTGAATGCATTGAGTTCCTCTCTTGGAGGTGTGGTAGCCCATAACACTAACTTCCTCATGTGTACAAAGAAGGCTATCTAACTTCATCATGTGTGCAAAAAATCCCAAACACACTATGAAAAACTTAACTGGTTTGTCACACCATAAAGAGTTTTCCCAAAACTCAACATGCTGACCAAGGGGAGTACTGACATCATCAAGAAACCTCCACAAGTCATGCCCAAGGTGAGGACAATATCTGACCACATGATATCGTGAAAATCTCTTAGTTTTCACCCTCATGAAAGTCTCTAAATTTTCATGCCTATCACATATCATCAATTATCTACAAATCTTCTAAATCATCATAGATAGCCACATCAATATGGGTAGGCTATTTAGCTTGCCATTCTTCATTTCAACTGGCTATACATAATATAGAAAATGCTATCCTCTCAAGTAAACACAAGCATTTACTCATTGGTGTGTCAAAACTACAAAGTTCATCAACAGCATAGCCTTACTGTCAAGGATGTCCCTCCAGGTACATCTCTAGATGGGGGTGCCATATTGGAAAGAACCTAGTTATCCATGGTATGACCCATCACCTAGCTTTCCCTTGAAAGGTACAAGAACAATAAGTTGTCTTCAGCTACATGAAGAGTCTAATGACTTACCTTCATGCACTTCATTGTATGTCTACTTGTAAGAGCACTTAATATCATTGTCAAGACCCAACACTTCAGTGGTTCTTAACCACTCCCAAACATCCCCCCTAATAAAATATCTTCACCATAGAAGCCCACATTTGACTCTCAAGAATAGTGGAGAAGTTCTTCATTAGGCTTGCAAGATGATTAAAGTCTTTCATTAGCCTCTCCAACGGTTTTGACCACAATAATAGCTACATCAAGAGTCTGATGACTTACCTTCATGCACTTCATTGTAATCTACATGTAAGATCACTTAATATCATTGTCAAGCCCCAACACTTCAATGGTTCTTTACCACCTCCCAACCACCTTGCAATAGCCTATACATCTTGGCACCAAGGGGGGGGTGTTGAAATTTATCATGCCATTGAGGGCAAGATATGAGTAGAGGACCAGGATCAAGAGCATGCAGCCACATCGCACTTGGACATTATCCCACATGAGCATATTTTTAAGAGGTGTACCCTCCTCATATAAAAAGTCTCATTTCTAAGCAATGAGCACAAGAAGCTCTCAAGCCTCTCTATGAGCAAGTTTCCATATTGTAACCTAATTGTACTTGAGTCAAGCTTGATTAAGTCATTAGAAGTTTCATTATGTTGTTAATTAGGCTACACCCACCATAGGATTAACCTAATTGTGCTTGAGTCAAACTTGATTAAGTTAATGTGAATTACAAAAGATCCATCACTTCTCCTTAGTGCAACATGTGCTACTCAAGGTGGTTAAGTGTGGTAATACAAGCTGTCATCACCGTCCCTGGGTGCATAAATTGCTACTCTTAGGTGTGGTCAAGTGTGATAAGAAAAACACAATACAAAGGACTAGGTCTACTCACATTGGTGACCTCTTACAATCATGGGCTAAGGTGGTGAGGCTTGTCGATGTAGCTTTGGTTTAGAAGAGATGCTCGTTGAAGATCTTCTCTTTTCTTGATGAAGCCTCCACGTAGTTTGCCTCCTGGTTCTTCAATCTGCATTCTTCTTCCTTATGCCCGAGCTTGTTGCAGTGTCCACATTTAGGCTTGTGTTTGAGCCTACATTCACTTTTAAAGTGCCCTTTCCTTCCGTACTGGTAGCATTATTTAATATCCTTGTTGGTGTAGAAAGCGTGTTCCCTTGATGTGCTTTGTAATCCATTCTTTAACCGCTTTTGTTCTTCAAGTAGTGATGAAATATAATTCTTAAATGTTGGTTTAGGTAGATTCTTTAGAGTGGTCACTAGTGCACCATATTCCTCTAGCATGCTTTATGAGTAATGCAATTGCATCTTTATCTTCAATCTTAGCATCTATGCCATCTAACTGGGTCATGATGCTTTTCATTCTATTGAGACAAATAGAGCCAGAGACTCATTAAAGTTCATTTGTAGACCATAGAATTCAATCTTTAAGTGAATTTTATGGTTCTTTACCTTAGCTCCAAACGCATGATTCAATGTATCCCATGTATCCTTTTCGTGTTCCTTAAAGTCAAAGTGATGAATAAGACTAGGGCGCACGTGTAAACCAATAAAAACAACAATGATTGCTCATCTTTTTCAACCCGCCCCTCACTTGGTTCATCCGGCACATTTTCCTTCATGATTTATCACAATTTCTTATGCATTAGAAGGTACTTCATCTATGTATCCCATGTGTGGAACCTTTCCCCATTAAACTTCTCAACATTCATGATAGTGCCCAATGCTATTACAAAGGTCTTACTGGAGTTTGACTCTCGGCAATGTCTAATTGTTTACAAATTAGTGGTAAAACAGAATATGCTCAAAAGGCTTCCCATTAAAGACCCAAATGCCAAATGAGATGTTTTGACACTCAAACAAGGTTAATGAAACCTAATTCAATTTTTACATTCAATTAGGCCAATTTTGCTAATTACCCTCTTAATTATAATGATTAGTGTTGAAAATAGTGATTAACAACAATAGACTTTGGAGGAAAAAATTGAGGAAATGTAAAAGCTTTTTGATGGGGATTTCTTGATAGCCTTAGAACACTTAATGAGGATCAGTGTCCCAAGGGAAAGAACCAGCTCAAAGTCACCCAAAACTGGTGGATTTGTGCCTATTTCCAGTGCTTGTAGATCCGCGTGTCTTGGGTCATGTAGTGTACCAAAGTACTTTTGATACTTGGGCTATGTAGTCCTTGCAGTAGTGGAACTAGCCCTATAAGGGCTTGATCCAATGTTGACTACACCCAGCGAATAGAGTGCTTCTATAGTCGGTAAAAATGCACAAAAATTAGGCGAATTATGAGCAATTGAGTTGAGCCCTTAGACATGTAGAATAGCAATGAGGTCAACAAGATATATCTAAGAGGAATTTGTCAATAGTGAAGAGGATGTGGAGAATGAAGCTATGAAAAATTTTGGCCACAAGTGGGAGCTATGGATAAGATGTTGAAAATTGAGATTAAGTTTAATAAACATGAGATTAGTGGTGAGAAAGGATTAAGGTGGGCTGAGGCTAAGCTAATGGAGAAGCTCATGAGAAGAGGGGTGACACTGATACCATGTCAAAATATTGGACATGAATCCTCAAGCATGCATAGCTATGGTGTGCTCAAAAAATACTAATCCTATGGTGGGTGTAGCCTAATTAACAACATAATGAAACTCCTAATGACTTAATCAAACTTGACTCAAGCATAATTAGGTTACAAGATGGAAACTTGTGCTCATAGAGATGCTTGAGAGCTTCTTGTGTTTATTGCTTGGAAATAACCCTTTTTATAAGAGGACGGTACTGTTATGGCTCACCCTAACCCTCCTTGAAACACATCCAAAAAGAGCTTACCTGGTGAACCATAACTGTCGTGAGGATCTTTCCAATGGCCGAGTTTGTAACCCTTGAGGTCTCCAAGCTCTACAACTCCTTGAGTTCCACCGCGTCTCTTACGAGCGTTGTCACACCGCCGCGTTGCACTATAGCTCCTCGTCCCTCCTCGTCACTTCACTCACACACACTCACTAGCATGCACTAGGGAGAGAGATTAGCAAGACTCAATTGCACAATGGGAGAGTATGTTGTATTATGAGGGAAATTCACTTATATACATGGCCATAAGTGTTCACACTCACTTAAACTATGGCCGACCGGGCACTTTAGGCTCATAAGAGGCCTAATGCTATTACAATGACTACTCTCATAATATATCCATGGAGTACATCACTTCGGACTTCATCCTATCTTGCTACCACATGCTCTTAAAGCGGGAATCGCCATAAATACTCCGTCACACCATTACAGGTGCCCATCCAAGTTGTAGCTTTGGACACTATTGCTTCATATCTTGAATGTATGACCCTGTGGTGTATCTATCGTGACTCCTTGATGTAAGATAATGGTGGTAGCTCTTGTTAATCCTAGAATTGGATTAACATTTTTCCCTTCCTGATGATGATTGCGTCTGTGTGATCGCGTTGAAGACCTTTGTGTGGGGAGAATGAACTGGCTTTGATGTTGAATGACGTTCAATGGTATTTGTTCCTCCAGAAGGAATAAGAAAAGCTAGTTAATGAATGAAGAGGTTAGTGGTGTATTGGGAATTCCTAACGGGGTGGGGATTTTTTGGTTCCTAACAGGGTGGGGGTTTTTGGTTGCGAATGATTGCATTTTTTTATTTGTGTGAGCCCCTTTTGTTTCTTCTTTTCTTTTTTTCTTTTTTTCTTTTTTCTTTTTTTGCTCACTTTGTTTTTGGCAATTATCGGTAAGGTTACATGTGATTTTTGTTAGTGGTGGGGACACTAAGAGATGTTAATAATAGGAGAGAAGAGAGAGAAGGATCTGGAGGAACGGACTTAATTATCAGAACGAGATGGTGTTTCTCAATTCCTCATTTGATTCATTGAAGCGACATTCATCAATTTGAAGTAATTGGTTTTTTGATGATGTCCTTTTGTGTGGCAGGATTCTTGTCAAATGTTGTTGAGAAGGACCTGTTTATGTCTTCTTCTATCCATGCGCTTTTTATATTTTTATACATAATTAAGTGCTCTTAGAAGCAGATTTTCATGAAGTACAAGAATCGAGTCATATAGACTCTTATTGAACTGCTTTGTGTTGAAGTAGCCACTTGTTGGTGAGGATTGAAAGAATTACGTCGACTTGCGAGGCTAATATAGATATCTTCACTAAGAATTGAAGATCGTTGATTTGTGAAGATGGTGGTGTTATTTGGAGAGGTTTGTAATTTGAAAGAAAATTCCAGTTGATGGGTTGTACCATTGACCAAACTTTCGCCTACCATGGCCCCCCCCATCCAGAGATATACTTGGAAGTTGTTGATGGTGAGGCTTTGGTGCAAATGTTCTCCTATGCATGAGTATGGATATGTACTCATGGAGCAGCTGCTACATTAATTTAGCCAAAAGAATAGTAAGCAATAAGCTTAACAAATATATAGTGTCTATTATGCGATATGGCTTAATCCGTGAATGAGGCTTAAATTATGAAAGTGCAGGTTCTTAAGCCGTGAGATGGAACTCCTTGAATTGTAATTCTGTGAGATGGAATTCTATAAATTTATAGATTTTGACCTCAACGTTTTTTTATTATAAAATGGGTCATCTAGGTCATGATTTGCAAACAACAACTTCTTGTGCGCTCATTTCTCACTTCCAGAGGGGTGAAAAGAGCATTGTTATTTTGTTCTTAATGTGTTCCTAAGTCTCCGTATTGCTTCTTGAATTTGTTGCTGAAATGATGTCGAGGGCAGTAGGGAAGACTAATGATTGTTTGCTTAAACAGGCAAGCTCTTGTGTTGGTGCTGAATATATGAGAGTGGTTGAGGGATTTGCTTGTTGTTGCTTGGGCCTCCATTCTTCGAACTATAGGTGAAGTTGTTGGGGTTGAAGTCGGTGGTGAGGTTTTCTTCACATTGTTCGATTTTGGCAACCATATGATGGAATTACCATCATAGTATCCTTGTTGTTGAAGTACATGCACAGGCACCCATCTTTGATGAACACTGTAATTTGGTGGCCGATGTGCTTAGTGTTGAGGCTTTCTTCTTTGTGAAAGCTTAGGGGACTTTGTGATGCGCTTTGGGACCCAAGCTTTGGTACTACTTTGGTATTGAGTTCCCTGTTAGAGATAGATGGTTGGGCTCTGGAAACTTCTTGAGGAATAGCCTGATGATTGCGAGGTTTTGGCATTGAACTTCGTAGGTGAGGATGGGGTTGGAGGAGTTGATGCTTTATCGGAGTCGGTCGTTGACGCAGATGGTAGGTCCTTCTGTAGAGGAGCTTTTGTGGAAGAGGCTTGGCATCATAGATATCCATTAAAGTTAGATCCTCTTCCTGGCAGTATGGTATTGTCAACTTTTAATCGTTGACCATCATGAGGATGACTCTATTGCTTGCAAAGCACAGTGGTGCTTGGGCAGCAACAATCCATTTTTGCCCCAAGATTAAATATGCTTCCAACATATATTCAACCACAAAAAACTTACAAGTGAGGGAGTTAGTTTCAATATACATTGTATGTTCAAAGTGCCCCATACATGGCATGTTCAAGTCTTGTGTGAAGGTAATTCTTTCAGGATGTGCCGTGAGTGTTGGGGTTGACCTAACAAATCCCATAGCTCAAGGGTTATGAGATTATGTTCTTGTGTTGGATAAAGCTGTGCTTGAACTGTGGTGATTTTATTTGCAATTTCCAATCCAACCAAAATCCTAGGGATCTTTTCAGTAAGATATGTTGGAAGTTCCAGCTCCTACAAGGTTTCTTCCTCCCGTAATAGCAATTGTACATTGCATGCAGGAGTATTCAAGGTGACTGTTTGCATAAATTCATCTAATGAATATAACAATTCACTTATCCAAGGTCCACTAAGGATGACATCATACTCAAGGGAATCTAAGGTGACATGAAATGTAAATTCCATATTGCCATCGACCGATTGTTTGGGTAGTGTATCTAAAGTAACCTGGAACTTCAATGTTTTGTTCATTGGTTTCTTTTGCAAGACTATTGCTTGTCAAGGTGAGTTTAGGTTGTCCCAATGACACCCAAGTGTCTATTGCCATGATGTTATGACTTGCTCGAGGGTTAATCAATGTGCGTTTGCACTGAACATCATTGCCTGTATAGGGAAATCCAACCATACCATGATAGAATCTTCCAAAGGAACCATGGGTGTTCCGGTTATTATTTCAGCTTCAGATCCTGTGTCTGTTTCATATTCCCATTCACTTTCATTCTCTGTTTGGGTCTCAGCTTTTTCAAGAGTACCCAATGCGTACAATGGCACACTTGGCCCTCTGACAATTCTTAATGAGGGCTGTTTGGAAACTTGCGAATCCTGACATTTCTATTTTATGTAGTTCGTTATGTCCTTGTATAACTCAGGTTGAGCCATTAAAGGTGCAAGTGTTGATGTGATTTGGCTTTATTATTAGAGAAGAGCATTCCTCTGAATGAGGTTTTGAGAGACTGTTTTAATCTTGCAAGGGAATTATCGAATTCCTCACGTGCTTTTTCAAGCCTATAGTTCCTATAGTCTATTTCAAATGACTCTTCTGTAGAGAGTATGTCTTCCTCTTGAAAGGGGAAGCGGTACTCCTCTAGGCTTTGTATTTTGATTACTGTTTTAGGATTGGCATTATGAGGCTCAATCACAACTGGTGACCCTATAAGACATTCAACCAAGCTAAGCATGCTCTCCTGAGCTTACTTTTTACATTTCATATATGTCATGGTGATCATTATTATCCATTTGGGGTGGTTGGGTGGGTTTTAGTTTCTTGATTGGTTTATGTGGTGCACTGAGCAAAGAGTAAGAACTTGTTTCATCCTCACTTAGTGATGTAGTAGAACTTGTTTCATTCTCTAACTTTCTTTGGTTTGTCAATTTTTCATTATGTTTACCCATGCGACGTGATCAAATTTTCTTTTGGGTTTTTGTATCCTGTGTCGTATATATGGGTGTTGAGGTTTGTGTGGTGGTCTTTGATGTGGATGCTTCTACATCTTGTATAGCTTTTGGCTCTGTCGTGTTTATGTCCCTTTTTGGATTTATGTCCTCCACAGATTCCTTTTCCTTGATGTGGATGCTTCTACATCTTGTATAGCTTTTGGCTCTGTCGTGTTTATTTCCCTTTTTGGGTTTATGTCCTCCACAGATTCCTTTTCCTTGTTTTTTAATTCGACCTTGGTTTTGAGCTTTTCGTAGTCCCTGGTTTTTCTTGGGTTTAAAAGGTTTTGTTTTCTCTTTTAGGTTCTGTTTTGAAGCATAATCTTCTACCCATGTTGAGGTATTGTCTTTTGTGTTCTTTTTGACTATTTGTCATGCCTTGACTTGTAAACGTGTAAGCACATTCAATGGCACTGTGGCTAGTTGCCCATTTTATACGCTTAAGATGTTAAGAGTTGTATTTTATACGCTTAAGATGTTAAGAGTTGTATTTTGTGAGACAAGTTGCATTGAAGCAACTCATCTTGGGCAATCTTGAAACATATGATCAATGCCACATCATTTACACATTGGTCACAAGGTGTCAGTGACTATGGACATGGAAGTATTCCAAAACTGTGTAGTCTGCCACCTTGTGAGATCCACGACAATAAAAACACTGAAGTGTCTGATTAACTGCCAAAAAGAATTTTGAAAAACTCTGTATGAGAGAGTTGTAGTATTTTTGGAAATCTACAACTTTGTTTTCTTGAGTCGTCCGTGATTTTGTTGTTTAGACCCTCAAAAAGAAGCCCGAATATGGCTCATTGTTGTTTCGCACTGTTTTTTTGTGATTTTTCATGATTTTTGGCTATTTTTTGTCTCGATTTTCGGGTCAAATTTTGAGGTTGCTAGTCGGAGGCCAAAATGATCGATTTTGACTTCAGACAACCGAGTCAACTGATCCAAAGTCGAAGAGCTCGATGTCAGCTTTCTGATGAGTCCTAGAGCACCTTCATCGGATATACGGTTTAGGAGATACGGGCCTCCAAACAAGAGTGTTTTCCAGAGTCTTCTTTTCTTTTTTTTTTTGCCCCCATTCCCCCCCACGTGAAACTTTGGTGTTTCATGCCGTGAAACAGTTTTCATGTCAGACTCCACGAAAAATTAAATTTTGATTCCCCCCCACGTGAAACTCTGGTGTTGCACGTCGGACTTCACAAAAAATTAAATTTTAAATTATTTTTTTATCTTTCCCCCCCAAGTGAAACTCTGGTGTTTCACGTCAGACTTCACGAAAAATTAAATTTATTATTTTTATTTTTTGCCGCGTGAACTAGTGTTTCACGTCGTGACACGGTTTTCACACCGGACTTCACGAAAAATTAAATTTCGATTTTTTTTTTTTACCGTGAACTGGTGTTTCATGCCGCAAACTCCGCAGACTTCACGACGTCGAAATTAAATTTTATTTATTTTTTTATTTTTTTACCACATGAACTGGTGTTTCACGCTGTGAACCGGACTTCACGTGGAAATTATTATTTTTTTCTTTTTTTGGAGTCTAGTGGGGAATACGAATTTCCCTTTTTGGGGGGGGGGGATATTTTTTGAATTTAAAATGAAAGGGATATGGGCATTTTTCCAAAAAAGTTAAGTGGAATAAAAAAAGTCAACCTTTTTATGACACCGCTTACACCCTTCATAAATGACCTCCAAAATAGACAAATTGACAACTCATGAGCATCTTCTCATTGAATGCTCATTAGCCTTAATGAGTTATGTAAAAAAAGTGATTAAAAATTAATCTAATATTAATCCTTTCACTAATCTTTTCCTCTTTTACACTAATCAAGGACTTTAATTAACTACTAATTCCTAATTAATTCACATAATTAAGCACACCATTGGATAGAGCAAGGAAAAACTAATCTTTGTGCATCAACCATTGTGTAAATTAATTTAAATTAGGAGATTAATTAGACCCTTAATTATAGTCTCCTCTTTAAGGTAAAATTAAGCAAAGAGAGATCAAATTTCTCCAATTGATCAAAAAATTGATGTAATTAGGTGTTTTGATGCATCTTGATGCTCTCAAAACACTCAAAAATCTCAATTTCGACTACTCATGTGATCAATTTAGACCCCAATTAACACATTTTTTAAATTTTTAGCCTCTTGAATAAGATTAATCACCCTTAATTACAAAAACCAGTCCATTAAGAGAAATTAGTCAAATTCAATGGTTTTTTGATGGTTTTAAGAAAATTTTTAAAAGATTGAGCTACTCCTAATGCTTGCTAACACTCTAATCCAAACAATTTCAACAAAAAACACACAATTAAACTAGAATTAATGATCTTAAATCTATGTTTAAACTAAAGAGAGCTCACATTCACTAAAAATTGCATTCTATTTCATTGTTTGATGCAATGGATGCAAACTAAGCCTAATATAAACTATGTGCAAGCCCTAAGAACATGACAAACCACCAAAACAACAACAAAAACAACAAATTAATCTAAAAACTAAGTAAAAAGCATTCTTTTCAAAAACAAAAAAGAGAGCTATTTTACAACAAATCTCACACAAATCACCACCAAATCCACATCTTTTTCCTGGGAAACCATTAGTCAAGATAATGGGCAATGGGTTATACGTAGATTAGAGACAAAACGATGGAAAAAGCCAAGGGATGGCTCCCCGGCACAGCGGCATCGAAAATGTTATGGCTCACCCTAACCCTCCTTGAAACACATCCAAAAAGAGCTTACTTGGTGAACCGCAACTGTCGTGAGGATCTTTCCAATGGTCGAGCTCATAGCCCTTGAGGTCTCCAAGCTATTCTACAACAAATCTCACACAAATCACTATCAAATCCACATCTTTTTCCTGGGAAACCATTAGTCAAGATAATGGGCAATGGGTTATACGTAGATTAGAGACAAAACGATGGAAAAAGCCAAGGGATGGCTCCTCGGTAGCGGCATCAAAAATGTTATGGCTCACACTAACCCTACTTGAAACACATCCAAAAAGAGCTTACTTGGTGAACTGCAACTGTCGTGAGGATCTTTCCAATGGCCGAGCTCATAGCCCTTGAGGTCTCCAAGCTCTACAACTCCTGAGAAGTAATTTCACCGCGTCTCCCACGAGCGTTGTCACACCGCCGCGTTGCACTACGGGTCCTCGTCCCTCCTCTCACCTCACTTCACTCACACACACTCACTAGCATGCAATAAGGAGAGGGATTAGCAAGAGCAAGAATTAGTTGCACAATGGGAGAGTATGTTGTATTATGAGAGAAATTCACTTATATACATGCCCATAAGTGTTCACACTCACTTAAACTATGGCCGACCGGGCACTTTAGACTCATAAGAGGCCTAATGCTATTACAATGACTACTCTCATAATATATCCATGATTCGTTTTAGAGTTGGTTCAAGTTTAGCTAAAGTCCTAGAGAGAGAAAGCCTTAAAAGGACAATTCTAAAAATCCAGAGAAGAAGTCATAGGATATATGTCTATGTATGCCTTTAAATAAGGTTTAGCCCTTGGAATTGAGCACAAGGCTAAAGAGTGTTTTGACTAGGCGAAATGATCCTTATGAGGACCCTATAGAAATTTAAAATAGATAGGGTTATACCCTTAGGAATATTTAATTGATAAAGACCCTTGGAGACCTTATGTTAGAAATCCATGATCAAAAAATTGGGATAGATCTTGAAGCTGTCCCCGTGAAATTGAGAAGACCTTGGCAGTCTTATATGGTGGGAGGATTTTTCATTTGGAGTGTTTACTAAAGTGCAGAGACGTCTTGTTGAACTTGCAATGGTTTACACACTCTGATTGCATGTGTGATGCATTGTTTACCTGAACAATGTCTTTATAATTGTTGGAAATTATATTTATTTAGGTTATATTTTTGTGGAAGCCTGTGAAGGTACCACACATGTTAGTGTTGTTCCGTGTGGATGTCATCCGAGAGGTTTGACAACCGAAGATTACCTTGACCCATCTTAGTCAAACGTGGGTGTGCAGCACTCTTGGCATGATGGTGTGAAGGATAGGAAGTAACTCATATGTGTATCAGGCAAGGTAGTGCCCAAAGTGGCTGGCAAGGTGGACCTAAGAATACAGGTGCTTCCAAAACCAAGAATACAAGTGCTTCCAAACTAGGACCAACCTGTTTCAACAACAAATACTTAGGGAAAGTAGAAACTGGGATTTAGCGGATTATGGTAGAATCGTTGCCTTCATAATCGAGGAGTTAGGCCATCATGCTGAGCCTTAGGGAGCCACCAATAGGTCTTATTTATGGGAATTATAAAAGGAAACACTTACCTAGAGGAATCATAATTGAGGATTTAAGCCATCGTGTTGAGCCTCGCAAGCCACAGATGGGTCCTACTTGTGGAAATTACAAAGGGAATACTTACCAGAAGGAATCATGTCCAATTCCTTGCATAAGAATGATTCTAGTTTAGCTATACATGAAAGTTGCTTAATAGTTGAACATTGTAATATTGATACATGAGGCCTCGAGTAGATACTCTACCCTTATATTAGTCTTTTGTAGATTTATAGAGTTATTAGGGAGTAGGGGTCTCACAACACACAAGGCCAAACACCAAAATCGTTGAATTAGGAGCTATGAGAATAAGGAATTAGATAATATACTATGGAATAAGTGAGTTTTATATAGCGCGGGCAAGCAAGTGTGAATACTCATAACTCGAGGTGTATATAAGTTCATTTCTCCACACTCATTAGATTTTTTACTTTGTGAGGTCTTATACTCTACTTTTCCTCTTAAGGGTGCGCCATGTTCTTCTCTATATGTGGTGCTTTTGGGATCTCTAGCCTCCATGTTACTTGTGAACTTTGCATACATTGCACATCTGCTAAAGAAGGCTGAATTCCATTGCACAGATAGACATGATAAATCCTTTCATGGTTTGAAAGAAGTTCTTTTTCATGCCCGTGTGTTACAATTTCCTAACTTTTCTAGACCATTCTTTGTAGTTATGACCGATGCCACTGGCTATGGGATTGGGGCAACCCTCATGTAGAATGGTCATCCCTTAGCTTATGAGAGCCACAAGTTGAAACCAGTAGAGTGCAACTATAGTTACATATGACAAAGAGTTTGACTGGTGTAGTACATGCTCTTAGGATTTGGGAACATTATGGTTTTCAAATTCATAATCAAGACTGATCAACAAAGCATTAGATACTTACTCTCTCAACCCTTGATTGCAGACAAACACAAAATGGGCATCTTTTATTTAGAGTTCATAGCCAATGTTACAAGATTAACTTGGCAAGGAAAACGTAATGGTTGATGCTCCAAGTAGAAGACCAAGTATCAATCATATCTCTGCCATAGAGACTTCACCCTTTGATGCCATAAAGGATTCCTATGACCATGATCCAGATTTATCGGAGCCATAAAACTTAATGAAAGATAATAATTGGATTCCTTATGGTAAATATTCATATATTGAAAGATATCTTAAAGATTATACATCACATGGCCATCTAGGCATATTATTTTAGAGGAGATGTATCAACCTTCATACATGTGTCATAGAGGGGTATCCTTTACATGCTATAGCTAGAGAGTTATATTTGCCTTTGATGGAAAACAATGTAGCTAGATTTGTTCTTAAGTGTGTGAGTTGTCAAAAGATCAAGACTACAAAGAAAAGGCTTAAGGGAAGACCTAAAATGGAAATACTCAAGGCTAGACTTAAGGTTTATTGATGGCATTTCCCATTCCTAATGAACCATGGGAGTAGATATTAATGGACTTCATTATGAGCCTTCCTAATACTATGAGTCATAATAACATGATTTGGACTATAGTGGACTACTTTATTTTATTTTATGCAAAAAGACATTGACATCTCAACAAACTGCATAGTTGTTTATCAAACAAATATTTGTACATCATGGCTTGCTTACCCACCAAGTCATTGTGTGTGATCACCATTATAAGTTTTGTAGCCACTTGAGAACTTAGGTACTATGTTGGATTTCATGACTGCATTTCATCCAAAGGTTTGAGAACAAACATAAGTAAATATGTTTCATCCACATTCCCTTAGCTTTTTGCCATTTCTTTAGCCATGAATTGTGAAAGGAAAAATGGACTTCCAAAAGAGGTAAAGAATATGGAAGATCAAGTCAAAAAAACCCTAGAATTCGGGATTCTTTCTAAAGAAATTCTACAAATCCAAGGGCAACAACAATGACAACAATGGCAACAATGTTGACACTTTCATCATCACTCAAGACTAACAAAAAGAACTCCAAACCTCGTGACATTTAATGTTATAGGTGTAACAAAGAGGGCCATATTGCAACATATTGTCTAGAGAAGAAGAAGAGCAATGTGGCAAAGTTGTACATGATTGGACGGATCATTCAAGTAAGAGGGAAACGACAATCATGAGTATTCTGACTATAAAGGTAAAAGCAAATCTTGTTGTTTTTTGAGAATGATATAAACTATTAATGGTAAAGATGCTACCATTATGCTTGATGGTGGTAAAAATGGTACCATTATGATTGATGATGGTAGCACACATGACTTTATTTCTGCAAGAACTATGATATGGCTTAACCTAGAGTCTGTTCCCTCACATTTTAAGGTTAAATTTGCTTTCACTAGCACAAAGTATAATTGCATTGAGGTAGTGAAAGATGTAGGTCTATGCATCAAACTTTATGAGAGCACACATGACATTATTTTTGAAAGAACTATGAGATTCCTTAAGAGCCTGCTCCCTCACATTTAAAGGTTAAAGTTGCTTTCACTAGCAAAAAGTATGATTGCATTGAAGTAGTGAAAGATGTAGCTCTATACATCAAACTTTATGAGGATAAAAGGTATTTCCTAGTAGCACCTTTACAAGGGGTAGGTATTATACTAGGTATGCCTTGGAGACATGAAATACAACCCTTAGATTAAAGTATGGAGATGGTAAGGGTTTGTGTCTAGGGGGTCAAATGAAAGAAGAGCTTAGCCCTTTTCTTAGCCACACCTAGGCTAAGAGAGCTTTGGGTAAGAGGGGAAAAACTAACATGGTGTTGTTAAAAATGTTATAGCCATGGAAATTACACCTACTAGTCCCTCACAACAAGCATATTCCTCTCTAAGTTCAAGGATTGTTTCTTAAAGGAATTGCCTCCTAGACTGCCACATTCTAGGTAATACACCATGTTATAAAGCACCTTACACAGTTAATATGCTAGAAAAAAAAAGAAATCCAACGTCAAGTAGAAGAACTCTTAGAAATGGGTTTGATTAGACCAAGCAGCTCACCTTATGCTCTCATACTTTTGGTCAAGAAAAGAAGAACACTTACTCTATGTGTATTAACTATAGAGCTTTAGCAAGATAACGATAAAGAATAGGTACCCCATCCCCAAAGTTAATGACTTAACTAGATACATTGAGAGGGACTAGGGTGTTTAGTGAAACTGACCTCAAGTACAACTATAATCAAGTAAGAATGACCGAGGATGATGTATATAAATAAGACTAGTCATTATGAGTTTTTAATGATACCCTTTAGACTTACCAATGCTCCCGTGACTTTTAGTCATATAATGAAGTGCATATTCCTCAAATATCAAAATTTTATGCTCGTATTCAACAAAAAATATTGAAGATCGTGTCAATAAAATCCAAGGTCAGCCATCCCTACCATGTATCATTTTGATAATTGGATTCCATTGTTGGTACAACATGAGTTAATGGTATAACCTAGTGGGAAAGTTAATCTTTATTAAATACCTCTCGTAGTTGATGTGCATTAATTAAAATTTTTGGGTTCCGTAGCTTTAACTTATTAGTGTTTATGACTCGAAAGCTTTTGCTTCTTCCACCTTTATAAAGACTTTTGGTTTTGGACTCTTAGCATCTTTGGCTTCATATTCTTAGATTTTATCTTTTATATATTTTTCCTTGAGGTTAGTTGTTTGTGATGGCATTTGTAATTGATTCCATGGAGCTTTAATTGATTTTAATTGTATAGTTTTTGTGATTGATGCATGGGGGGCATTTGGGGGCTTCCTCTAAGAATAATATTTTTGGATTGTTTCTAATTAGCTTACAATTACTTTTGTTGCTTGAGCATTTTCATGGTTTTGATGTGTATATCATCTTGCATTACCCTAGGACTTGTCCAAAGAAGAAAAGTTCTTCTTCTTGGTAGGCTAGGTAGAGGTATAGCCATGATTTCTCATGATTTTTGCTAGCTTGAGATGAAGAGACAACCTCTACTAAAGGAGGATGCTTCCCCTACATATATGATAGGCACTCCATCATTTGGATTTGCTATTTGATCCACTACAACATCGACTACCTTGTACTCCATAATTACTTAGGTAATAAGATATGTTATCTAGTAGCCAACTATATGTGCTATATTAAAAGTATACAAGTGGTTTCTAATTTACACTATTCACT
The DNA here is from genome assembly GCF_041138505.1 of Cibotium barometz. NCBI lineage: Eukaryota > Viridiplantae > Streptophyta > Polypodiopsida > Cyatheales > Cibotiaceae > Cibotium > Cibotium barometz. The sequence continues at coordinate 22,912,451 of NC_141109.1, forward strand.
TCCAAAATCTTCCAAAAGCTCAATCCACCTAACCACTATCGAGCTTGAGCTCATTTTCATTCTCATTCACAATCTTTCTCTCATTCACATTCTCATTCATAGTCTTTCTCTCATTTGCATTCTCATTCACAATCTTTCTCTCATTCCTCATTCTCATTCACAATCTTTCTCTCATCCTCATTCTCATTCATAGTCTTTCTCTCATTCATAGTCTTTCTCTCATTTGCATTCTCATTCACAATCTTTCTCTCATTCCTCATTCTCATTCACAATCTTTCTCTCATTCTCATTCAGAGTCTTCTCATTCTCATTCAAAGTTTTCTCATTCTCATTTTCACAGTCATTGACAATCTTTCTCTTCTTATTATTATTCACATTCTTTTTCTTTTCATAAATAACCTCACATAGGGTAATCTTAAGTCTACCTCCCATAAAGGGCTTAAGACTTATTTAACTCTTACTCTCTCATCACACCTCAACAAAATTCATATATATAGCAATTCCGTGCAGAGGGCTTAAGACTTTTCTCACTCTTTCACTCACACCTTAACGAGGTTTATATATATATATATATATATATATAGGGATTCCATACACTCTTGCCTCCGAAGAGGTCTTATCTCAATCTCATTCATAATCATAATCAATCATTACAATTTTACATCTCAACATCAATCATAATGAATTTCATTCTAATTCTCAATTTAACCTAATTTCACAATCATATAACAATTAATCATACCAAAATCATTCATTATCGTAGTCACACTCTCAATCTTATTCATCAAACAAAAGTATATCATGTGATTTAAATTCTACTCTTAATTACAAAATCATCAAATTGTAATATAATATCAACTCTCTTTATCAAATATCATATATAGAAGAAAGAGAGGATTCACTTTTCTATCGTATATAAAAGGAAGAGAGGATTCACTTATCTTTTCTCTTAAAAGACATCTAATATTCTTTAATCCTGAGCAATAAAATAATCCATATCCTTACCTTGCATAGGTTTGCAATTTTAGTATAGGCTATCTTATATACAACACCACCTTCTTCATGCTTTTTCTCTCTGATGTGAAGTTGTCGCGTGCCAGTAATTTATTAAAAGCTATTTTCTCTTTGCCCTTAGCATGATTATTTGTTAAAATTGCCTAAAAACTCCAAAAAATAGCGCTTTATGAAGAAGCACACTATTTTTACATAACTTTTCTTTTACATTATTGATACGTTTATATGCAACCTCCTTTATCCATAAATTAATTATAGCACACAAAATAGTAGATAGAACTCAAAATAAGTATTTTTTTGCATTTCGGCTTGTGTTTTTTGAAATCGTATAATTTTAAGATCGACAACTCTTCATATATACTAAAACTCTTAATCTAGCAAAACTTTTCTATGGTCTTACATAAATGAAAAAATGAAGCGTCACATTATCTCTCCACAAAAATAATTTATTGGCTCATTTTAGGGTTCTAGTATGTGTGGGGTCATGAAGCACCCCACATGCTTAATATGTTTCTTATTTATGATAATTTATAATTACTATATACTAGTAGGAGACACACTTTCCAAAGCCATCCCAATACTTCTCAGTGTTAGTTATGCTTTCTCCCTAGTTAATAGACCTTTGGTTAGGACTACTTATATTAGTAGAAGATATAATTCCTATTTTTCCCTAGTTAATAAACCTTTGGTTGGGGCTACTTGTATTAGTAGAAGATATAATTCATATTTATTACTATCCAAAGGTCATCCTAATACTTCTTAGTGTTGGTTAAGCTTTCTCCCATGGTCAAAAGTCCTTTGGGTAGGGTTGCTTAACTCAGTTACCTATAGGTAAGTTTACATTTAGCTCTCTTTTTTGGCTCTCCAAAATGACCTTCTTCTCCGTAATCTTCCCATTTTTTGCATTTTGTTAATTTGATGCTCACTTCTTATCATCTTTTAATTTGCCTTTAAAAATTTTGGACAACACTTTATTGTATGCATCTAAGTTGGAAAAGCACTTGCTCAATGCTCCACCCTCATGTTGTTGATATGGGTGATAGATGTGCTCTATTTGATGAGGCCCCCTGTATGAGGAGTAGCCATTGTGGTGAGCATTTAACAATTCCCAGTTGGTTGATTGTGTTTGGCTTAGATGCCTTACTGATTTGAGTGCCAACACTTGTATCTTTACTAATAGCAGCTAGAGCGCAGTTACGAGAAATCCACTGTTTCATGCTTGCACTAAGCATATGAAACAATGGGTGGAAAGATGATGGCTATGGAGAGTGCTGCTACGGAAGCCACAGAGGGGCGATGAGGTCGATGTGAAGATGAAGGATAGTGGCAAGGGCATGATATATCGATGCTTGTATCCAACATCTATACCAAGGCTTATATTGACTCTATTAATTTATCAACGCCCTTACTGATGCCTATGTCGGCTCTGGTTATTTAAAATTCTTTGCATAAATATAGGCATTAATTACATGCTACCAAACTATAAGTTACATACTTACAAACTTAATTAACAAACCATTATACTTACGAAGTTGACAACGTGGGCCCAATTAATTTAATGCCATTTTTGCTCCAACTTCTCAAGTAGTAATATAGTTGTTATGTGCCTCTATGCATAGTCAAACCCATCTTGTATATAGGCATGTCTGATTGTTTTATTCTACACACATTCATAAAAGGCAATTGAGCACATATGGTATAAGGCTATGGATAAACACATGGAGTAAATGCAAGGGATTTACTTATAAAGTATGCATGAAAGAGTTAGATCTTGAAGTAAGACCCATAACACAACCACTAACTTCCTTTGTGGTGGCCATAAATAATTATGGCCACCATAAATAATTATTTTGGTTTTCTCTTCTCTATTTTGGATAGCTTTCACCTCATATTCTACATTAGTGGAGGTGTGAGCCATTTGGGTTCTATCTCGGTTAAAGCTAGATGCTCATTATTATGTGGGGATTGTTTGGGTGTGTCCTTGATGGGCTTGCATGCATCCTTTGGGTCTTGAAATAAGACCTTTAACACAACTAGTAACTTTTTTTGTGGTGGCCACAACTTTATTCAAGTGTCTTGGTAGACTTCATTTCTTATATCTAAAGTTTGATTTTCCAAATCTTTAACATTATTAGTTTTGCTGAAATGTTTAGATTGTAGCTCAATATGTTACATTTGTAATCTGTGTTCCATGTATAAAATAGCTACTCATTCTTTTGTAATTCGAGCATTTCTTTGTTCTGCAAGGTTTAGTTAGCTCATTTTGCAATGTTTTATGGGTCCTAACTTGATGCTTTATTTTGGCCTAAGCTTGGTCATTTTGTATTTATTATTGTAAAAGTTTTTTTTTGATATTTCCTTATATTAATGCGCCTTGTTGCACATTTATCCTTTTAGCTATTGTAGCATCTTTGTTTTATCTTTTTGAAACCTAATTTCTTTGTTTTTCTTTCCATAGCTCATTTACATACTTCTTTCATGGTAAGGCTTTGGCTTCACTCTCTTTTGTGTGGCTTTCCATTTCAACTAGGGCTTGTTATGCTTGGCCCCTGTTGTGGTCCACTCCTTTTTAGGTAGTTTCCATCTCTGTTTCTCTAGCCTCCAATTTTGTCAACATATCTTATCTGACATCTCATTTATCTGGCAATCTCTTGCTCCAGGGAGCTAATATCCATTTCTGGAGCATCTACTATTTAGACTACAAACCAAACAAGCTTCTTGAATCTCAATTGGACTTCCTTTGGTCCCTCTAGCTTTGGAAAAAGATTACCCCAAAAAATATTTTTTGTGCAGCTATAACAATAGATTAGGTTTCTGTCCATTTCTAATTGTTTACCAAAATGACAGCTTTTGATGGGCCCTGAGTCTTTAACTAGTCGAAGTTAAAATCATTCAATCTTTCTCTCCCTCTCGTTTACTCGGCGAGGGGAAAATTCCTTGCACACAGCAAAGCCTTGGGCTCGGAGTCCGGATACTCCTGCTGGAGCCGATGGGAACGAGGAGCCGGAGTTCTCCCATGCCAGAGCTCACTGACGGGAAGCGCAAGCAGGGCGAGCGCAGAAACTTTGAAGGTGAGCAACCTACCCTCAAACGATTCAAGCATGACGATGATGATGTCGACCATGAATCCTCAGATGAGGAAAGGAGGCGGCATCGGTCCAGAAGAGCCGAGGGCCGCGATGGAGATCGTAGAGCACGAAGAATTGGCAGCCATTCTCCCTCCCCTGACAGAAAACACAGTGATGGCGATGGCGGTCGGTGGGAGTCCCGTAGAACAGATCAAAATGGCCGCCTTTCTCCTTTTAAGCACAGAGACAGGAACAGATATGATGATGCTAAGGTTTCCGACAGAGACGATAGGGTCTCCATCAGGGATGATGATAGGGTCTCTGGCAGAGATGCTAGAGTTTCTGGCAGAGATGATAGTGTTTCCAACAGTGGTGCTAGGGTTTCTGGCAGAGATGCGAGAGTGAAAGATGCTATGATTTCTGACAGAGATGCCGGGGACAGAGATGCTAGGGATTCTTACAGAGATGGCAAGCAGAGGCAAGGGGAGAGGAGAAACCCAAACCTGGACAAAAAGCGGAACCATGAAGAAGATCATGATTCTTCAGGTGAGGAGAGGAGTAGGCGCAGGTCAAGAGATAAAGGTGATGGAGATCGTCACAGAAACTCAAGGAAGCACGAGAATGACAGGAGTCATAATGAGGAGGATAGACGGCACAGGAGCAGAAGAGGGGAGAGGGATATGGATGATGATGATGAGCTTGCAAATGGGATCATCAAACATGGTGAGCTTTCTGCACAGGACAACAAGGCAGACAAGCATGTGAACAAGCTCCATCGATTGAAAGCACAAACAGACGAGAAAGGGGTACACCGTGTCGCAGCAAAGGAGAACAATATTTCTAGCAGTGGCTTGGCCGCAGGTGACACTAATGCAGAGAAGCCTCAGGGGCGAAGTGGGGGTGTCTACATCCCACCATTCAAATTGGCACAGATGTTGAAAGATATCCAAGATAAGAGCAGTGTGGAATACCAACGTATGACATGGGATGCCTTGCGAAAGAGTATCAATGGGCTGGTAAACAAAGTCAATGCTTCCAACATCAAAAACATTATTCCAGAGCTCTTGTCTGAGAATCTAATCCGGGGCCGAGGGCTTTTTGCCCGTTCTTGTATGAAATCTCAGATGGCATCGCCTGCCTTTACTCATGTGTTCGCAGCTTTGGTTGCCGTGGTCAATACAAAGTTCCCAGAGCTGGGTGAACTGCTTCTCAAGAGAATCATTCTACAGTTTCGAAGAGCTTTGAGGCGAAATGATAAGGTCTGTTTACTGTGTTCTCCCTTTTGAGGTTTTTTAACACAGGAAATTGGTGTTTTTAAAGAGAAGATCTGATATTTTTTTGGCTGAAATTTACCTTTGGTTAAATGAATGCAGCCTTTATTGCTGGCAGCAGCCAAGTTTATTGCCCATCTCGTCAACCAGCAAGTTGCCCATGAAGTAGTTGCCTTGGAGGTGTTGATGGTTTTGCTGGAAAATCCAAGTGATGACAGCGTAGAAGTAATATTTTGTGTGATTTGGATATGAATTTGTTGGGATTTGATGTCTTTTTGTTTGGTTGTTGAGTTAATGGATTTTTTGGCATCTTGCATGCAGGTTGCTGTAGGCTTTGTGAAAGAATGTGGTGCCATTCTTCAAGACCTTGCCCCCCAAGGGTTGCATGGTGAGTTCTAAAATATGGAAATCATTGATTCAGTATCATGGAATTAAATAAGGGATGGTTAGTGTTTGGTTTTGCCTTTGATATTAGTAAAATGGTGACCCCTAAATTTGCCCTAATTTTATGAATTTGTTTCAACTTACACCCGCAAATCGTTGGTTTACATGAATTTGTTTTAACTTACACCCGCAAATCGTTGGTTTACATGAATTTTCTCTTCAATTTCACCCTAGTGTTGGGTTTTTTTCTTTTCAAATTTGCCCTAAATTAAGGTTCCTTCTTAAAATTTGCCCCTTTCCACAATTTGTGCCCTTAACATGTAGTTTCCCCCAAATTTATATTTCCTTGAAATTGACAAATCCCAAATTTTTAACTTCCCAAGGCTCCTTTTATTAATTAATATTTGACCCCAAATTTAGGACTTCTTCTTTCAAATTACTTTTTGGGTGTGCAAGTTGCGTTAGGTTTTATCGCACTTGGGTGTATGGTCTTCTGTTGCAACCTTTTCTTTTTTGGGGCTCAAATTGGTTAATGGGTCTTGTTTTCTGCTCCTTATCCAGGAATTTTTGAGCGATTCAGGGGTATTCTTCATGAAGGAGAAATTGACAAGCGTGTTCAGTTTATGATTGAAGGCCTTTTTGCCATTAGGAAGGCTAGTTTCCAGGTATTGCAGAAACCTCCTTTGTGCTTTGGATCCATCGTGATTTTAACTGTTGGGACCAGCTTCACCTTTTTGGACCTATAGGCTGAGAGAATCTCCACACCAAAAGCTTGGCATGGATGCTTGTAATTTTTATGATAGCTTAGGTGCATGCTTGATTCTTGCCTGCAGATTTAAATCTCATAGCAGCTTGTTTCTATGAGGGGCTTGGTGTAAATGTTGTAGGTGATTCCAGGCATGCTCTATTTGTCATGTTTGGGCACACATACAAGAGAAAAAAAAGACGAGAGGAAAATAAAGAAAGAAGTTTTATTAATGTCTTACAAAGATTATAAGGGTCTACGATGGTAATACATCCGAAGTACAGCTACCATGCACATTGGCACGAAAAGAAACCCTGAAATGAAAGAAGGTCCTGATCCACTGGTGGAGTGTTATGGTTGGCAGAGACATTAGTGGAAAACTGAGGATCTGGTGGTTGTTGAGTCTTGCAGAATTCTTGAATGAGGGCTCTTCCATCACCAAAGACTACCCATTTACTTGCTTTGTGAGTTTTGCAGACCTTGGCTTATTCGGGCTGTCCATAGCCTTGTGCCCTTCAAGGTCTTTGACCATTTCAGGATGCCAATTTTATCAGCTCCTAAGGAGACCTAACAATGGTTATGCCTTTAAAAATAAGGGACGCAAAGCCGCCATAAGGTTTAATCAAGTCTTTGCCGCTTTGACTGAGTATGGCTTTTGTGTTCCACTCGATTGCGGGTTAGAGAGAGAGAGAGAGAGAGAGAGAGAGAGAGAGAGAGAGAGAGAGAGTTATATTAACATCTACGGAAGACCCCAAATGTCTATGAGACCATAAGTAATACACTGATACCATGGATATACTGAGCCAACATGCCAAGTAGAACTGAAAAGGAAATGAGAAAATCATCAATGTGTGTATACATCTAGATAGCAGATGATGATCCTATGATCCCTTCTCAGCCAGTACCAATCTCAGAGCAGAAAGAGGGTCAGGTCTCTATGATGGGAGCATGTCATGTTGGTGGAGAGCGTCCGGGATGTGTGTGTGTGTGTGTGTGTGTTGGACGGTCCTGATTCTTTAGGTCGGGGGGGTGTGGCTTGTAGAACGGATCGAGCTCTCATGCTAAGAACTCCTCTGGTGATGTCGGAGCGAAGGCACTGGTATGGGTGGTGGATGGATGTTGATGTGGATGCGTGTACCACAAAGAAATCTGTGATGGCTCTCTGGGAGGTGTCTTGTTGAGGCTGGGCTTGTCTCAGTGTGCTGCGTCAGCAGCACATCCGTGTGTTGTCTGAGCTTCATCAAGTACATGCCCATGCAAGTGTGATCCTCATACTCCTAAGGAGGAGGGAGTTTCCGAGGATGTTGGAAAACTTCAAGACTAGAGGTGGCGTAAGGAGTTAAGGCCAGTGGTGGAGGATCTTGAGGAGGTTTTGATGTTGAGTGACAGTGGAGTTAGGACTTGCAGAGGAACAACTCTCGGAGTATTAGTAGTAGCTAGTTGAAGAGCTTCATGTGAGTCTTTGTTAATCCCATACGGAGGAGGATGAGACTACAAGTGTTTTAGCAGTTTCCATGGCAATAGGGCTAATAGAGGTGCGATTAGACGCAGAGCCAGCCAGAGTTTCGAGCTATAGAGCATGTCGGGGTACAGAATCAAGCATGGAGCAATGTGCCTTAGTGCTCCAAGTTTACCAGGAGGGGATGTCTTGTGCATACCTCAATTAGGATGCACATGGAACATAGTCTGCTATTGCAGCTGCCTGCGTTTGGGCTCATGGAGAAAGCTTTTGGGCAGGCAGATGCCCATCGTTGGGCCTAGTGTGGACAGCTTTTGATACGTTGGATTTAGTCATGGTGAGTTGGCCTACTTGGTAGTTGATCAACCAGCCAACCCTAGCAGCCGACCAGCCCTCAATCCACTATATAAGGGTAGGTCGAGGGTTATATCCATCATTTAGAGACAAGGTCTACAGAGCCAGTGTAAGAGGCCTCCCAGGGCTGTCCAACCAAGATCTCCTAAACACAATCCAACACAAGATTAGAGGAAACCAAATAAAAGTGTGCAGGCAAGCTCACCACCCAACCGTAGGAACATTACTTTGATCCACCCACGAGCTAGGGGCTAAGGTTCCACTCCGTAGATACAATGCCAATCACCACTGGCATCCCATACCACGAATGCCTACCCTCGGCAAGACTATCTTTGATCTTCCATGTCTACGACAGGAGTCGAAACTTTTGTCCAGGCACAGAGCCATTAGAAATGCACCGAACAACTAACTCACAAATAATAAGTCACTTTTGCAGAGATTCATAAATTGTCATTTCTACAGGGACATCAAGCTGTTTTGCCAGAGTTGGACCTTGTGGAGCAAGAAGACCAATTCATTCATGAGATCTCCTTATCGGATGACTTAGATGCTGAGATGACTCTTGGTAATATATTTTACTGCTTGCGTGGCTTTCTATCTCATTGAAAGTTGAGTATAATCAATGCAGGTGTTGTATAAATATGATTTTACATCCACAAAAGTGGCAAAGAAGGCATGGTGAGATGGACTAGCTTTTTGTCATGCAGCCCCACTTATGTATCACATGAGAGAGAGAGAGAGAGAGAGAGAGAGAGAGAGAGAGAGAGATCATTTTTTGCCTTTTAATTTGTCAGACATATTCAAGCCGGATCAGAATTTTCTAGAGAATGAAAAGAAGTTTGAAGGTATCAAGAAAGACATATTGGGAGAGGAATCAAGTGAGGATGACGACGATGATGGTGAGAAAGGCTCTGGTCTTTCTTCTGAGGATGACGATGAGGAAGATGAAGAGGATGAGGCAGAAATGCAAAGGATGCAAATTAAGGATGAAACGGAGACTAATTTGGTCAACTTACGTAGAACAATATACCTGACCATCATGTCGAGTGTGGATTTTGAAGAAGCAGGCCATAAGTTGCTGAAGATAAAGCTCGAACCTGGACAAGAGGTATTTCTCCTAGTCAGGCTTTGATATGTGAGTCATGTAGAGAGGAGGAGGGGGGGTGTGTCCACGTGCACATGCACATGCTCGCAAAGATGTCCTTGGAGCTTTGTAATAAGGGTTTATGCAGAAGGTTTGCTGTGTGGGTATGAGGGCATTAACATGTATATACCATATTAATGCAGATGGAGCTGAACATCATGCTTCTGGAATGTTGCAGTCAAGAGAGGACTTACCTGCGTTATTATGGCCTCCTTGGTCAAAGGTTTTGCATGATCAACAAGGTCTATCAAGAGAATTTTGATCAATGTTTCGTAAAACAATACTCCATGATACATAGGCTTGAGACCAACAAACTGCGCAACGTGGCCAAGTTCTTTGCTCATCTACTAGGCACTGATGCACTCCCTTGGAATGTCCTAGCATACATCCGACTCACAGAAGAGGATACCACGTCTTCTTCACGCATATTTATCAAGATACTTTTCCAGGTTCGTGATCTTCAAGTCTTGTGAATAGTTAGCTTTGTCTCTTTGTTTTGATGGCATTGAGAGTCTTTACAGATAGATCCCCCGCCTAAGGACTGTCGAGTTGGACATTGCCAAGCTGTACTTGAAGCAGTAAGGGTTTACAGTTTTGTTTTTGTCGCTTGAATACAGGAGCTATCAGAGCATCTAGGATTACGCAAGCTTAATGAGAAATTGAATGATCCCATGACGCCAGACTGGTTTGATGGCATATTTCCCAAAGACAACCCTAAGAACACTCGGTTTGCCATCAATTTTTTCACTTCTATCGGGTTGGGAGGTATCACCGATAACCTGCGGGAATATTTGAAGAATATGCCAAGGTTGATCATGCAGCAGCAGAGGCAGGTTGAGAGTGAGTCTGAAAATTCGGAGTCTGACGACACATCGGAAACAGAGACCAGTTCTTCTGAAGGCAGCAGCTCGGAGTCCCAGTCTGAGTCGGACTCCGAAAGGAAAAGGAAGGGAAGGCGGAAATAAAAGAATATTTGCGCTTGATCTGTTAGACTGTGTATAAGGGTCATGTGTAGAGTAGATACATAAGGCATATCATAGCTTTCCTTAAAAGTGCTCATTTGAAAGAGCAGTAGGGATTGCAAGAACTCAGTGTCATGTTGCTTGTTATAACTGTTGTATTGAAATGAACTCCCAAAGGATGAGTGCATTTTTTTTTGCTTCTATGTTCCAGTTGTCTCTCTCCTCAACGTTTTTACCGTCTTCTTGAAAAACGTGAAGTACTTATGTCTAAACTGTAAAATTCAGTGTCACAATTATGCTTGATTGTTTACAGTATATATTTTTTGGCTCCCCACTAACAGAGATTACACTGCCAGATGTGCAGTGCATGTAGGAGTTCATAATCATAATCATAATCACCAAGTGGACATCGTGCAAAGGGAAAGCAAGCAATAATGGTCTCCAACCATGCCAGGTTGAAAGCATCTTGCAAAAATATAGAAGCGAGTGTGGCCCAAGACAAAGTAATGGATATGTTCCTTGGTGATAAGGGTGTTAGGATTCAAAGCTCAGTGTGTGTGAATACCATCTTATGAGAAGATAGGATAAATGTGCCACGTGTCATTAGTATAGTGTGTGGGTGATTTCTATGGTCAAAAGATAAGGCTGCTGTCATGTGCACACCCAGTAGGTGTACAAGTGACATGGCATTCTTAGCATCCATAAGCATTAATCAGATAGCATTCATGATCATCAAGTATTAAGGAGAGCATTAAGCATGACATTCAAGCATTAATCCATTTACAGCAGGTGTATGGGACTGTTACAGCCCCAACAGCATCACCTTAGGCAGCCTGAGCATTTAGGGCATTTAAAACATCCGGTCGTGGACTCTGGTCAGCAGCCGACAGAACCTAGTCAGCAGTCGACAACATTTATCACCAATCGACAGCATTTATTACCAGACGACAGCATCTTTTAGCATTTATTGTAGTCGTGGAGGTCCCAATCATCTGGCCGATTGCAATACACTGCCCGACCAGCATCACAACATAGTATATATAGGAGCGCATCATTCATTCAATCCATATCTTCAGTTCTCTCAGCGTTTCCTTTCTAGGCAGCCAAGGGAGTCAGCAGCTCATCAACAGTTCAGCATCCAAGAATATTCAACATACGGTAAGCATTCAGTTTAGTCATCTCTTACCTCCTACATAGAGGAAAGCCGGCATTCCAAGGGTGGACCTCATCATTGGAGAAGGGAATAATCATTCATCATCAACATTCAGCATCTCTCTTTCTCTGCGAGATAGATACTCATCTAGGAGAAGCATAGATCTATTTATAGATCTTCATTGTAACTCATCCATTTAATATAGTTGCATTGCATTGCATTGACACCATTGTCTATCTCTTAAGTATAATTAAGTGAAGGTTAGTGAAGCCTAAGGTTGTTTTACTACGGTCAATCTTTTGCATGTCACATTGGTATCCACATGTCACATTGGTATCAGAGCTTTACAGGGTAAGCAACCTTAGTTCATGTTCATTCTATTAAGTCATTCAGTAAGCCAACATGCTAGTTGTTTTTGCTCAGTTAAATCTAGTTCTCAAGATCTTGTAGGCCATCCTTAGGGTTTTTCCCTTAGGCATGCATCAGTAACCCATCCATCTGAGTAGCCCATCCATTTGCATTCTTGCACAACATATAGGGTTGCAGAGGGCTTGCATCAGCATAGTAGTCATCCTAGCAGTAAGTCTAGCATCTTGCATCTGCAAGGCATACATGATTTACCCATGAGTTTTTTGGGGGGAAGAATGACATCCATCATCAGAGGAGTAAATGGAGTTTTGGGCTTCAACTAGCAATAGGGGGTTCTCTTCCACATAAGAACACGGGAGTGCCTCCAACATTGTCTTAGGAGGTTCAGAGTTCCATGAATGACGGAGATGGGGTGTGAAATGATTTCATAGAGGTCATTGGTGTTTCAGGTTTTCCAAGTAAATCTATCAACATTTGCCATTCAGTTCCCGCAATGGAGAAGTCTTTGGCTCAAAGGATTCAACTCTTGCAGTTGATCTCAGTCTTGGCAAAAGAAGTCAGAAGGGGGCAGTGGTTTCAGTGGAGAAGGATCAATAGAGGAGTCGAAAGGTTGCCAGGTGTACCGCCAGCAATAATTTAGCAGAGGGGAAGGCCACATGCACACCCAGTAGGTGTACAAGTGACATGGCATTCTTAGCATCCATAAGCATTAATTAGATGGCATTCATGATCATCAAGCATTAAGCAAAGCATTAAGGAGGACATTGAAGCATTAATCCATTTATAACAGGTGTACGGACTGTTATAGTCCCAACAGCAACACTTAAGGCATTGTGAGCATCTAGGGCATTTAAAACATCAAGTCGTGGACTCTGGTCAGCAGCCGACAGAACCTGGTCAGCGGCGGTCGACAGCATTTATTACCGGTCGATAGCATCTTTTGGCATTTATTGTAGTCGTGGAGGTCCTAGACATCTGGCCGACTGCAGTACATTGCTTGACCAGCATCACAACACAGTATATATATAGGAGCACATCATTCATATAGTCCATATCTTCAGTTCTCTCAGTGTTTCCTTTCTAGGTAGCCATGGGAGTCAAGAGCTCATCATCAACAGTTCAGCATCCAAGAATATTCAGCATACAATAAGCATTCAGTTTAGTCATCTCCTACCTCCTACATAGAGGAAAGCCATTCCAAGACCTCAGCATTGAAGAAGGGAACAATCATTCATCATCAACATTCAACATCTCTCTCTCTCTCTCCCCAAGATAGATACTCCTCAAGGACAAGCATAGATCTATTTATAGATTTTCATTGTAACTCATCCATTTAATATAGCTGCATTGCATTGACACCATTGTCTCTCTCTCAAGTATAATTAAGTAAAGTTTAGTTAAGCCTAAGCAGCATGTCACAACTATCAACCTACAAAAGCATTTACTTGTGAAGGTTTGATAATCAATCAATAACCATCATTGAGTTGTGCAAATCCTTCTCTCTCTTGAGCTTATCATCTCTCTCCCTCTCTCTCTCTCTCTCTCATATGTGCCTCATAGTCTGCACAGCTCCTTTAATCACCATGTAAGTCGTACATGGTATCATAGCCACCCGTCGTATTTGCTTCCACCACCTATTCGCATCTGCACAGTCGCAATCACTGGTTGCCTCCAACTGTGCCGCCACCGCACAGCCATCTCCTCCGTTGCTCCATCATTCAGCCGCCCGAAGTGGTAGAGCTTGTGATAGAGCCACTGGCTGGGCTGGGTTGAACACGCTGCTCCACCAGCTTGGTGGACGGGGGGGAAAGCACCCTAGTTGAGCCACGCCTCCTCTGGGCGGAGCAAAGCCTAGCAAGGGCTTAATAGGTGAACCCTATATTTTGACCACCGTCACCATTTTTCCGTCTTGGCTGCAGTCACTGGCCATCAATTGCCTGCCTCTTGCACCGCCTCACTGCCGTCGCTTAGTTCAACACTCTTCTTCAGTATGCCTACTCTTTGCATCGGCTGCTGTGTGCTGCCCTCTGTGCTGCTGTGCGCTACCACCTGATATGCAGCCCCGTACTACAACAGTTAGATCCCATCGCCTCCATCACTTGCTGTTGTGCAGCTGACATCACTTAAAGAGCGTCGACGTGTACACAGCACCATCAACCGATATCTGTACCTGTAAGAACCACAATCATGGAGCTCAACACTACTTTGGGGATTTTCACAGATCATGTAACATATGTCTAAATACCCTAATATGGAAAATAAAGATGGGTCTTCTGATGGAGAGAGAGTGTGTGGAACATGGTTTATGGTACAAACCCCAAGCCAAGTGATGGAGATGACCGTAATGACAAAGCCATGGCACTTACATTGGGCTTGGGTTATCCCACAAGCTGATTCATCACGTGGATTTCAAGCTTGAAAATGAATGAATGACAAACTTTGGGAGAACGTTTGAGCAATCTAGGCTCTATAATACAACTCTTTGGCTTGGGAGTTACAGTGGCATTATGCAAAGAGAGAGAGAGAGAGAGCTCTTGGCTAACTCGTGTGTGTGTGTGTGTGAGAGAGAGAGAGAGAGAGAGAGAGAGAGTTCCTAAGTGTGTGGTGCCTCTTCCATTCTTATATTTGCTTCTAAGTGTGATTGATTGAGATAGTCAGCCTTCTTGTGAGTGACATATTAATGGAATGAACACAATAGCGGAGCGACCACATGGAAGTTGCATCTTGGAGCATGGCTTGATGTAGGTATTCGGTAAGTTCCCCATGTAAGCAATTCTATTCTAGCTTGGGACGGGGTGTGTTATAGACTGTTTTGACTCTCTCCAAAACTCTCTACTCTCACTCATTCATAGATTAAAAAAAGAACAAAAAAATGTCGTGGGAACTTACAAAACTTACCAATGTGCCTCTCTTCTTTCAAAAAGCTCTATGTTGTCACACTCCTCCCAATCTATTGTCACACACTACCGTGGTTATATCATCCTCCAGCTCCACAGGGTCTAGCCACACTCTCCTCTCTTTCACACCTATGGTTGCTACCAATAGATGTTCCACAGGGGGGGTAGCCACACACTCCTCACTTTCATGCCTATGGTTGCTACCAATAGATGTAATCCTCTCTTCTTTCAGAAAGGTCTAGATCACTGTACTCTTTATCCATTGTTATGCCAATGGGAGAGTGTTTTGTATGTTACAAGAGAAAATTGACTTACATTCAAGTCCATAAATGTTCACACTTAAATTATGACGGATCGGGTGTGCCCAAGGATCATAAGTAGACTATTGCTTATATAATACTTGATCTCAAAATATATACGTAACATACATTCACAAGGGATCCATCCTAGCTTGCCACCACATGCTTTTGGAGTGGGAAATCACCACAAGTATTACGTTAGACCATTATGAGCTCCCACCCATCCAAGTTATAGATTTGGACAATGTTACTTTATAACTTGATCATATATCTTTTCAGTGTGTCCATTTTTACTTTTGGATGTAGAATATAAGTGACAGCATCGGTTAAATCCCAAAATGGGTTAACATTATCTCCTTCGTGATGTTGATTGCATCCTTGCAATTGGATAGAAGAATTTATTGTGGCGAGAATTGAGAAGCTTGCTGCTGTTGTTCTTGATTTTAAGTGAATGCTCAATGATCATTGTTCCTCCCCGGAAGGAACGTGCAAGGCTTTTAGTAAATGAAGAAGTTAGTGATTGGTGGGAGTACCCAAAATGGGGTGGGGTCTTTGTGATTGCTTGCATTATTTTAATTCTTATGAGCTCTCTTTTTATTTTATTTTATTTTTTCTCTTTTTCTAAAATAGCAATCACAAGTAAGGTACAACATTTTATTATGGAGGTTACGAAGGTTCTAAGGCTGTAGTTAGTAATGGAGAAGAAGAGATGGGAGGTCCTAAAGGAATATAAACACAATCATTAGAACAAGAGTGTGAATCTCAATTCCTCATTTGATACATTGAAGCAACGTAAAATAATAGCTTCTTTGGCTTGATGTTTTTTCTATCACACAAGATTGCATTCTTTATCCATGTTCTTTTTTATTCTATTTAAAATTTGGCGGGTGAACAGGTTTATCTCTAACAGACTTGTAGTTGTCTCATAAAGAATTAACTAGACTCCTAGGGAAGATCAAGTGGCATAGTAGGTTCATGAGGTTTTTGATTGCTGTGGTGGCTCGACCTTTGTTTAGCTTGACTATGAAGGACACAGAATATGTTTGGTTCGAAGGGTATCAAGAAGCATTCCAAAAGCTAAAGAAATTGCAAGCCTCTATAGGCATATTTCAACAGCCCAACTTTGACCTAATATTTCATGTTTGTGGATTCTTCAGATGTGGCAATAGGAAGTGCAGGCACAAGAAGGACAGTTCCCACCACTATACTATGCGAGCAAAAGGCTGTCCAAAGCATAAAAGAAATACCCCACCATAGAAAAAGAATTACTCCACCGTAGAAAAAGAATTACTCCATTAAAAAGTTTAGGTACTATTACCATAGAAAAAGAATCATTGGGAATGATCTACTCCATTAAAAAGTTTAGGTTCTATCTGTTGGGGAACGTTTTTGAGTTCCATGTGGATCTCCATTAAAAAGTTTAGGCACTATGGAAACATTTTTAAGTTTCACATGGGATCACAAAGCACTCTTGTAAGCTGACCTCACAATAGCAAGATGGATGTTGTTGTAAGGGTTTAATTTCACCATCAAACATACCTTAGGTAAAACTAGCATACAATATAAGTTTTCTTGTCCGGACTAGAGTTCGGAGAAGCTCTAGTGGGGGTGGAACATGACTTTCTAGATGCACAACTATTTGTGGTGGTGGATGGTGAAAACCTAGACTAGTATGAAGAAGTACTTCAATTCTTGACTGGCCTATCATTCTTAGAATAAATGTCAAGGGACCAAAGGAAGAAGGTGACCTTCCAAAGTAAGTCATTCATGGTGATATCTGGATAACTGGGCATGATAAAGACTCAGAAGATGTGTCCCAAAGTATGAGTAATAGGCTGTGTTGGTAGAAGCATACTAAGGAGTCAGTGGAGGACATTTTTTAAGAGAAATCACAGGTCGAAAAGTGTTCCAAGCAAGACTGTAGTGTGACATGTGCCAATGGATAGAATAATTGAATACTTCAAATAGAAGGCCATAATCTGGTATTGCCTCTTGAGCCATTTCAAAAATGGATCTTGGTGGCAACACACTATTGCACTAAATGGGTGTGGAAGCAAAGACAATGAAAGAATGCAAGGCATCAAATGTAGCCAAATTCTTGTATGAAGTAATCATGACAAGATTCGGATGTCCGATTGAACTTGTACGTGACCAAGGGGTTCATTTTTTAAATGAGGTGATCAAGAGGCTCAAAGAATAGTACATGGACGGGTTGTTGCAAGATCAGGGTGTCCAGTTTTATCCAGTTTATGCTGGACTGGGACAATGCTTGGAGAGCAAGTTCTTGGGGAGCAAGGTACTTAAAATAAGATCAAGCAAATAATAGAAAATACGCTTGCCCTTAAACTAACCCAATATAACTTAAATTAATATAAATAAGTCTAATTAATCAAAATTAATCAAAAATATGATGAAATGATTAAAAAATGATCTTTCCATACTTAGAGTGATCTAATTTATTTTTCCATAGATGCACCATTACAAGCACACTAGTCCCTATAGGTTTTATATGATTCACATCAAAAATGTAATTTTACTAATTAGATTATTAATATTTGCAGGCCTTCTGTTAGTCTGGAAGAATTTTGAAAAAGAGATCATTAAAAATCCAACCATTGGATTTGCAATTTTTACTAACCACCACATTCTACTAATGTCTCAGTACCTACCCACTATTTTGATCTACAAGATTGAGGATTTTAAGTGGTAGCTATTGTGGGTACAAAAAGTGGCGTATATTATAACACTTTAAAGACCTTGAAATATTTAAAGAAAATAGACAAATATCTTAAAATTTTCTCGAAAAATCAAGTTAAGCTCCATATTATGCGAAGATCTAAGGTACAAAATGGGAATCTCATATGAGTTTATATGAAAAAGATATTAGCATTTTATGGAATCAGTTCAAATTTGGGACAGGGTGTATACATTGACTTTGTACCTAAGAAAATGAGGACTTTTGACTATCTAATGCTTAATCAAATTATGCAACTATATTTCCAACTTTGAATATGATGTTCCAACAAAAGAACTTGAAACGAAATTCCTTCATTTACTAGGAGAGATTAGCCACTAAAGGTAAACAAATGCCTGTTTTTTTACTGTTTACAGGGTGCCTGAGTGGACAAAACTGGGTACCCTGATCTTGCAACCACCCGGACACCACTCCTTATTTAGATGCATTCTAAATTTTTGAATGCTGCTATAGTGCTCAAAAATAGGGTCATCCAATCTATAATTTAAAATGGAGTGGGTGATACACAAGAAGTCAACAATATATTATTGGCATGCCAATAGTCAAGCCGAGTCCACTAGTCATATCTTGAAGGGAATTTTGCTCTAAGATTATGAATAAAAATTGAACAGTTTGGGGCACAAAGTTGCATTATGGGCATTCATAACAACTTACATAACACCACATGACTGATGCCCCTTTAGTATGGTGTATGGATTTGTGGCAGTAGTGCCCACATAATTCCCAGTGACAAGTCTCAAGATTGCTCCAAAAAAAATTAAGAAGCACAGGATTGAACATCTCCTAATGTTTGATGAAAAGAGGTGGTTCAGTGCATGGACAACAGAAGTGGTTTAAAGACAAGTGAGCTTGAGGTGGTTGGACAAAAACTCTAAGTTTAAGATCTTTGAAGAAGGTGATGCGGTGCTACAACTCAACTTCCAATATGGGACCACACCTAGGAAATATTAAGATGAGATGGGCAAGTCCATAGAATTTTTTCATGAAGCTAGGACATTTGGGTAAAAAAAGTATGGATAGGGAAAGATTTCCAAAATCGATAAATGGGTAAGGTTATAGTCATATTATTATGGGAGGTGCAACCGGAATCTTATTCTAGGAATTGATTGTGGAAAGTAGAGAATTAATTCATTCATAAAAAACCATTGCTTATAAGCTTCAACTAAATCAAATCAATTGAAAAATTAAACACTTAAACAAAAATACTTAGCTCCAAAAAGACCATATTGGGTGCAATCTTCCCCCCTCTTGTGCGTGGCCTCTCCCCACACAAGAGTATTTCTTTATTATCTTTTCTTTTCACCAAAATTAGGCCATAGCCCCCAAATACAAGATGTGCTTTTTAGAGAGCACGGCACTCTTCTTTAACAAAAATAGAGTGTCAAATTGGGACTAGGGTAAAGCCATAGGCTTTAATAAATTCCACAAAAATAAATGTATCTTTCCTAAAGTTCAAAATGGAAAAATCATTTAATAAGATTACAAGCTACTATGCTTGCCAAAAATGAAATGTGATGATCCAAGACATTTCTTCCAAAGTAAACTCTTCAATTCCCATAGTCTTCATCACTTGAAAATATAAGCCCAATTAATTATTAAATTAATCCCACAAATATTAAACAGGCACAAATCATCACCAACTCATGACTACCAGGCGTAAGTACCCCAGGAATCACCCTGCCATACAAACCTAACTGAAATAATCATAGGTGGCCTCAAACATACGTCATATACCACACGTATTAATATTTATAGTGGTATCACCCACGATATTAACCTAGCCGGCATGACGCAAGAGTAATCTAGGCGTCCCCAAATTACTCAAGAGGGGATAAATAATATTTTTCTAGAGGACTTAAAATATATTCTCATGACATCCCTCTTGCTTGAGTTTGCAATTGTCCTCAATTGCAGATTTGCTGGGTTTGAAAAGAATGAAGAATTTCAGGGTAAACTCGGAAAAATTTCTCAGGCATCCATTTAGCATCTTCTTGTGGATGATTCTTAAAAGTCAAAAGATACTTGAAGTATTGATTACCTGTCCTTGTTGTTGTTATCTCTTGGTCAATGATTGCATCAGGAACTAATACTTCTTCCTCTCCTTCAATAAGAGGTGGTTCCTCATATGTTGGGTGAGTAGGAAGTGTTCCTCGAAAAGGTTTCAAGAGATGGATATGAAAAGAATTGTGGATATTCCAATTAGATGGAAGCTCTAGTCTATAGGCCACATCATTAATCTTTTGAAGGATTTTAAATGGCCCATAATATCTAGGCGCTAGCTTCACTGCTGCAGGGAATTTGTCCACACTTTTTAATTGACGCTTTTCAATTCTCAAAAGTACATAATCACCTTCTTGAAATGAAAAATCTTTGCGCTTCCTATTTGCTTGAGATGTATACTTCTCTTGAGCTCTTTGAATACAATCACGCACTTCAGATAGAATGCGATCAAAGTCTCTAACATATTGGTCGGCTGCTTCAATTTTATGAGAGAGTCTAGTAGCCGGAATAGGCAATGCTCTTCCATAGATAATCTCAAATGGTGCTCGACCAGTAGCAGTATGAGGAGTATTATTATAAGCAAATTAGAGTAGGTGTATGTACTTATCCCATGCACTAGGTTGCTGGGAAACATAGGCTATAAGCATATCTAAGATAGTGCTATTTGTAACTTCGGTTTGTCCATTCGATTCCGGATGGAAAGCCGTAGAAAAATCTAACTTAGTGCCCAAGTTTGAGAAAAGAGCAACCCAAAAGTGACTACAAAATTTAGAATCTCTATCAGAAACTATCACTTTGGGTAGACCATGATGAACAAAAATTTGCTTAACAAATATGTTCGCGGCTCGCTGAGAAGTTAGTGTCTTTTTACATGGAATGAAATAGGCTTGCTTACTAAATCTGTCCACTATTGTCCAAATCATGTCATGGTGACTGAAAGGAGTAGGGAAGCCAATAATGAAGTCCATAGACACTTGTTCCCATGGTCTATCAGGAATAGGTAGAGGCATAAGCAATCCTAAAGCTTTGCCTTTGTAGCTTTTAATTGTTTGGCAAATGTTACATTTAGCTACAAACTTAGCTACATCATTCTTCAAATGAGGCCAATAGAATTCTCGAGAAACTACTTGAAGTGTTGCGGAAACTCCTCTATGTCCCACAAATGGTGGTTGGTGCATCTCTTCCAAGACAAGTTGTCTATAAGGTTGAGTAACACACAATCTCTTCTCAAAGAAAAGATAGCCATCATTATGAGAATAACTTCCTTGAGGTGTCCAATTGTTTTCACGCAATTTGATCCATATTTGAGAAAAATCTGGATCAACTTCATAAGTTTCTTTCATGAGGACAAATGGTTCACTTTCAATTATAGAAATGTTATTGATATTTGGTCTTCGACTCAAAGCATCGGCAACAACATTTTCTTTTCCAGGTTGATATTGAATCATAGGTTGGAAACTTTGAATGAAAGCTGCCCATTTGATATGCCTATCTGAAATAAGAGGTTGCGTAAGCAAATGCCTAATGCTTTGTTGGTCTGTCTTGATAAGAAATTCAGAGCCCATTAGGTAATGCTTCCAAATTTTCAAAGCATGCACTACTGCTGCTAATTCCTTGTCATAAGTGCTATAATTTTGCTCTGCAGGCTTAAGCTTTCTACTTTGATATGCAATAGGATGGTTATCTTGCATAAGAACAGCTCCAAATCCTTTGCCACTAGCATCAGTCACTACTATAAAGAATGGTCTTTGAAAATCAGGTAGTGTTAGAACTGGTGCTTGTGTTAAAGCATTCTTGAGTGTTGCAAAAGATTTATCTTGCTTATCAGTCCAATTGAAATTTGTAGCTTTCTTAAGGAGTTCAGTCAAAGGATGTGCAATACAAGCAAAATTCTTGATGAACTTCCTATAATAACTACATAAGCCAAGAAAAGATCTAAGATCATGTATGTTTCTAGGCGTAGGCAAAGAAGCAATACACTCAATTTTCTTAGGATCTACACAAATTCCTTCGGCCGACACTATATGACCTAAGT
Organism: Cibotium barometz; assembly: GCF_041138505.1. Taxonomy (NCBI): domain Eukaryota; kingdom Viridiplantae; phylum Streptophyta; class Polypodiopsida; order Cyatheales; family Cibotiaceae; genus Cibotium; species Cibotium barometz. The sequence continues at coordinate 22,934,361 of NC_141109.1, forward strand.
ATTCAATCTCCTCTTGAAAGAAAGAACTCTTTTCAGGATTGACATACAATTCATTTTCTCTCAAAAGATTGAGCACTTGTTCCAAGTGTTGTTCATGCTCTTGTCAATCCTTGCTAAAAACAAGAATGTCATCAAAGAACACTATAACAAAACTTTGAAACTTAAGGAATATACGATTCATCATACGGCTGAAAGTAGCTGGAGCATTGGTCAAACCAAATGGCATAACCAAAAACTCATAATGACCAGTTTGGGTTCTAAAAGCTATCTTGAAAATGTCAGATTGAGTCATACGGACTTGATGATACCCAGACTTTAGGTCAATCTTGCTAAAGACCTTTGATCCTCTAAGCTTATCAAGAAGATCATCTACCCTAGGAATAGGATACCTGTTCTTGACAGTAATCTTATTCAATGCACGATAGTCTACACACATTCAGTAAGTTCCGTTCTTCTTCTTAACAAGAAGTACTGGAGCTCCAAAAGGTGAACTACTAGGTCGAATAAGGCCTATCTCTAGCAAGTCTTCTATTTGGCTTGGATTTCTCTTTGCTCTAAATTGTTGACTCTATAGGGAGCTTTACAAGGCGGGGAATTTCCAGGCAATAAGTCAATACTATGATCCTCAGGCCTAGACTTAGGTAATCCTGGAGGCAGATCTTCCATGAAACAGTCACTAAATTTGGAGATAAATGAATCAAACTTTGGTCTTTTGGATGTGTCCAACTTAGCATCAAGCTGGTTAACCCATACCATATAAGTCTTGTCTCTTTTTCTTAGAGCTCTCTTTGCTTGAGTGTGACTCAACAAAGGACTCATTTCTCCTTTGACTTGACACTGGAGGATAATATTTTCATTGTCCTTCTTTAGAGAAATTCTATGAGTGTCATAGTCTATAATAGGATTGTATTTGTGTCTCCAAGGCATACCCAAAATTATATCTACCCCTTGTAAAGGTGCAACTAAGAAATCCCTCTTTTCTGTTAAAGGTTTGATGCATAAATCCAAATCTTTCACTACTTGCATGCAATTATACTTTGTTCCAGTAAATGCTGCTTTGACTTTATAGTGCGTAGGTGAAGAATGAAGATTTAGTGCTCTAAGTACCTTTTCAGAAATGAAATCATGTGTACTACCATCATCATGCAAAATAAGAACTTCATGTCCATTTATCGTTCCTTTTATTTTAAGCAAAGAATGAACATGAGGTTTACCTTCCTGTTCTGAGTAATCTGGATCGGAATTACCCTCTTGCTCGAATGATTCTTCTTTATTGTCGTCTTCTTCAATCATGTTGACTCGAGCTGCTACTGCTGGTGTCGAGTTCTTGGTACGCTCCGGACAATTCGGTGCTATGTGACCTTCTTTGTGGCACTTGAAACATTTGATAGTAGATGTCTTCGGTTTGCCACCATTGACTTTCTTATTGGTACTCAGGTTGCCTTTAGCCTCGTCCTTGCCTTTGTCATAACCTGGTTTATACATCTTCTTTGAAGCATAAAAAGATTTAGTAAATGGTTTAGAAGAAGTACCCTCATGTGCTTTAATCTCTTTAGGAAAACCATTTTTACGTTCTGAATTAGTTGCCAAAGATATTGCAGAAGATAGTGAATGAGGTCGAAACATATTCACATCGGCCCTAATGGTAGATCTAAGGCCCGATATGAACTTCCTTTTTTGATCCTTCTCACTAACTCTATCCACAACCTGCACCTGTAATAAAGTATTCCAGAACTTTTCTACATACTGTGATATAGTTTCCTTTTCCAATTGATGCAAAGTATCCCATTGGTGCCTAACTTTGGACTTGAATTGTGAGGGTAAAAAGTGCTTTTTAACCAGCTGCCGTTGAAATCTTTTCCAAGAATCTGGCTTGTCACGACCTTGCTTTACTACACTCCACCATAAAGCTGCACTGTCTACCAAATGATTGACTGCACATTTAATCTTATCATTCTCTGAAAATTTTTCTCCAGAAAAATAGTCATCTAGTTGACTAAGCCAAGCTAAAATGACCCTAGCATCCTTCTTTCCATCATAATTTTGAAATGTGAAAGCTTTCTGACTAATCTTGGATTCTTTTTGTGACCTTTGTGCTTGCAATGTAGCATTTACAGCCCTTTGAATAGTGTCATCTTCGTCATCAAAAGATAGCGAAGAGTCACGCTTGCGTCTACGATTTGAGAGCTGTCTCTCCAATTCAATACGCTTCTCTCTTTCTTCTACAATTTGATGTTGTAAAGAAAGGAGTTGCTCTTGAATTGATGGCGAGATAGGCAAATCGGCCATAGTGCTTGTGCAAATGATGTAGATAAATAAAATTTTACTTTATTTGATGTAAATAAATAAAGCAAAAATGAGTACTTATCTTATTTTTCTCCCGCAATTCGATCTTGGTTGAAGCTGAACAAGACGTTGTTCAATGGCTGAATTGAATTCTCATCGCCTCAAACAAATCCCGAACGATTCCGCGTGATTCAAGAGTCTTGGGCTAGTCAAATTGTTGATGAAATAATTTTTCTGTACTTTGAAACCTGCTGAAACAGTCCTGTAAACCTTGCCCAAACTCTGTAATATTTTTTTTGAAATTTTAAGAATTTTTCAGAAGTGATTTCGGAATTTTCTGGCCTTTTCTAGGCAATTTGAAGCTTTTTAAAACCTGTAAATCACTTTTCTGCACCCAGAAATTTTCAGAATTGGAAAACCTTTGAATTTCTCCTCAAATTTGGAAATTGGGAAAAGTAGAGGTTGAAAAAGTGATGTGACTTGCATAGGGATTGGGAAAAGTAAACTTGATTAGAAAGTGGATTAAGGAGGTGATTAGCTTATGGGAGATTAAGCATGGACTTTTTTTTTTCCTTCTCTCCACGCTTTTGCGCTGGCAGGCTGCCGCCGTGCGCCCCTTGCTCCAAAAGCTTATTGAGATTTATTTAGTAGCTTTTGCATGGATTTATCTGCTCCATCCATTATAGGTTTGCTCAACCTTGAAGCTTTCTGATTTCTGAGAGTTACTCGTGAGGTTTTTGGCTATGAGGATTTCATCCATATGGTCAGATTCTGATTTCACAGAGTATTTGGAAAAACCACTTTTTGATAGAGAGGGATGGTTTTGCAGGGTGGTGAGTGGGTTTGAGAGTAGATCTAGTTTTGAATCTTTGACCTTTGGGTAAAGACCTGCAAAACACCCTTCTGTCCACTGGATAAATTCCTGCACTTTCTTGATTTTTGAGAAGTTGAAGCCCTTTCCTACCTTCTCCACAAATCTCCTAGCCCAAGCTCTGATACCACTGCAACCGGAATCTTATTCTAGGAATTGATTGTGGAAAGTAGAGAATTAATTCATTCATAAAAAACCATTGCTTATAAGCTTCAACTAAATCAAATCAATTGAAAAATTAAACACTTAAACAAAAATACTTAGCTCCAAAAAGACCATATTGGATGCAATCTTCCCCCCTCTTGTGCGTGGCCTCTCCCCACACAAGAGTATTTCTTTATTATCTTTTCTTTTCACCAAAATTAGGCCATAGCCCCCAAAATACAAGATGTGCTTTTTAGAGAGCACGGCACTCTTCTTTAACAAAAATAGAGTGTCAAATTGGGACTAGGGTAAAGCCATAGGCTTTAATAAATTCCACAAAAATAAATGTATCTTTCCTAAAGTTCAAAATGGAAAAATCATTTAATAAGATTACAAGCTACTATGCTTGCCAAAAATGAAATGTGATGATCCAAGATATTTCTTCCAAAGTAAACTCTTCAATTCCCATAGTCTTCATCACCTGAAAATATAAGCCCAATTAATTATTAAATTAATCCCACAAATATTAAACAGGCACAAATCATCACCAACTCATGACTACCAGGCGTAAGTACCCCAGGAATCACCCTGCCATACAAACCTAACTGAAATAATCATAGGTGGCCTCAAACATACGTCATATACCGCACGTATTAATATTTATAGTGGTATCACCCACTGTTACATTCCCGTAACGCCGCTACGGGCGTTACCACGAGAGGGGACGGCCTCTGGCTCACCACCTAGCCATAGAGGAAGAATGAGGATTGCCCCTCATCCCCCAGGCTATATAGTGTGTGGCCTGCCGTCCACACTAGCCTGGCCGCCCATGACTCCGCATGGGCGTCCTCTCCCACTGAACCCCGGACATAGCCATCCGGTCTGCCGTCGGTCACAGGCATTACAGCCTACGTGACATTACCCCCCCCTTAAGAAGAGTTTTCGTCCTCGAAAACAAACTGGGGAAACCTTTTGGAAATTGCACTACGGCATTCCCAGGTAGCTACCTCCTCATTCCTATCTATCCATTTAACAAGTACATCTTGGTACACTTTATGTCGGGTTTGTCTGTCTCGATACCCAAGAATCCTTTCCGGTTCATGTGGTATCTTTGGTGGAGTGATCAATTCCACCAAAATCCCTGGAGAAACTGCGTTCTCTAACCCGTGAACTGATTTCTTCAGTTTACTGACATGGAAGACAGGATGGACTTGAGAACTCTCCGGTAACTCAAGTTTGTAGGCTACGTCCCCAATCTTCTTAAGGACCTTGAAAGGACCGCAATATCTAGGAGAAAGTATTACACTTTCCCGTTTTCATGGTTGCTGACTACGCAGGATATTTTAAAAATACAAAGTCACCTTCTGCAAAGGTCACTTGTTTGCGTCCTTTATCGGCAAATGTTTTAGCGCGATCCTGTGCGCTACGAATGCTCTCGCGTGCAGCTTTGAGCATATCATTCATATCTTCAAGGGAATCCTTGACAGATTGAATCTTCTCCTTTTCTAGGCCTACAGCCATCGGAGATCTCGGCTGGAATCCATACATTAACATGAATGGTGTAAATCTAGTCGCTGAGTGTTTGGAGCTGTTATAGGCAAACTCCAATAAGGGCAAGTACTCTTCCCAATTAGATTGCTTCTTACTGACATAAGAACGCAACATATGCTCGAGTATTTGGTTAACCATTTCTGTTTGACCATCAGACTACGGATGATCTACCGTACTCATACTCAGAGTAGTATCCAACTTTTTGAAGATTTCCCTCCAAAAATGACTGTTGAACTTTCTATCTCTATTGACACTATATCTGCGGGCAGGCCATATAGCTTGTAGAGATGTTCAATAAAGAGTTTTGCCAACTCTGGCGTTTTTACAGTTTTCTTCGTGGCGATAAACTTTGCCATTTTAGTTAACCTGTTCACTACCACCCACACCGAGTCATTCCCTCGACTCGTCTTGGGTAAACCGGTAATGAAATCCATGGAAATGCTTTCCCATTTCCCTTGAGGAATCTCCAGTGGATGGAGTAGTCCTCCAACTTAAGACGTTCATGTTTATTGACCTGGCACTTACTGCATTTCAGCACGTAAGTCTGGATGTCCTTAAACAAACTAGGCCAATAAAACTGTCTTTTTACTAGTGCATAGGTCTTCTGAATCCCAGGATGACCCGCACTTGGACTATCAAAACTATACCCCGAAGACTCGGCTAGCCTCTTCGGACTAACTCTCGCTTCGCTACCCGCCGCACCTACGGCCAGTCTCTCCGGACTAGTATTACGTGCCGGCGAGGAAGGTGGGCGCGGCTGTGACAAAGTGCGTACGCTTACAGCGCGCTAGACCTCTGTAAAGACAAGATCATGCTGACACAAGCCGTGATATGGTATTTCAACCAAAACCCCAAGGCAAATTTCATGCCTTGATTTTGCATCATGTCATTAGCACAGAAGCTAATGTACTGGAGAGCACTCTAGTAGCGCAAGTTCTTAGACTATGCTACTAGATATTTGTAGACTACGCTACCATGTTGCATCACCAGCTTGTTAAAACTTCTCCTTGGAAAGCTCTACGGCCATAGGAGAAATAAACTAGAGCCAATCTAATCATGCATCACAAGGATTAGTTCCACAATTGACAGATACTTCCTCTCAGAGTAACATCTTTGCACAAGCATATGCTCTAGAATCTTGTTGAGTTTCTAACTACCATCAATCTACGGATGGTTAAACTCCACTCCAACTCAGAGTAAATGTAAGTTTTGAAAATTTCCATTCAAATATAACAATCAAACTTCCTATCTCTTATGCCATACTATATATGCGAGCAAACCATATAGTATGTGGAGATGTTTGATAAGGATTCTTGCACCACTACGGGTGTCTGGAGTTACATCCAATCACTTACAACTCTTTGTTGCTATTACCAGACATATCCCTTCAAGTATTGTCTGGACTCACACAACTAATCGAGTTTATGTGATATTTGAGGATATCCCTCCTTTCCCTCAAGAAAGGTTTTTGTCCTCAAAAACTCTACTCTCAAGCGGACTACGTGCTAGTGTCATAGGTCCAAGAATAAATCTAGACCGTGTTTAATACATATGTTATTTTCTTGAGTCCTTCCAAGAAACTTTTAAACATCTTGCAACGAAGATGTGGTATAGTGTCTACGCACATATGGTGGTACTATTGATAAATTGCTTTGCAACAGATCAGTGGTTTCACACTTGTACCAAAGTGCTTCATTGTTGCATATTACTACCCTTCATAAGCGGTTACACACTTAAGAATCATTTGGGTGGATTGTACCATCTATCAAGAAAAATTCCAAACTACTAATAACCACATTATCAATCCACAGATAATGACTGAGCTTGCTGCGAAGCCATAGGTTGCTAGATAATTGATGGTAATTACACAAGCCCAATGTCTCATTACATCATACATTCAATATAAATGCAAACATCACAGTACTTCGTGATGATGAACTTAGGAATTTCATCCTATCCCTGGTTGGTGTTGGTATGAAGTATAACTATGAGAACATTATTTGCTGCCTCCTCATTATAGCGGCAAAGCTACCTACCCATCACAGGTGGCAATCTATACCAAGCTATAACCAATGACAAGCAAATAAACGAGTACTCTTGTAAGAACTTCATAACCATATCTCACACCCAACTCATAATCACTACGGATTAAATGCCAGGGCTTGCAAAATTGAATGTTATCTGATAGGTAGAGGGGATCATCAAACTACGGATGATTTGACAACTCACTAAGACTAGTGATGTGTAACTTTTTAAGTTACTCCACTCTCCTTGCTTATCCATACCATCGAACAAATCGGTCCCTCGATTTCAGCAACGTCAACATATTTATGAGTACCTCGATACTCATGGATTGTGGTTCGGTAATTTAAAATGTTGATCTAGAGTATCTTTCACTCGAGGATCTTGATGTTATTAGCAGTTATGTATTAGTAGTGAGTAACTACGTACCCACTATCATCACACTAGTAGCTCCATACTAGTCTGTGAGTAACTCCGTACCCAATGGCGTACCTCCCCCGAGTGGGAGTACCATATACAACCATCTATAACAAGATGCTTAAGTCACTTGTGCTAAGAAGTGACTACATAAATTGACCCCTCCATTGCACATTGCAGTACAATTTCTGGTATTACAACACGAATTTTTGGACGTCCTTATCATAGAGGTCAACTTAAAAACTAGTGCATAGGTCTTGTGGAGTCTCGGCTGACCTAACCGCACCACTGGTGACTTCCTACAAAAAATGTGGCGCCGAAGTCACCACCTATGTACTTTAACTCCGTAAAGTACATGGTCTCATCTATCATCTATGGAAAGGTGTAAAACATTCCTGCGAGATGGATTTTTTTCACCCTAAAATTATTGTGCACCATTTTAGTGTGAAGAGCTTTTTTCCTGGGTACCATGGTTCACCCCAAGCTCATCTTTTGCTAAATTCTCCGATTTAACAAAAGATATGTCTACCTCCGAACACTCCGGTTCAGCCCCAGACTTTGAGTTTACTTCTTAACACTCCGGTTAAGTCAAAACTCACCAGATACAGTAGGATTTACCACTAAGCTCTCCGGCTTAGCCTTCTATCCTAACTCAGCCCGAGTTTATGTATACTTCATATGTCGGATCCGATACTAACAACAACCAGGCTCATCTGGAGTGAGATACTACTCACTATTGCCATGTAAAACCTTATTAAATCCATGGAATGCTCCACTCATTCCCAAGGGGTCATACGACTTATAGGGTTTACACGCACATGAACTTTGTAAGCAAAATAGCCGGTCATGCAATATTACAATTGCTTATGTAGGAAAGTAATATATTTCCCAAATTCATATGGTAGCAACTAAAATGTGCTCACAATCGCACACTTATGTTGAGCATAGGCAAGACTACGCTTGCAAAATGCTATAGGGCGTCCCCCATGCATGAAACTGTCCAACCAAACTAGTCTTACTGCTAACCTCTAGATTTAGATCACTCCGGAACTAAATCACTCTGTTAGCACTAGCACACCATCATGGTCTTGCTACCTAGAGCTTCTCCGAACTCTGTAACTGGGTTTTATCCCAACTCATGGCTATATTTGTAATTTTCAAAGTTCAAATTTTATCTTGCACACTTTATCACTACGGACAAGTGTACATACAGACCTGCCAAAGAGTCAAGTTACATGCACAAGCCTTGGCGTCCCATTCCACCAAGACTACAATCGATTCCGTGAGAATTGATGTCCCATACCATCAAATTACCACCAAACCAATTGAAGTGACATATAAAAAGGCTCTTTCCCCCCTCGAAAGATCACCACAAACTCTCGAGCAGTGGGATGTCGACGCATGGCAATAAAAAGAAGAGAAAACCATGCTTAGTAAGTTTAAGAACAGTTCTCTTCGATCAACTTCTATAAGGGCATTGAGCATTACATCTCAAGATTATACCCCTTCAGATTTGTTTGTTACTACAAAACAAACACAAATTTGTCCGAACAAAACTTTAACTCTAGCAAGACAACGCTCGCAAAAGTGGAAATTGAAATCTGGCGAGGCTACGCTCCCAGAGTCTAACACTAGTCATGTCTAGAGAGTACGTTGCTAATGGGGTCATGTGATCAAGGCTACTAGCAGGTAATCGATAAACGCGACCTCAATCCCAGCTATCTTAAATGCCATTGACCAATTTTAGAAGTCATGACCATGGCAAGACTGCGCTTGCAAAAGTGTCTCTACGGACTACATTTGTTCGTCACAATGGACCACATCCAAGTAGACATTTTTCATTGGGTCTAAGCACATTGGAGCCACGAACTTCTTCTTGTGAACTTTCAACAAGAACAATGTGTCTGATCTGCTCTCATATTACTTTGTGGTAAACCACATGGTTAAACCACTAACAGAGAGAATTTATATCATGTATTTATGTATTGTCAACGAATACTTCTCGAACTACGCGAGAACATTACCATCGATTTCCCTCTTGCCACTTTAAAAAAATTCTAGTGCACTACGGCACAATGTGGGTATGAGTGCACTTACGACGTGACACCAAGATGTGCACGCCATGACATGACGTGTGTGCAAGACTGTCAATGGTTCAGCAGACATGGGCACTCTACGGCACCCTTAGACGTACGTGCACCGCACGAGCAAGTGCGTTACGCCACAAATGGCCAGGGTGCACTACGGCACGACTGGGTTGGACTCTACCAATGCGTCCACAACTGATACCAAACATTGGAGGATGCAGGCATTGCGCATATTCTCGCGGGCTACGGTCATAAACGTGTTCACTAGGCACAACGGCCATAGAACGGCTTTGTCTCGAAGGACTCGGCACTACGGCCGTGGGATTTGTCTCTCTCTTAGCACGCGACGCTACGGCCGTGTGCGGTGGGTCTCTTTCGTGGAAAACAGGCACTATGGCCACACGGCACGACTGCCGTGTTGGGTTTGTTTCGTGGGGTGTGCCATTGTTCTGTGTTTTTTTTTAAAAAAAAATAAATAAATAAAATAAAATAAAGTAACGGGCCGGGCCGTTCTCGCCGCTTCGGGCGTGGCCGTCCGCCCGTGGTGGGGAGTGTTCACAACAGGCTGCTGGCCGGTCGTCCGTTGCCAGCTCGCTGGGCATGCCCATATGTGGTGGCCGCCTATATTTTCATTATTCATAAAAATGAATAATTAAAAATATATTAAAAAATAATTGGTTTTTTAAAAAAAAAACCCTTTTTTAACATCTTTTTTTTTTGCTTTTTTTTTCTCTTGTGGCGTTTGGGCTGGTGGCTGGCCGCCGTCGCCCCTGGCTGGCCGGCGTGGGCTGGCCGCCGCCGCCGCCGCCTACTTGGCTGGCTGGCCGGCGCCGGCGCCGCCGCCTGGGCTGGCCACCGGGGCTGCCCGTGGTTCAGGTAACGCAGCAGCGCTGCCTCCACACGCCCGCTGCAGCCGTCTTCGCCTGGGCTGCGTTCGCTGACAATGGGATTGGTTTCGCCCCCCACTCCCACACCGCTTCAACGATCTTCGCCGCCTTCAGCAGCAGCTCCACACAACGCTGGCCGCCTGGGCTGGCCGCCTGGCTGGCCCCTCTGGCCGCCGGGCTGGGCCTCAGAAGGGCATCTCCAGCAAACGCTTCAACGTGTTGGGGCTGGTGTCGCCCCCCCACACGCAGTTCAACGTGGCCGTGGGCTGCTTGTACAAACTCTTTTCGCAGTATGCTGTTCTTCCCCCCACGTCTCCCACACACAAAATCTTTGAAACGTTTTCGTTCAGACAAGCTTCAACGTCTTCTTCGCAGACAAGCTTGATTATCAAAGAAAATTTATTTCGCATAAAGCTTCAACGCAGAGAAAAAAAACGAGCTCTTACCTGCAATTCTTATTGTTGTGTGTGACGGGGAGAGAGAGAGAGAAAGAGAGAGTTCTTCCCCTCCATTCTTCCATGGCTGCCCCCTCCACACCCTCCATTCGAGATAAGGATAAGGAGATTGTGGATGAAAACCATCGAGTGGGCTCCGGTCCCCCGTTCACGCGCGGACTCTCACGATTCCCTCGAACCACGCTCTGATACCAGTGTTACATTCCCGTAACGCCGCTACGGGCGTTACCACGAGAGGGGACGGCCTCTGGCTCACCACCCAGCCATAGAGGAAGAATGAGGATTGCCCCTCATCCCCCAGGCTATATAGTGTGTGGCCTGCCGTCCACACTAGCCTGGCCGCCCATGACTCCGCATGGGCGTCCTCTCCCACTGAACCCCGGACATAGCCATCCGGTCTGCCGTCGGTCACAGGCATTACAGCCTACGTGACACCCACGATATTAACCTAGCCGGCATGACGCAAGAGTAATCTAGGCGTCCCCAAATTACTCAAGAGGGGATAAATAATATTTTTCTAGAGGACTTAAAATATATTCTCATGACAGGAGGATTCTAGACCAAATGCGAAATAACTAAAAACAAGAACCGGATTACGAGAATGATGAAGAAAAAGTGCATTGCGTGTGTATAGAGTCGGCATGCAGGGAAAAATAAAAGATAGGTGGTAAGGCCACAAAGGGAAAAGGGTCACATCTGTCTTTTCACACCCCCCAAGCTAAATCAACCTAGGATTTTGAGAAGTCATGGAAAGGTCAAGAATTATGCAGGGCAAAAAAAAAAAAGATAGCTGCCAAGCCTGCATGGGGGCAAAGGGTTTTCACACCCCAAGCTAAATCAACCTAGATTTTAAGAAATCATGGAAAGGTCGAGAATTCATGGCCATACCACCAAGAAACGTGAACCATGCCAACAACGATCCATTGTATACCAAAATCCAAATGGTTTGGGTCGAGCTACAATTTCTAATTTATGAAATGATATGCTTCCATTCATCTTTCTTGAATCCCATGCTCCCTCTCACTCACCTCTAGTTTTGATGTGTCAAGCATGATGGTGAAATTTGAATACTTCACCTTGATTCTTTCTTGCACACAAGGAAGCAAACAAGCACACAAAATAGCTTAACAAAGTTGGGCTCAAGAGGTTTGTGGAACTCACACGGGATGAGCTCCAACATAACTTTAGGTCTGAAGAGTAGTTGGAGCACTTAAAGAGCTCAAGCACCATTACCTTGCCATCCAAACAAGAGAAGTAATTCATGCCATAGTATGTGGCAGATGTATTTAGGCTACCGTAGAAGGAGACGCATAAATCAAAGAGTGACGAGATGAAGAGGATTTCATTGTGCAATTTGGTACTTTGGAGGGCAAAGCAAAGGAGAACAAGGTAACAAGAAACCCTTTTAAAAAAGATGAATTTTGTGGTTGAGATGACAAATTTGACCCACAAATGTCAAGAAAAAATCATGGCATGGTCAAGGCTACAAAGGCAAGAACCAAGGTAGCATGGGTAGAAATCCTATACAACAACCTCAAGGAACATATTAGAAAACTATCCAAACCCAACAATAAGACCAAAGTTGGTGGGTATCTAATGGCCCTATTTCATGTCCCAAACTGAATAGTTCATGTCACCCAAAGGTTTAAAGAACCAATTGACATGGATTGGGCCTAAGGAACCATAAACCACTTACAAAAGTGCATGGAAGAGGGACCAAGAGAGATTCAAAGATTGCAAACAAACCTCAAAGAGAAGGAAACTGAGTGTAACAAAGCATTGCAAGATGACCATAATTAAAAGGAATCCTTACATTAAGAAGTGCAGAAGTTGAAGGAAGAAGTGACCCAATACAAGGAATTATGTTCAGACATAATAATTACAAATAATAGGCCTAAAAGAGGAAAACAAAGGGATAGCGAGATAAGTTGAGGAGTTGAAAGGCATTGTGTCTAGATAAGAGCAAGAAGGACTAAAGATCAAACAAGATCTGGACACATCCCTCCTCTGACTTGAAAGGACAGAGGTCAAAACAAATCAAATACTTAAGAAGCATCAAGAAACAATAAATATTATATAGCAAAGAGCAGATAGAGACAAGGTGGAGTTAGTGAAAGTTGAAGAACGATTGGCGGTACTAGATGAAAACTTGTCTTTGAGCTTGATGTAGAAAAGATGGAGGAATGAGAGAAACATGCCATCAACGAGCTTGATGTAGAAAAGATGGAGGAATGAAAGTAGCATGCTATCAACAAGCTCAGGGGGTATGGGATGAGAAACATGCCATCAAGGAGCTTAGGGGGTATGGTGGATGCTTGCAAAACAATTGTACGGCTGGATGGATATAAATAGGTCCATTAAAGAACATGTGGAGGAGAGAATCCCCTAGACCGAGGAGTAGGAAGTGGCCAAAATAGGATGAGTAAAGTCCTTGAGAAGAACCTTATAAGTACCAACCTAGCCTCCTCACCCACATCCCTCTATAGAGTCTACCACACTCAATCCAAAGCTGTGGGAGTGAGTGATGGGACGCCATGACTCGCGGTCCGAGGTGAGGATGAAAAAGCTCATGCAGAGGGTGACAATGACCATGCCCCTCACCAATGGAAAAGGCTAGTATAACGAGACAATAGAGAGCCAACAGATTGTCACCCTCCATATGGCTTGGCATGGAGCATCGGAGATAAGAGAAGAGCCAAAAAAATTGGAATTGCAAGTTCACTATGATAATGCCATTTCTCCAGAGTTTACAAAGCCACATGGGTTTTCTACCGAGAGATGACTGTGTTTTTTCCATGAACAAGGCAAGAGTTATTTTTTTAAATATCAAATATCAAATTGATTGAAGTGGAGCATAGGAGGTCAGAAGACAAGGCAAGACTTAGACATGCTCCAATCATGAACGAAGATTAAAATTGTGAGCCTAGATACATCTCACAAACAAAGATTAAATTTTTATCAAGTGGCACCAATGTACCAGCAGACTTAAGGAGAAAGGATGGGAGCAAGCATAACTATTTTCCATTAACTTTTTGGATCCGTAAGCTGTTTTGAAGTCGAGAGTGGTTTGACTATTGGCATAGTTTCCATTGATGAGTGTGTGAAGTGTTGGCGAGTGAAAAACTCCTTAGTTCACCACGAAATGGGTGAACAGCTCCATAGTTCATCACCAAATAGACATATAGTTGTCTCACCTATAACGGACTCATCATGAGAAATGAATATTTCATGATGGTAAAAATGACCTTTTGTAATGGGCAGTACCCAGATGAGTGGAGATGGACAAAAAGGTAGTGCATAGGATAGAAGAATCTTGAGAGAGAGAGAGAGAGAGAGAGAGAGAGAATAATATTGAGAAATGTTGCATTCTTTCATGGTAAACTACCTTTTGTAATGGGCAGTACCCAGATGAGTGGACATGGACAAAAATGTAGTGCATAGGATAGAGTAAGAAAGAGGAATGAGAGAGAGAGAGAGAGAGAGAGAGAGAGAGAGAGCAATGTTGCATGTTGCATGTTGCCATGTCATTGATGTATTGGGTTTTGTAAGGAGAGGACGTCTTGACATATAGTGATATTGGTGACGCCAAGAACCTAAGTATTAAGTGGAAGCTAGACTATGTATCCTGGACCTGACTGCTGTTGTCTTTTACTCAATGGATTCAGTCTTTTTTTGCACATTGCGTTCTATCTGTGTGACGTCCAAAGTGTGACTATGCATATTGTGATGCACCAATGTGATATACGTTAATGTTGTTTCATTTTGCACTATTACAAGCATGCAGATGAGTATTGTAGTTCACGCAAGCGAGTCTTTCTTGCAGTATGATAACAATAATAGGCACTCCTTCATCTTATTCGAACTCATTCCAAAATGTAGAGTATCCCCTACTCATGTAAATAAGGATGAAAATGTTTTCTGCTATGCAGCACTTATGGTATTAGACATAGTCGTATAGCTCTAGCTCAAAAGAGCTAGCTAGGTGGTTAAGAACCACTGTGGTCTCAACCTAACAACAACATTAAGTGCTCTTTATGAGCAGATATACAATCATCAAAAGTGCATGAAGGTGATTCATTCAGACCCTTGAGACATAGCTATTGTGGTGGAGAGGCTAATGAAAGACTCTAATCAGCTTGCAAGGCTAATGAAGATCTTCTTCACTATTCTTGAGAGTGAAATGTGGGGTTCTATGGTGAATATATTTGATTAGGAGTGGCCCATTGTTAGGACTTTCATTATGTTGTTAATTAGAATACACCCACCATAGGATTAGTATTTCTTAATCACATGATTAGGATTGAGCACACTATAGCTATGCATGCTTGAGGATTCATGTCCAATCTTTTGACAAGAGTCACTTGATCATAGCCATAGATCTTGTGCCACATGGATCAAAAGGGTAAGTTATATCAACCCAAGGATCAAATATAAAGTAATGTCGTCCCATCGTCAAAAGGTGGTCACCAAGGATGCCTTTATCAAAGAGATATGCCACCAAGATCGTGGTCTAGATATCCACCAAGGTCAAAGATGAATATGTTGTGATGGCATGCCGTGTCAGTAAAGAACAACGATCTCAATATGACCAAAAGTGAATGCCCAATAAATTGTATCCACATAAATGCATATGCATTCACCAACATCACAAAAGAATGCTTCATAATCCAAGTCAAGGCTTGGACCAAAAACTGATGTATCATCACATGTATGGTATGCCTACATAATCACTAGACATATGAAATGCCTAAATTAAATGTAAAGCTTTCAAAATCCATGTGATCTGTGTGTATACTCAGGCCTCACCTATGAGGCCTCACCTCGATGAAGTCATCACTATCCTCATGCACTATGCCCAACTACTTAAACATATGAACAATATCCAAATGCACATTGCTAGGTACACTATGAGAGCTAGGAGTAGTGGTCAAACCATAGATATCCCCACATGTGAAAAATCTAAAGAAATGCCCCAACACATCTAACACAAGAAACTCAGGCGGCCTAAGCTCCTCATGGTTCATCGTATGCTCATGGGTATCCTGTGGAGTATCTCTAACCTTGTGTGTAATGGATGCATCACTAATCTAATGCTCTTGATCCTCTAGTATGCCCTCACGATCATCTAATGCATTCAAATGATGTGTAGGAAGGTAGGTAGGTGTAAAAGTATCATCACCATCAATGCTTGATGCCATCCCTACCCTTGGATCATGCCCACATGACTGAACTTACCACAGCACCATCACAGATGTCCCAAATGTATGCACAAAGTTAGCAAAGGTGATGTATGATCTGATTATGCTAGGTAGTCCATGGTACTGCGTGTGAAGGACCTCCAAATCTAGCATCACACATGCACCCCCAATTATCGAGAGTGACGAAATGATGTTAACGCCAAAGAGAGAAAGGCGGGTAGCAGAAGGATAACAGTAATAAACCATGTTCACGTGTGTGAATAACACTAACAATGCTCATCAAAGCACGTGAGCAAGGTTTACAAAAAAACCCCAAAGTGTACCCACAGTGTGCTAGGCATGTGAACAAGATGCCAAATGAACCCTAGCACATGAACAAGGCTCGATAATGCACACAATGTCACACTGCATGCGAATGATCACACCAAAGAATGGTCATGTGTGAGTAATCTCCACAAAATAGAAAGCACATGAACACCCCTCACAAATACCCCATGTGTTTATGTATGTACAAAACCCAACAAATCCCAAGAGTGCACATTGCATGCGAAATGCCCCTAAGGCCTAAGTAGATGTGAAGAGGCAAAGGGTTAGACAATGGGTAGAGTAGGAGTGTGGACTGGCACTTGATTAAGGTTAGGTGTGGAAATAGGAAGTGTGAAAGGTTAAAACAAATTTGTGGACAGGGCAAATTAGTGTGTACCCTAGGCTAGGGCTTCAAAATAAGGTTCTCTTCTTAAGACCCAAACCCCAATTCCCAAAGGACTGAACAAGACTAGCATGGCTAACCGGCCAATTGGTCCCACAACAAACCGACGGTATAGTAGGTAGCTAGGCGCCGCGACGAGCACATAACTACATAAAGCAGCGAGGCACCAACCCCATCGAAGATGTAATAAAGCTATTTTCCATTAGCACATATACACATTGGAGTTTAGGCACATAGGCTTTGGGCATGGGCTAGTGTGGACACCTTTTAGGGTAAATGGCTATATAAGTCAACATGGTGGATATAGCTATTGTACCTTTTATGACATTACACACTAGATCTTCAGCTTTCTTTCTCTAATCCATGCTAATCTAGGCTAAGCTAGGCTGATCTAGAACATAAGAATCTTGGTAAATATTTGTAAAGTTAGCAAAGACATGAGTGTAGAAAAACAAATCTTGGTGCAAAATTGTAGCAGTAGGTAGTACTTGATCAAATCTTTCATGTCTTGATCATACTTTGCAAGAATTGTGTTGCTTTGAGAGAAATTGTAAAAACTTCAAGAAAATCATGAAAGATTTTAAAATTTGATGCAAGATAACTTGATGCAAAAAAACAAGATTGCTGAATCTTGGTGGAAGTAGGGCAAGATTTTTGCAACATTTTGATGTATATTGGATTCCAAGCTATGAAGAGAGAATTCACTTCAGATCTAGTACACTAACAATAACATTTGCATCTCTCAACCCTGTTAGGAATCGAAGCCAACCCCTATGGTGCAAGCACCAGTACACAATCTGGTGCACTCATTAGGGTCCCTAACCTACACAAAAGTGTCATTCTCAGTTTTAAAAAGAAAAGTAAATCGAGTTCTTGATCAATTTTCTTGCAAAGAAAGCTTACTATACAAGAAAGGTTGAGAAAGAAGCAAATAAGTGGATAACAAGTCTATTTGGTGTGATTTTGTAAGGTTAAGATAATCTTTGGCTTAATCATGATGATTAGTGATACTAATCAAGGTGATTAGTGACACTATGGCATAAACAAGGTGATTAAGGATTGAAGCTTGCAAGTATGGTGATTTAGAGCAGCTTGGATAGTTTCTTGATCAAGAAAGTTAGTACAGTTACCAATCTTGTCTGAATTTTCAATACCTAGAGTAACACCAACAATAAGCTGCTTGCAATTGCAAGCTCGCCAAGAAGCGCGTAGATCTCAAAGCACAAAGAAGACAGTTAGGTCAAAGTTCATGTGATTTTCAACAATGTCCCTTGAAACGAGAATTCTATGCATAGAGGAAACAATGCAACAAAGCCCATTCAGCCTAAGCTTCATTAGTAGTTTAAAAAAAAGCATACTACTGCTAATTAAGGTAACTAATCACAGATTCCAACACCATAATTTGTTGTTGGTGGACTCATACGAGAGGGGCTATCTACTTAATTTCTTACAGCCTTCCTCTTATGTTCGTGGTTGGAAATTAAAGAGTGAGATGCAGAATGTGTAGAATATGTTCTTGACACTAAAGATGATGATTGGTAAGTGAATACAAGTAGACGGATTGATAATAAGGCTCTCCTCTGAGGAGAGATAATGTGGCCTATTGATAGAAGACAACTGTGGAGTAGTACATCTAGATTTATTGGAGTGCTAAGAGCAAGACCAATTGTATGCACTAGAGTAGTGTGAACCATCACTAAGCAAGTGAAAAAAATGGTGTTGGTTGAGTGCGTAACAAAAAGTAAAGTTGGCAAGGTACATCATAACATAACTATGAGCATTATAGCTCTGTGTTAACCCTCAACACGATAATCCTATGAGAAGAAGGGATATTGAGGACTACAAGGCACTTGAGCATCACCACCTTCATAAAAGGCACTTGAGCATCACCACCTTCATAAAAGGCTCAACAAACTTTGACAACCACAGTAGCTTGGTTTCATTGAGCTCATGACAATATTCCAATCAACCACCAAGCTGAAAACAAATAAAAGAAGAGACTCAACAAATAAAAGAAGAGACTCAACAAATCATATCCTCTCTCACTAAAGGAGTGTTGGCATCTTTAAGCATTGCCAAAAAAAAAAGAGCTCTTAGCCCACTAGAGATAACAACAGGCAAGCACATAGCATTATAGAGCTCTCTAGCTCTCAGCTCACAGCATAGTTCATTGCTCTCAACTCGCCCCGCCAAGAGCACGAGAGCTTAGCCTTGGTTGTTGGTTCGCCCTGGGCTTAATGCTTATCTGCTCCTCTCCTAGGCCCCTTGGCACGGTGTAGCCCTCTTCTCCACAAATTTGTAAGGATGGAAAATTCTCTCTCTCTCTCTCTCTCTCTCTCTCTCTCTCTCTCTCTCTCTCTCGTTGGAATCTATGGTGGATTAAACATGATGATTAAACTAACGGTGAAGGCAACATTAGGCTAAGCAAGAGAGGCTAAGACTAACCCACGAGATTAGGAGTAAAATGTTAACATAATGACAATGTGAGAGAAAGAATGAGAATGTAGAAGGACTAGAGTGTTTACTCCTAATCACACGAGATTAGGAGTAAAATGTTAACATAATGACAATGTGAGAGAAAGAATGAGAATGTAGAAGGACTAGAGTGTTTATGTGTTTGTGTTGTAACTATTCATTGGATGCTATCCTATTTATAGGCTTGGTACAAAAGTGATTAAAGATGATTAAAGAGTAATCCCATTTACCTAATCCAAAAGTGCATCAAAAAGAGCACCCATTGCCTAGAACGTAGTGTAACCTAAGACTCTTTCCACCCACAAACCTTGTCCCAAATTAGCCCTTTAGACCATAGAACCATATGCCCATATCCCTAATGGCATATGTATTATTTCAACACCCTCCCTCAACAAAATATACATGGCTACTATGATGTCAATACTAGCTCTAGTTACTATTTATGATGACCATCCAAGTGCCCGTAGGTGTTACTCATGATGGTTTACAATGCTAGTTATGATGACAAATGCTAGACATCTAGTTATGATTGCATTTCACTTAGGATAAAGGAGTGACCATAGGTGCTGGGTAGGTTCTAGTTGGTCTAGAATGCCCAATCATCTTGTGCATAGTTGACCTCTATTGAGGTCTCTTCATCTTTGCTTAAAGATGCTGATCTTGTCAATGTAGCTCTTGACCTTCTTCATGTCAATGTAGATCTTAATCTTGATCTTGTGTGAGCAATGGAAGATAGTTCCATGTCCAATGTAAAAAGACTAATGTTAGAATGCATATGTCTTTGGTTTAGTCAAGCAACACAAACCACTCAAAGCTAGATTAAGAAAAGAAGATTACTAAATGAATTTTATGTAATGAGATTAAGAGATCCACATTTATTTTATAATTTTCCATTCTTTGGATCATCAAAGTTTAGCGCATGCATATATGTGTGAGCAAGGGAAGATAGTTCCATGTCCAATGTAAAAAGACTAATGTTATATTTCATATGTCTTTGGTTTAGTCATTTTATGTGATGGATGGTCAAGTGTGAACACAAGAGCCAAGTATTGATCTTTACTATTATATGGCCACATTCTTATGCATAATTAAAGAGATTCTTAGGCTAATGCGTATTCTAGAAAGAAAGAGAGTGAGCTTGAGAGTGTGTATCCAAAATTGTGCATTTTGCATCTAGCTATCATGCTTGTGTTTGGAGAGAGAGAGAGAGAGAGAGAGAGAGAGAGAGAGAGAGAGAGAGAGAGAGAGAGAGAGAGAATGAACCATCACATGTGACAAAACAACCATGGTGATTGACACATCGATGGAGCAAACAAGTAGATTGGAGTGATTAAATGGAAGTTTCACTTTGTGTGTGTGTGTGGTGTGCGCGCGCACGCGAGAGAGAGAGAGAGAGAGAGAGAGAGAGAGAGAGAGAGAGAGAGAGAGAGAGAGAGAGAGAGAGAGAGAACCATTATATGTTTGACAAAGAAACCATGGTGAATGACACATCGATGGAGTGAACAAAAAGAGTGAAGCGATTAAATGGAAGTTTCACTTTGGAGCATGGATGGGTAGGGGTAGCAAGTAAGTTCCCAATGACATTTATCATATCTGATCATAGCCTAAGTTGGAGTGGGGAATAAGAGTTGAAGTCAAGAGAAGCATAAGAGGGTAAAGTGATTAGCTCCATGCCACATCTTAAAGAATTTCACACTTGTTCCAAGCCCATATGGCTAACCGCTAACCATGGTTGTCTAATACTAGAAAATGGAAATTGAGACTTCATTTAACACAATTAACTTGGAATGGTCTAACCATCCCGAGAAGAAATGCATATATGGTCATCTAAGCTTTATTTTACATTGAAATTTAAGGCCCATAGAGCCACATTGACATGTGATTCTTAGGTGAGAGGATGGCGAGATTCCACATGACCAAAGAGTATGCATGACAGAAAAGAGTATGCATGACACAGTGTCCGCACCATGCATCATACCCTTGAAAAATGCATGTGTTTAATGTAAACAAAACGCATGTGTTTGATGTAAACAAAGGAAGCATATTTGTTTGAAGTGTATGTAAATTTGTATATATTAACCATTTTGCTAGTTGAAGTAGGGTGTTGATCCATTGGAACATGTATTTAGGTGTCCTTATACTAAGCTTTTAGAGTGTGATTTTATAAGGGTATGTGGTAAAAGAAGACACAATCATGGATAGAGATAGGTCAAGAACATATGATGGTATGTCACAAAAGAAGGTGCCTATATAGTGCATATGAGAGTTTGTGACATTGTTGTTAACACCTAGTGTGGTGACTCATCAAATGGACCAAGGCCCTCTTTTCTCTAAATACCACCTAGTGTGTTGACTCATCAAATGGACCAAGGCCCTCTTTTCTCTAAATACCACCTAGTGTGTTGACTCATCAATGGACCAAGGGTCTCTTTTCTCTAAATACCACCTAGTGTGTTGACTCGTCAAATGGATCGCTGACTCTTTTCTCTAAACACCACCTAGTGTGTTCAAATGGACCGAGGGTTTCTTTTCTCTAAATACCATCTAGTGTGTTTAAATGGATTGAGGGTCTCTTTTCTCTAAATACCACGTAGTGTGTTCAAATGGACTGAGGGTCCCTTTTCTCTAAATACCATCTCATATGAGATTAAGATAAGAAATATAATGCAATGCCAGTTTATTGAAAACTTTACATTGTTATGTTCATTATTATTTTTATTAAAGATCTTCTTGTTGGTTAAAATACTACAATTCATCCTAATATTTTAACATGGACCTTCTCTAATGTCTATGCATGAGAGAGAGAGAGAGAGAGAGAGAGAGTTTAAATTTTCTTTGTGGAATAACATGCCTCTCATCAAATATCGTGATCAAAGATTTTACATTAGCATACCTATCAAAATTGCATATAAAGAGAGCTCAATGCTTCACACATTTTCAAAATTGAATGAAGAGAGCTCAATGTGCCACACTCTATCAAAATTATATGAAGAGAGCTCAATGCTTCACACACTAAAACCTAGTTTTAATTTATCTATTTCACAAATGGGATGATGCACAATCTTCATAATGTCCTAATTTACAAGACTTTCACAAGAAAATGAAAATTTCATGATTCTATTTAGAGCTCAACTATATGAATCCTAGGTATTCTGCTTATCCATACTAATCTCCACAACATTATTCTTATGTGGCTTTAGGCTTTCTGAAATTATCAAGCTGTTTTTATAGTTTGTGTTTGAGGGGGACGATTGAAACAACTCTTTAAATTTTGAATCCTTCATTTAACATTCAACATAATTTAAAGAAACTTTCCCTAAATATAGTTCAAAATGGTTGGATTACCTAGTGGCTTTAGTGGCTTGTATTTCTCAAAAGGATAGAATAATTTATTATTGGGAAGAAACTTAGGCATAAAGGGTTGAAGCTAACAACTCACAACCATAGAATGGTGTACTAAAAATTTCAAAGTAACTTCATTCATTTAATGATCTCCATCATGAGAGGATAACCTTACTTCACCAAAGCTTGGGAGGTGTAAGAAAATTATATGCCACTACTTGTGGCATTAGGAGTATGGAACATAGTTGAAAAATGGTGATCTTTTTTAGTTTGTTAATGCTCTTCTTAACCTTAAGGAGTTTATGCAAAAAGATCTTGATGTAACATAGCCTTGAGATCGCATCCCATTAGTGACTCAACATCTCATATATATCCAGTTTTATTTTCTTGTCATTGATTGAGACGATGTGCCCCATTGTGTTTCACCCAAGTGGTGGGCGAGCGCTCCCTCTGAGAAAGCCATAGAGAGCTACAACCAATTTGCTACCCTTCGCCATGTCTTGTTTTGTTGTTTTGTTGTGTCAAAATACCACCAGATTTGCACCTTAGCAAAGGTATTACATATAATAACTCAATTTATAAGGGCAAAATTACACAAAGGTTCTTGTGTTTCACCCAAAGCCAGCATTCTAAGGGACTCTGATACAATAAACGGATCGAATGTTTGACCACTTTGGGAGGTATGTCCTTCATGTATATACTTCTAGGTAAAGAACTCCTCAAAATCTTTCAGAGAGCTAATGAGATGAAATATTTCTTCATCAAGAGTGAGATCTTTTACAATGAAGACATGTTTTGGTGGTCCTGCTAGACTTACCTCTTTAACTTTGGGGTCAATCCATTATACAATGTTCTAGGTGGTCTATCATGGCTTCTTTTGGCTTTCTCAAATTACACAAAGTGGACTTCCATATTTTACACCTTCTTTAGGACTAGTCTAAGGTCTTTGCTCTTAGCTCCTTGCCTCTCGCTCTACTTTTGTTTTAGCTCCTTGCCTCTCTCTTTCTTAGCTTTAGGACTAGTCTAAGGTCTTTGTGCTTAGCTCCTTGCCTCTCTCTTTCTTAGCTTTAGGACTAGTCTAAGGTCTTTGTGCTTAGCTCCTTGCCTCTCTCTACTTCTGTCAAGGATTTATTTTTGGTGTGGTCTTTCTTTCTCAAGTGTTTCTAGTGGTTCAAGGCCCTTCAATTGCCATAAGTATGGATCCATTGAAGTTCATTTCTTTCTCGAGTGTTTTTGGTGGCCATAAAGTATGGATCCACTGAAGTTCATTTTTGGTGTGGTTTTTCTTTCTCAAGTGTTTCTAGTGGTTCAAGGCCCTTCAATTGCCATAAAGTATGGATCCATTGAAGTTCATTTCTTTCTCGAGTGTTTTTGGTGGCCATAAAGTATGGATCCACTGAAGTTCATTTTTATATGGTCAATAGATGTCTATGTGCACCATCAATAGCCTCAATGTATCAAAGACAATGCTTGATTCCACTAGAAGGATGCACTAAGCCCTCTCTTTCTTAATTGATAGCCAAGGATCCACTGTAGAAGGAGCAAACGGTCGTTGGATCTTCATTGTGATGCACATGTAAGGCTCTTTATTTTATTTTATTTTTTTATTTGAAAAATCCCCAACGTTTAAAATGTACCCACTTAATCATTAGAGTCCCATTTTTTCCACTTGCTCACACACTTCAAGAGCAAATCTAGCCCCTTTTTATTAGCATTAAAATCCCACAGTCCCTCCCCTCTCACACACTTTTGCATTATGCCACTTTGCATCAAATCCATTACATTGCCTTATGCATCACTTGTCTTTCAATGTTTTTTTGATCATTTGGATTCCATAGCCATAACAACATCCGATGTAATGTTTGTCCATGGAGTGCTTTTTTGCTGATCTCTCGACTAAGTCTTCCTAACCCTTTACCAAGTTTGGAATTTCTAGGCAAAGGTTAGGGCCATGTTTTCACTGCCAATACCTAGGATCCCCCTCATGCTCGGGTACCATGACCCTGGGTGGCATGAAGCTCATGGGAGTTCAAAAGATCTCTACCCTTGTCTTCTCCACTAATGTGCCAAGGGTGCCTCACACATCCTCCTAGCAATGAAAGTATGCGAAAATGGAAATGTGTAAGAAAAAGGATATGGATGAAGCACTTACATGAGCAAGCATTTATAATATATGCTTATTACCATTTACAAATCACTTATTAAGTTCATTTACTTACCATTTACAAATCACTTCTTAAGTTCATTTTCCATAGTCTCCTTGCTACAAATTTCTTCCACAATCAATGCCTTTTACCAATAGGCATACATGATAAAACAAGTCAATAGTATCAGCATTTTAATGCTCTCCATAGCATCCAATCACTCCAAAGGCTTCATTACACATTACATGGCATGGGGAAAACCATGAGCTTAGTCACAATGCCAAAATGAAGCATCAATTTTATCAATGGCAAGGTTTATGGTCCAAGCTTCATAGCATTCCCTTATACATAGCATTTTCAATTTCTTGCTCAAGAAATGCACAAATCAACTAGATTCTTATGGAAGCTTCAAGAAGTCATGATAAAGGCATGAATGCTTGTAGAAAGCATGTAATGATTGCAATGGCACTCCAAAGCTTCAATTTTTAACCAAAATGCATGGAATCTTCTTCTAATCACACCATTAGTTCATTCCTTACGAAACTAGGGTATATATGCATTCGAAAAAGTAAAAGCCCTTGTCAATGGCTTTCAAGATTTAAGTCTCTTGCTAGGTTTTGTAAAACTCACAACCATAGACCATAACACTACAATATGTATAAGCATTGACGAGATCAAATCTCTTTGTGCTTGGACATAGCCAAGAACTCACCACAATTATATCCAAAGCTTGAAATGTGAAAGAAAGAGAATCTTGTCATCTGCTCAGTTCCTTGCAAAACAACCAAGAAACGCTTTTGCATGGTTCCAATCAACACCATTACTGTTTCTTGCCTACTTCAATGACTCTAAAGAGGCAAGCCCCATCAAGGATGCCAGGCTTGAATGTGATGATAATCATCAATGAGCCCATTGGTGCAGTTGCTAGACCACCATTCTTGGTGGGAAGAATGTTTTGATCATTGATTTTGGTGGTGGTTCTTTTAATGTATCCCTCAGCATTGAAGAAGGTATCTTTGAAGTGAAGGCCATTGCAAAATACACTCATTGGGAGGAGAAGATTTTAATAACTAGAGCTTGCTACCCAGTCACACCAACATTGAATCCAATCCTTATGCTCAATCTAAATTAGCTCTAGTCTCTTAGATGAAGATATGAGATCAAAAGCCCTAAATTTTTAACCCATAGGTTAATATTCTTTCTTTAAGTAAATATTACACCACAAACCACAAAACCCTTAACAACAAAGTTTGGCATTATTGCAAGAAGAAAGGGCATCTTGAGAAGGCATGCTAGAAAAAGGCATTTGAACAAAAGTCAAGTGAAGCAAATATTATCTAGGAAGGCCATCCTTCTAAAGACAAACCCAGCTTTGAACATTTGTGTTGTAGAACAACCCTAATATTGGAAGGAGTGCAAGATGTTGGCAGGAAGGGGGGGGAGTACCATGGGCCCTCTTATTCTTAAGAATCTGATTCACATGTGCTCGAGATTTCTATGGGAGTACCATGGACCCTCTTATTCTTGAGAATTTAAATCATGTGCTTGAGATTTCTATGGGAGAGCATGACATGATTATTTCTTTACAAGCATTAATGGCCTCATGCATGCAATCATCATGTTTTTTCCTCTAGCTTGTCATTAAGGAGGTTATTAGAATTTTAGGAGGTTGATGTAAAGTTAAATCAAGATTTGTTTATGTATTGAAAGGTTTGATTTTTTAGCATATTTGACATGAAAGCCTTGAGCAAATATCTTGCAAAATTGCTACAAAGATGACTCATTAGAAAGGCCACTTGTGATGATCAAGATGGAGTTAATGTAGTCCATGTGGAAGATAAGACCACATGCCTATATATAATGTACTTGCAAGGCACATAAGTGTGAGATTTCTTATGTCACTGAAAGTTGTGGCCATTTCAACCCCACAAGTTGTGTTGTTACAATGGAGTTCTTATTTCTTAGAATCAATGATTATCTCCACCCTCCTTAAGGCTTTGTTTGTTTGAAATTTAAGTTTTACAATATTGTATTAGAAAAGTGTAAAAAGGCCTTAGTTTGAAATAGTGGTAGATTAGGTAAAGAATGTTGCAACACATTAGCATAAATTTATCTACCTTTTTTACTTAGATGGAGGGCGTACGATAAAGATAGCTGGTGTAAATAATTATGATATTTTAAAAGGCTTGTTTGAAACATTTATGTGTGAATTTTAAAATAGGTTTGAGTTTAGGCTTCTCCCTCTCATTAGCTTACTCTCGACCCACTCTTGTGATACCATTCTAATATTATATATAATAATCATTATTTATCACAACACCTGCTATTTTTGGGTCTAGTTGACTATGAGGTAGACGACCTCTGTTTATGGGAATTTACTACTGGGAACATGCCTTTGTGTGGAAGGATTGTATCTACTATGGCGCATCTGCAAACTATATATCTCCTATATTCGGGTAAGTTTTCTAACTAACTTAGTTTTATTGTAGCTTTCTGTGGTTTTGATACCTATACCATGTCTATAGTTCTCACTTCTGCAGGGAGTGCCTCTACATGGGTACACTCGTTCACCTCTTTTTTTGGTTTATAATTGATGTTGTTCAAACTACTGAATGGGATGTTTGTCCTTTGATAGTTGGGGCTACCACCATGAACATACTAGCAAGGATATATATACCCCGCTTTCTTGAGTTTTTCAGGTTGATTCACCCACACATACAATTTTCAATCTATATACTAGGTGCTTTCAATTTTCTTATGATAGTTATTTGCCCTTTGGATGTTTAGGTGGCTCAAGATTGATGCGATGTGAATGGCGGTGTTTGGTATGCTTACCCTATCATTGTTGTGTATGTATATATATTGATTCAGATGTTGTTTTAGTTGCCTTATGATATTTTGGGGTTGCCATGGCATGTTGCAAAGCAGGTATTCCTCTGTGTGTGTGTGTGTGTGTGTGTGTGTGTGTGTTAAAGCCGATTTAGATGCTTGATCTAGGTGCCTCTTTTGGCTCCTTTGATCTTGCATTGGTTATTTAATGGTTTTCAAAACTTGATTATGTTGTGTTGTCCTTTTTAGGTTTCCCTATGATATGTTGGGGCCACCATGACATGTTGCAACATAGGGATTCCTCTGTGTGTGTGTGTGTACGCGCACGCGCGCGCGCGCACACACACACACACATTCAAAATCTGATTTAGATGCTACACATGTTAAGTTTATAAATTGGTTAATAATATTATTATATGGCATGGGTTTGGTCCACACTTTGAAGACCATTTTAAAGAGATAATAAACCTAAAAGCTAGCCATTTATGGCTACTAGATGTTTGGAGTTTCTTTTTTATTAGAAAATGTTACCCTGTGAAAAATTTTATGGGCTGATGGTCGCCCTCTAAAAAACTTTGTGACTTCCATGGGATTCTTGGTAATAATCTATAGATTCTTACATTATGCTGCATGGATGCAATGGTTGTTGGAGAATCTCCTACTAGTAGGGGTTTTGGGTTCTAAGGTATTTTCAAAAAACTTATGATTCGCCCTGCTAACTTGGATGGGTGGTGATTATCACTCAAAAATTATGATACATAGAAAATTTTGATGGTTTTTTATCATGGTCCACCCCGTTAACTAGGGTGGATGGTTCTAAGGGTTTGGATACATAAAAGATTCTAATGTGAATGGTCTTTTATCTTGGTCCACCTTGTTGTATTCTAGCCATAATCTTAGTATGGTCCACCTTGTTGTATTCTAGCTATAATCTTAGTATGGTCCTTATGGGATTTGATAATGCTTATGGATGCATATGGCAAAAATGTTACAACTTTTCTTAGCCTCTGGAAGCACATGATGTACTTGCATCACAAAAACTGTATATAATCTAGGTGTGATAAATACTAGTTTTTTGGCTTTTGATCATAACTAGTTTGGGTTGGGTTACATCTATGACATGTGGTTAGGTCCCTTGACACCTGCAACACGCATTCAGACTAATCTATATGTTTTGTTTGATTGTATCGATGGTAACAGGACCTACCTTCTCAATGCTTACTAGTTTTATCAAAATGTTGTTATTGTGGTTCACTAAAGATACTTTGTGATGAGACTTTTCATCATGTACTTTCAAAACATGATTTATGTACCTCTATAGTTGCTTCATAGGTCATGTAAACATATTATTTGAATCAAAGTGGTAGTGTTTTTCGAGTAGATTTCTTTACTCAAGATTATTGTATTATGTTTAATACAAAGACTCTCTCTCTCTCTCTCTCTCTCTCTCTCTCTATATATATATATATATATATATATATATATATATATTCACATACATACATACATACATACATATATGCACGATAAAAGAAAAATTTTAATAATTAGGCATGATCATAGTAGGATCCATGCTACTAACAACTTTGTGTAATGAAAGTTGTGCATTTTATCTTTAGTTGCACCCAAGCCTAATTTTTTAAGTGACATTTTCCATTTGGGAATATGGTGACTTTAGTGTGAAAAAAAACATATGTAAGAATGCAAAGCTCTTAATACACTGGTGGCAAAGATGCACATAATCATTGCACTTATAGATACACGTAGTAGTAGTGTTTGAAACCTACTTGTGAGAGCAATAGCTCTTTCTTGACTTTGGCTCAACTAGCCAATATCTCTTTCTTGCCTCTGACTCGACTTGTCAATGTCATAATGTCAATGGGCATCACCATTTTGATGCAAAAGTCAGTGTGAGCAATTAGTCTTTTCCAATTAAAAGTGATCTTTATTATTCTAAAACTTTACACATAAGAAGGTAAGCACTTATAATTTATATGCTAGTTCTGATATACACTCTCATAAGTATAGTTTACATACTTCCAATAAGAATTGCTCTCTATTATCTCCAAAACATTACACATGAGAAGGTGAGCCATCATAATTTATACGCTAGTTCTAGTACACACTCTCGTAAGTGTAGTTTACATAAACATTTCCTTTAGAAAAATTTGATGAAATATTATGCATTGAAAAGAAAAAAAGAGGGTTGTCTTTTCTAAATAAAGCAAAAAATAACCATTTCAAAAATATTACGGTGCCATTAGGGCTAGATTTGAATCAAATCTAGAAATTGAAGAGCTTAGTTTACATGGTAAGACTCATGAATCAAACCAAATCTGTGAAGTGAAAGTTGAGTGAAAATAAATAAATAAATTTCTAGAATACAATATCTGCATATCAAGGGTAAGATTCATGAAAAGAAAAATAGATGTCTATGAGATTCATTTCTTCATGTTGCCTCTTGAAACCCAGGTTCTTGGGCCTTCAAAGCACCAGAGCATGCATTTTTGTTTTATTTCTCCACTTTACCTTGATACTTGTCCAAAAATCAAGTACATGTTTTCCCATGGCTATGGTGTAGCAATAGACCAAATAAGAGTAATGTAACCTACACACAAGAAGTTTGGATCTAACTAACACCACATCTCATCCTTGCTATCATAGTGATAGTTTCAACTAAATGCATGCAAGCCCATCCTATTATTGCTTATGCTTGGACATTTAACTTCCCAACTATTATCCAACCTTCATGGTATAAGAGCAAGGTTCTAATGCTTAAAACAATTATAACAATTTGTACTACAAACATCATCTCACAAGACATATGTTGTTCTTTTCAAGTACACTTCCCACACTTGACCATCAAGTGTTGAAATCTTGGAAACATTGACACAAGAAGATGACATCATATCATCATCGATGTTCTACCATGGGGTGTTGTTAAAATCTATCTTTTTTAGTTTAATGTCCTGAATCCTTTGCTCGGGTCAATTTATAATAGGAGTTTGCCATGTTTGTTAGTTTTTATGTGTTTGTACCGCCTTGTGGTATAAAAAGTTGTAGTACTTCAAATCTATGCCTCTTTTAGATCAAGGGAGTGGTCAAGCTCTTTTGGCACCTATTCCCTAAACCTCTAAGTCTCTACACATCCATGCTTGTTAAGCCTCTTGTTGAGCCTCAAAGCCTTTTGTGCCAAGCTCACTAGCCTCTAAACCACACTTACTAGCCTCTAAGTCTAGCAGTAGGGAGCATGTCTTAGATGGAGCATTAGAATGTAGTGTTGAGCCCAAATCAATAGGGCCTATTGAAGGTTTATCTCGGGTTATCTCCACCTTTACTCCAAAAAGGGGGGTTTGTTGTGTTTTAGAGTCTTCATGTGTGTGAACCCACTTGTGTCTATGTGTAAACACTCACTTATGCGAGTAAGTGAGTGTGTGTGTGTGAACAGCCCCTTATAGCCTTTTTTGTGTGAATGTGATAAATAGTGATGTCATAAGCCTAGCCATGTGTCTTTGCCCCAAAAATGTGATGTGTCAAAGATAAGGCTTTTAAGCGTATAAAAGGCAATGTACTTCTTGAAGTTTCAATCTCAAAAATCACTTATATAAAAGGAAAAGATAATGTAGTGGCCGACGCTCTTTCACAAATGTGGACATGCTCAATGAATGCAATTTCAGAATTGCGTAAGGATTTGGTCATGGGCATCCAAGAGGAGTATCTCTTGGATGGGGAGGTGTCTCAAATGGTACAAAATTACAGCATGGTACCCATGAAGATTTGCCACATTATGAGCTCAAAAATTCTCTTCTTGTACTATAGGGACAAGGTTTATCCCATACCTACTTCATCATACAAGATGTAAGAGATGCAAATCTTCATGGTACCCATGAAGATTTGCCACATTATGAGCTCAAAAATTCTCTTCTTGTACTATAGGGACAAGGTTTATCCCATACCTACTTCATCATACAAGATGTAAGAGATGCATGTGACCCCTATGGTGGGCATTTGGGTCTCTAGAAGTCCTTTAACAAGATAAGGAAGTGCTTCTTTTGGAAAGGTATGTGGAGAGATGTGCATGCATATGTGACAAGGTGTTTTCCATGTCAACTAATCAAGGATCCGACACATAATTAAGGATATTTTGAGGGTGTCACTAACATATAGATACCTAAGTAAAAGAATGATCAAAGACTAGAACATTCTAGTGTGTCAATGAACAAGGTTGCTAGGATGGAATGGCAGCCTAGGGTGACCACCACCTGAAGAGGATAGTGCTAACAGAAGCCACAAGAACATAAATAAACATGGAGGCCCAAGCCACGTGAACCTTCCTACACACCAAGGGCACTGATAACCAAGGAGATGAAACTATTAGAATAAAAAAAGCAACATCCTTAAGAACTTGCTCCAAAGGAAAGGGAAGATGGTAAAAACAAGAACCCATCCCCAATAATGGGAAGATATACAAGAACCTACCATAGTGTCTATGGACACACTAATACACATGATGAGTGCTCCAAGAAAGAACTCCAGAAAGTCTCCCATTAAGCGCTCAACGGATACATCCAAATATCAATGGGCATGAATGTGCGCATCCAAGTGGAATGTGCGCATCCAAGTGGTACCCTTGCTCTCTACTTTATCATCTAAAAAAGAAGTCCATTTTTTAGAAGATGGCCTATGGGACCTCTAAGAGCCACCAAAGTTGTGTACATAGTCTCCCATCCACAAGGGAAGGGATCAATGCCATGAGCATATGTGGTATGTCACACTATACATAGTCATAAGGGTGTACAAAAGAAGTTTGAGTAAAAAAACTTAGTGACCAATGATGTGCTCTCCCTATGGTCAAAAAGAGTCACAATGTAAGTACCAAGATCAGTAGGGGTCCTTGGTCTAGAGGAGTTGCTCCAAACTGCTACATCCCTGAAGTAACTGGAGAATCACAACGTAAAACGTAAGTACTAAAAGCCATAGGGGTCTAGAGGAGTTGCTCCAAGCTGCTACATCCCTGAAGTAGCTAGAAGAATTACATCTTAAGGGTCAAGTATACAGGGCAAGTGAGTGTAATATACTCCACCGTCTCCTTAACATGTAAATGACAGAGTGTATATAATATGAGCATCCACTAGCTGCTCTCCACAGGATCCTATCTCAATACCAAATGTGTGTGATGAGAGAGAGAGAGAGAGAGAGAGAGAGAGAGAGAAGGATAAATTAGCTAATGAGACCAAAACAGTGCACAATGTATATAATATGTTGTTGTAGAGATGTTAGAAGCATCTCCTAGGTGTTATTACAAACAATGAAATAATGTAGTAAATGTCATCTAACATAGCAGATCATAAACTATTAATGGATTCTAGATATAATCTCCTCTTCATGCCATCTCATTGTATGTCAACAAAATAGGGTTAAAAAGTTAGCAAAAAAATATCATTTTTGAAGGGCCAAGAGGGTGAACCCTACATGCCTCTGCAAACATATTAATGATCCTCATTTACCCTACCTAATCATGTGGTGTTGTCTTCTCTTGACTCTTTTTGTGATGTCCTATGGGTCACACATGTGGCTCCATGAATCTTAGGCTTGCGAGACATTGCAAGTTTCCGAGATGTCTTGAGAGAAGTCTCCTTTTAGGCAATTAATCTGAGATCTCACTAGGCAAGTGTCAGCTAGTTTCCTTAATCTACATTAACCAATCCCTAAAAAGGACTCTCATGTACAACAATTCTTTTTCAATATTCAATGCCAATGCCTACAAACCTTATACACATTAACAACTACACATATATGGTCCTCTTACTTGATTACTAAACATAAAGGACCAACTAGTCCTAACAAACAATATTAGTGCCCTCGAATATGTGTGTGTGTGTGTGTGTGTGTGTGTGTGTGTGTGTGTGTGTGTGTGTGTGAGAGAGAGAGAGAGAGAGAGAGTATGAATGTCTACTAAGGATACAAAACTTTTATTGAGACCAAAAGACAATACATGCGATCCATGA
Organism: Cibotium barometz; assembly: GCF_041138505.1. Taxonomy (NCBI): domain Eukaryota; kingdom Viridiplantae; phylum Streptophyta; class Polypodiopsida; order Cyatheales; family Cibotiaceae; genus Cibotium; species Cibotium barometz. The sequence goes on from NC_141109.1 coordinate 22,967,786, forward strand.
GTAGACTAAATGTCCAAAAATATAAAAATATATATTAAAGAGAGAGAGAGAGAGAGAGAGAGAGAGAGAGAGAGAGAGAGAGAGAGAGAGAATGTCTAATAAGGACACAAAGCTTTTATTGAGACCAAAAGATAATGTATGTGATCCATGAATAGACTAAATGTCCAAAAACATAGAGAGAGAGAGAGAGAGAGAGAGAGAGAGAGAGAGAGAGAGAGAGAGAGGGAATATGAATGTCTACTAAGGACACAAAACTTTTATTGAGACCAAAAGATACTACATGTGACCCATGAGTAGACTAAATGTCCAAAAACATAAAAAGATATATTAAAAAACCATCTTCAAAAAAGCAAGGCTTGCATACTATGCAATTTCTATATATACAATGAAACATGTAGATCCGAGCATGTGTTGTCCTCCTGATAGACAGAGTATATGGTATCACTGTCCACCTCTATGTCGAAGCCTCTCTACAGTGTTGGAGTATGTCCCAAATTTGAAGCAAACACGAAAGGGTCTAGATCTTTGAGAATGCCATAAGGCTCTCTAGAGGGATGGTGCTCTCTCTCTCTCTCTCTCTCTCTCTCTCTCTCTCTCTCTCTCTCTCTCTCTCGTGACTCCATATCTTGGTGTTGAGATACCCTCTCATGTCAAATCTAGTGTTCTTCCTTTTAGACTACTACCACTGAGTATTTGTCATATCCGTCAAGTGAGGAGCAAAGGAGTCTATAAATGGAGAGGTGAGTGGTATCTTGTTAGTCTCCCTTTCATGCATGTAGTCTCAATAAGATCTCTATATGGAGATATAGATCTAGCAAATATAAGCACAAACAACTCTACTCTATGTAGACATATAGAGTAGGAATTTCTTCCCAAGAGAATGCTAGCCCATCCAATCATGGAATGGAGTGTTAGCCCATCCAATCATAGTATGGATGTACTCTGCTCTCCCCACCTCTATACAAAGATGATGGGAGGATACCCTCAACTCACCAATGACATTCCTTGTGGCATGAGGGGTGTGTATATTAAGATATATTCTCTATGAACATGTCCTCTATAACACTCAAAATATGCTCTCTATAGATATTGAAGCTATGGTGGAAACAACTAGGTCTGACCGATATGAACGTGATTCAAATCTAGACAATCGATGCGCTCGACCTCTTGTCATGAGAGATCTAAGAGGTTTCCAAGTTTTACTAAAAGAGAGGGAAGCAATCCCTCTAAAGATCATGTTAGTCAAACCATCTAAAGATCATGTTTCCAAGTTGTACTAGTAATGCAAGATCCACTCTATCCCTCCTTGTGTGCAAGATGTGCTTTATGTGTGTACACATTATATATGTAGGTGATAGTTGGGAGGAGAGCATCCAAACAAACGAGGCTACCACAAACCCAACCAATAAGGTTGTTACGTGTGTGTACTCTCATGGTCATATTGGTGTGAATGGACTCTTGTACACAAGCACTTTTTACCTTCTTGCTAGAATGGGGTTGTTACACGAGTTGTGTATACTCTCGTGGGGTCATATTGGTTGGAATGGACTCTTGTACACGGGCACTTTTTCCCTTTTTCCTAGGATGGGTTTTTCGCTAGGACTCTTGTACATAGTCAACATCACTCTGTAGGCACAGTCGGGATCATTTCCAACAGTCAACAGCATCAGTCAAATCCATCGATTCATTGACGGAACAAGTGCAATCCATCCCAAGACCATTTGTTTTCGTCAATTTCCGTCTAGCAGTCAACCGCTTCACAAGCGTTTGACACGTGGCGATTAAACCTGCACTAGACACGTGGCGATTAGTTTGTGCAATGCGATTGGAAAAGTCGGATTGCCATTGAAAAAGTTCGAGATTGCACTTCTCCGATCGCCCGATTCCTTACCCCGATCGTCCGAATTTTTGCACACAATCGTGTCATGCGTCATCTGTTGAGCACACTTTCCAACCGGTCCTCGCCTTTTCCCTTACTCTTGTGCATACTTTGCTACGTCTATTTACTGTGTTATGTGCATTATGCCAACTTGTACCGTTTGACGAGTTTGTGTCCTTGCTGCTATAGGAGGAATAGTCCCAAGTACATGATTTTTGGTGATCAAGCTTTTGCTACCTCACATAAAGGTAAAAGCAAGTGAAAAAAGCCATCAGCTGCCAAGCCAAGGGCCAGGCCACTTCGTCCACAGAATCAACCTCAACCAAGGATGAGGACAAGAAGAAGAAGAAGCGGTGTAACTATTGTCAGAAGCCCAAAGACCTCATCAAAGAATGTCGAAAGCATATTGAAAGCGAAAAGCAAAAGAAGCAAAACTACGTCAGTCATAGACAACACGTCAGGTGCTGCCAAGGATGAGTCAGCAAACATAGCCCAATATGACTATGTGTTTGTGGCCACATGTGCCTATGATCCTTCAAAGCACAAGGAATGCATGTCAGTGGCAGAATCCAAACATGCTTGGTACTTTGACAGTGTGCTTCTAAGCACATTACCTCATACAAAGGGTCATTTGTCTCTTTACGAGATTCACCTAAGGGAGGCACTATCGTGTGTGGCAAATATGCCATCAAAGGCATTGGTCAAATTCTGCTAGCTGCGGCGGTGAATGGAGATGTTGTTACTCTTAGATGTTCAGCATGTACTTTTTGATTTGGACGATTGCACATGCAAGCTTTGTTGTTCAGTTTATGGATGACAAATTCATGGTGCATGATCGTCAAAGGGAATATCAGTCATTACTGAAACATAATGCCATGGCTTATATAAGCTTGATGTCTATTAGAGTGCATCAGAAGATGCTTTGGCAATTGACACTACAATCATGATCGACACAGTTGTGGCATGCTTGGTTTGGTCAACTGAACTTCAACAGTTTACTTCACCTCAAAGGTGATGACATGGTGAATGACTTTCCGTCACCGGTCAAACATGTTTGTGAAGGATGCGTACTTGGTAAAATGCAATGTGCCTCATTTCCCAAGGATGGGTCAATGGGAGCTGCCCGCAAATTACAAATTGTCCACAATGATGTATGCGGTCTGATGCAAATCCCATCTATCAATGGCTATCTATATTTGTTACCTTCATTGATGATATTACACGGCACATAGGTGTATCCATTGAAGAACAAATAAGAGGTTTTTGCATGCTGGCTGAAAATTTCAACAGTAGTCATAAGCTTCCGATGCTTTGCACATATGAGGGGGATGAGTTCAATGGATTCTTGAAGGACTCATGTGTCTCAATCTATGTGCGCACGTGTGAGCTTGGTCCCCCTCAACCCAACGTTGCCTCAACAAGCGGCAACCACGAGTCTCACCAAGGTGTCAAAAAGCCATCTCTTGGTACTCAATTCGTGGGAAATGAGCCTAGAAGCTTGGTCTCTCCAAACAAACCAAGGCGACATACCAAGAAACCAGCTGCATAGTAAAAATAGACCCAATGAAGGTAACCCCAAGATATACACATGAAATAACCAGCTCACTCACATTTGTTTGGCTCTTAAAGAGCATGATCTTGGTTTTACCAAGATTCATTGTGAGGTCTCTCTCATCACACAAGGTTTGAAGCGTATTACCATGTCTTTGTAGCCCCTTTGTTGAGTCTTTTGAGGTAAGGACTGTCATCCGCAAACAGGAAAATAGGCACCATTGCCTAAGCTAGCCATGATCCTATGCCCCCAATCTATCAATGAACTTTGAAATCTCATCAATGAACAGACGAAAGGATTGGGGAGAGTGGGCAGCCCTAATGGAAATGATTGTACTACTGTTCTCACTTGGTATGCCTCCTTATGTTTGAACCTGGTCATGCACAAACTTGTATAATGCCCTCACCCAGCATATCATCTCCTGTGAAAAGTGGAGCTCATGAAGGCAACCCAAGAGCTCTGATCTCGAGATTGAATTCAAGGTCTTCGGGAATTCCACAAAGCAAAATGGATTCTCTCGTTATGTCATGATAGCCTTAAGGTAGAGATGTGGTCCATTGTCAACTAATTTCTCCTAAATCTTGTGTGACCTATGACCATTGACCATCTGAATGAGAGAGAGAGAGAGAGAGAGAGAGAGAGTATTAATGATACAAAAAGCCAAAATGACATGCGAGACCGAAAAATGCCTAAAGCATTTCCTAAAAGGTATTGCAAGCACTAAGGGTCTATGAGGCCAAGAGTGTTACGATCCATCACTGAAGAGTGTTACAATACATCAATGAAGTGACTGAATCATGGCAAAAACATTAAAAACTAACTAGAACTGATACAATGATATCATATGATGGGATTAATGTGGACTCTTGGTATCAGTGGTTGCATGGAGGCTGTTCACATCCACTGCCCCGTGGAGGAGCACTTGTTTGGAGAGAGAGAGAGAGAGAGAGAGAGAGAGTTATATGAAACGTCTTTAAAAGACCCGATGGGTCTATGAGACCAAAAGTAGAATAAGAGTTCTGTGTGGTACTGGGCCATGCAAAAAGACTTACCAAACTGAAAAAAACTCATGACAAGATAAGAGTAGTTGTATGTCTATCTCATCATCATCTTCATGACAAGATAAGAGTAGTTGTATGTCTATCTCATCATCATCTTCATGAGCGTGGTGTGCACTATGGTGAGCATGTGACATGTGAAAATACATGTGGAGGATACATCTCCAAGGCAATACAAGAAAAGGAGGGCTCATGTGGGTGTAATATCATCATCTTCATCCGTCCAGAATATCCAGCATAGGTGAATCTATGACTGCTGAGAGAGTAAGTCCACCCTCAATGGGGGGATGTCTCTATATCACTGGAGTATCTCGCCAATCTGGAGCTGCCATGTGTGTCTATTCTTTATGCAATGCAACAGCTCAATGACTAATTAATTATGATGTGTGTCACAAGTGAAACTTGAAGACAAGGCATAAATAAACCAATTTCATCTTTCTTGAAGGCATCTGCTCATTAAGGATTCGACTGCAGATTCTGTTTTGTCCTGCTAATTATGGGATTCCAATGCCGATACTAGATGTGGCATAAATCTGTAAAGGCTGTTCTGGATAATAGACATCTGTGCAACCGAAAAAAGGGCAAGGTTAAAACTGCCGAAGTTTTCCTATATTTTTGACCACCACACATTTGAAAATCTTCAAACAAATGCGATACCAACTTTGAATTTTCATGGATGAACAGCCAGAACGTTCTTGCACAACACCCCCTCCCTCCACGCACACACACATGGAGTGCAAAACATGCCTCCTCCAACAGAAGTTTCTGTTGAGATCAGTTTGTTACTTAAGAGAGGATGGAATCATGGAACTACCAGGATACTTGAGGATGCAGATGTCACACGCACTAATCATGAGACAGCACAAAGTCTCATCACATGCTCCATATCATAAAAAGGCAGGAGACAGGAGATTGATTTGACACTAGGACATAGAACTACAACATGTGAGAGTCAACAGATATAGGAACATACATAGTATGATGCCTGGACAACTGAGAGATTAGTTGAAAACACATTGCTTAGTTTGCGAAGCATTTGGTCCAATTTGCCGGGTCAAAACATGAAGGACCAAAGACATGTGGCTGTTTATTTTATTGAGAGACGTAGATATAGAGAGACTCATAAGATCTGCGGATACAAGGACTTTGAAGTCAACACTCAACCGGTGCAAAGCCAAAGAGTGTTGAGACAGGATGAGGAGACACTATGGGGATGCAACCTTGTTCATGGCTGAAGAAGCCTCAACTACATGGCAACCTCATATCTAGAAAACTGGCTGGCTCTAGATGCTCATGGTAGGATTACCGGCTATGGAGTAGAGGACCCAGGAGACCAGGGCCCCAGCCGATGCAGCCATGAATACTGTGGCATACAAGCAACCAACCAATACAGCTGCATGGCCATAAAAAATGTAAATGCAAGCACATTAAGGTGCTGCTCAGAGGGACTTGTTGACCAAGCATAGACGGCTAGACAGGCACTGATGCGACCTGTACAGCTGTTAAGATTCTCATAAGTTCTTCACTAAGCTTCTCTGCCAAACGCTTTCTTCAGTGTTTGGAAGCACAGTTCAGATAGAACACGAGAGGGTTTGCTTCCTTCTTATTCCTCCCAACCATGTCCTAGACTCCTTTAATTCATATCATCTTTCTCAAATTCTTCAAGAGACTTCTTCTAACATGCTTTGATCAAATTCCCTCTTGCCCAGTGGCTGCTATAGGCCCTACTAAGACCTTAGGCTTATCAAGGATGCTTGAACCTTACCTCGTTCTTTTGTAGAAATGTGAAGCATGTCAAGCGTAATGATTCCGTCTGTCAATGGTAGGAGTTCACATCTAATAGCTGTTGTTGATAGGGGTGGTACAGACCTGCAGAAAGAAAAAAACAATCTGAGAACATGTTCAAAAGAGGGGACATGAGCTCAAAAAAACCAACTCGATACTTAACTGTTAGAAATATTGCAACTCTGATCAAACGTGACATGGTGAGGCACTAATGCAAACAACATACCCCAAAGGGATGATACTTTGAAGCCACAGATGTGTTCGAGCTGAGTTGCTTCCTGCAGCAATGTCGGCTGCAGATATTGTTCTTTCCTTTACAACCCTAGGAGTGATTCCCATGATGCTTTCAATGGGTCTTACTGGAGGCAAAGACATTGAGCGCTGCAATGAACCCGAGCGCACACTTGGTGAAGCTTCTGGGCTCATTCTGTCCCATTCCAAGTCATTCTCCTTGGCCATAGCAATCGGCCACTCTTTCCTCTCATGGAAACTCGTGAAACTACTTATGCGTGACACCCCCGGAGTAGCCACAACAGGGGCTGGTAAGGAAGACCTGGAGTATCTTGAGCTTGGTGCCAGTAAAGTGAGATGCAAGCACTCTGAGGTTAGATTGGTAGCTTGGACTGTTACCACCTGTTTCAGCAGAAGAAGAGGTCCTAACATTACAGGATTGTGTGCAATTAACCAAACTTCTCCCAGAAAGGTTGCAAAACACAAGTTCAAAAATTCCACTTTTCGAGTTAACAAAGAGGTTTGGTCTTCAAAAATTCACCAAAACGATTTACCTTGGGTAACAATGAAGGCAACGAGCCATTTGGCATCTCAGGTACAGGGACCGGCTCTAAAGAAACCGACAAAAGAAGATCCCGTGGAGTACGCGGCTGCCACTTTACAGGATGCTTAAAATGTAACCTTGATTCTGAAAGGAAAATAACAAAAATCTTTACAACAATACCAAAATCAATTAACGCATAGGTACACTTAAAAAGAGAGGGATTTACCTGTGTGACTGCATCTACAAGAAACCACAAGAACGTAATTGCCAGAATTATGAGAAGAGCCCAACTTATGCTCCTTGCCTTTCTTCTTCTCATTCCCAACTAGTGAATAATATGATGCTTTTGAAGTATGCAACTCATGACCATATGAGGTGCTTGTTGAACCCACATTAGATTTGTTGGTGACAGATGCATGGAATGGGGGGTTCGAAGGCTTTAGAATAAATGAATGCTGCTCACCAGGCCTGCTTAAGACCAAAGGAGAAAGTGATTTGGTTGCTCCATATTCCAGTGACATATTAGTAATAACAACAAAGACAAGGACAAACCTTCCTAGCGCCTACTAGCATTAGTAATTGTGTTACAAGCTCTCTATGCCAGCACACTGGAGATGGCAACATGGATGCAAAGTTTTGCCAATGTGTACTCCTAAAAACGTAAGTGGCGAAGAGAAGGTTTGAGGAGAATGGGAAGGGCTTGAGGGAAAGGGCTGGTATCTACAATGCCAATGGGTTTTGGGAGACTGTATTCAGACATGAGGGATTAAGAGAGCCTATTTACATGATTTGCCTCCCTCCTCCCGAGTGACTGCTGACCAACTTGGCTTCTTGGCCCAGCCAGCTGCTGGTCATGCCTGCAAAACCACAGTCAACCTGCCAATAGTCCCCATATCTGACTCGCCCTAAATAAATGGATTTTCCCTCTATCTGCTTCACACCATTAGCCACCTATCATGCCCCATCGGGTGTGGTGCCCTCAATCTGTGTTTTAACCATTTAAATTGTTTCCTTGTCATGGTCAAGACTGTCCAGTCGTGGTCAGTCTGGCTGTCAGGACAAAGCCCTCTGAGAGTGGGTAGCACACAAACCGTAAACAACAAGATTGTATGCATTAACATGTAAGCATATTCAACTTTATCAAGGAGGCTTCATTATAGCAAAATAGAAAGTGGATCATGAACATAAAAAATGCTTCTTTTATTTCACTAAGAAAATAAGGCAATCACATACAAAATCAAAACATCATAATTAGCAACCTGAGAGAGAGTCCCGGCAATTTATGATTTTCCCCAACCTCAACACAAGCTATAGGTACCGATGATGGTATGTTGCCAGGATCAGCAGTTTGGCACACAATGCTTATTGAATCCACAATTACAAGAATTTCTGAAAGATGATCTGGAACCACATTCTGTGTCAATAAACAAGAGACGAGTCAATGCATATGAATGTGTGTGCATTAAGAACACAACTACTTATGTATGTATGTATGCATGCATGCATCCAGGGATGAATGTATGTAGGTAGGTAGGTATGTATGCATACAAGCACAAATGTATGTGTGTATGTATGTATGTCTGTACATATGCATGCATGTATGTTGTATATGTGGCAGAAAACCTGTTGTTAAACCACTCAACACACTGTTCCAGTTGCATAGCGTATCAATATCAGTATATATGCTCAAGGAATTGCATGTATAGAGCTCAGAAAAAAAAGGACAGCCACACTACCTACCTCAACAGACACACAAATAAAATCTTGTGTGTTGCAATCAGCAAAATATGACTCGATTGCGACCAGGTCAACGGTTTCAAGCTTTCGTCTCCACCGCCGTCCCGGTACATACAGACCCTCTAAACCACAATGTACAGAGAACCTCTGAGGTTCAAGCTGGGCACCTCTAAAAGACAAAAGTCCCTCATTTCCCACAGATTGCCCTTTTGAATTTTTTTGTCCGGCCTGCCGATCCCATTCATCCAACCCATGAGCTGAAGACAGATGAGGTGGGGTTGCCATAATCGATGTCTGAACAGTCTGAGAAGATGAGCCTGTAGAGTAGGTCCGCAGATTTGCGAAGGAAAACAGAGAGGAGCCAGAAGAGCCACCAGGAAACGAGGGCCTTTGTGGTGAGCTGTTTACAAATGAGGCCGGAGTAGCAGGCATGCTGGGGAGAGGGGGAAACAAAGGGTTATCCAAAGGGAGAAGCCACTGAAGAAGCTGTTCTGATGAGTTTGAATAGCTTTGATGGAATCTGGTTGCTTCCTTTGTAGTTCTGTCGCCACGAATCCTTTCTAGCTTCCATGATTGCTCAAACTGAAGCACCTCCAGTACGACATCATTTTTAAGATCTGTTGCAACAGTGACTTGTAGCACGACCTGCACTCTGTCATATATACATCAGAAAAAATCTCTACAGATGCTCAAAGTCAGAGTAAAAAAGACAAATTAGAAAATGAGAACATTAGGTTACCTGAATAAAGCTTGAAGCTGCCCAGCAAACAACAAAGCACAAAACTACCTAGAAATGAATAAAGACAAGGAAAGGAGTAGAGCTAGACACTGTTAACAAAAAAGGGCTTTTTAACTGGACCCACTTGCACATGCAGACCTTGCATCTCCAGCATGGGAAATTCTTCACAAGAGTACAAACTTGAATCCCGGCTTTAGAAGAGATTTGTTTCAGCTAAGGGGCAGACATGTCAAAGGTGTCTGATCTTCAACAGACTTTCTCTCCAAATGATTTACAGATACGTATTGAGAGATAGAGAGAGAGAAAGAAAGAAAGAAAGAAAGATATATTAAGCGTCTACTAAAGACCCAATGGGCCTATGAGACCAAAGTGATACAATAATGTCCATGGCATATCTCATCATGGAATGGAAAATAAAACAAAAAGAAAACATAAACATAGCTATCTCACTGGGGTGATACAAAACTGTCCATGGAAACTCATCATGGAATAAGAACATAGAAACATGAGAGCAACATCAGCTCCGAGTAGATGGTATACCACTCTCCAAAATATCAAGCATGGGGCTAACGAGTATGGCCGAGAGGTCTCCCTCAGCTATGTCACGTGGAAAGGTAGCTCGATGGCGGTGGAGCATGTCTTGGATCTGGAGCTGATGAGGTAGAGAGAGAGAGAGAGAGAGATAACAGCTCTACCTCTACAGTAGACTGCCCATTTTCCTTGTTTCCTTGCTTCGTATACTTTATTGAGTTCTTGTTTCCTGTTTTTTAGTTGTGTGGCTGTGAGTTCATCCGCCATCCACACCTTCGTTCCCTTAAGAGAGAGAGAGATGATGATGAGATGAGTAATTTAACATGATAGCCAAGCCAGCAGACTACATATGATCCATATGTAGGCACAGAATGGCATCTGTCACAAACCCCTGATTTATCAGGACATGTGGTGCATGTCTGACCTGGGTATGTGTATGGATCATATGGGTGGTGCGCTCATATGGAGTCCAAGAACATAACAAGATGGGTCACGCACGCACATTGATCATATGGGTGGAGTCTCCATATGGAGTCTAAGAGCATGGCAGGGTATCGTATGGAGTCCAAGGACATAACAGAATTGCTCACGCACGCACATGGATCATATGGGTGGTCTCTCGATATGGAGTCTAAGCCTTAAAGGTATGGCAAGATATTGGACTTTTGGGCACTGCCTATATGGACTTCGGGCGGGTGTCTGGATATCAGGTCTGGTGCATGCAGTGTACTGTGAAGGTTAGGCGATTTGCATGGTGAATTGTACACGCAGTATATTGAGAAGGCTAGGCGATATCCATGGTGCATATATGGATTCCAGCCTTGTACATTCAGTGTGTACTGTGTCGGCAGGCAATATCCATGGTGATCCTTATGTAGTAGCAACTTGAGTGCTCACCCAAAGGTGGCTTGGTCTCCTGCCCAAAGGCCGTAAAATTATGGTTGCTAATGGCTTGGATGCCGCCAAGGAGCCTGCGGGCCTTCCCGGTCACAAACCAACACCACTAGGCTTCACACCCATTGGCTGATTCTCTAAGTACACATGTGCATTATGTTGTATGCTTTGACCTTTCTTTTTCTTTGTGTGACATTATTTTTCCTGCCAAGACAATGCCTTGGTATTTCTGCCTATGTTTGTCCATGGGGCCAAGGATGCCTCGGCACCCTCTGGACACGTGTGTGCACTACTTGTTTGGGCCTAAAGTGGTGTCTTGTGGGTTTTGCAGGTGGTAAGTGCCTACAAAACTTGATAATTTATTACTAAGGTTTATGGTTGACAAGTCCACGCTTTATTTAAAAGAGGCCAGACAACTTATAACATGTTCACACAGTTGGGACCAGATTTTCAAAAAATATGTGGACAATTGGAGGAGGGTGCCTATTTGCATTGTGGCTACCTTGACAACCTAATTTGGCAAGAGAGCCCCAAAACGAGTTTCCTAAATTGGGAAACCCTAATTCTAACTTGCTTGTGGGACACTACAGAGCTAGTCACTTGTTCTTGGAGGTGCATCTTAGCTGGTCAACTTGTTCCAAAGTAGCACTAGGGCTGGTCGACTGCTACAGTAGCCTGTTGTGACTAGGCCGACTACTATCTACAAAGCCGGTCGACTTTCTTACAGACTGGAAATTTTTGTTTACAGGTGTTTGGGCTGGAAATAGGTGCAGTATGGTTGTTCTGACCAGACCGTACAGCTGAAAGGCCTCCTGAGGGGCATCTGGAACTCTCACACGTGTGGAATTTTTACATGGAAACATGCTGAATTGAACTGGTCAAGCTGTATACAGGCTTGACAACACTGGTTCGTGAGCTTCTGGGAGTGTTCCACGTGATCTAAGGCACCAGGTGTTGCTAGAGATTATTTGGGAGTAGTCAGCTAGGTGTGGATACATCATACACCTGGTGGGTGTGTTCATGGGCTTAAAAGCAAGGCAAAAGCCTGTGAAGGGCGTTGGAAGTGCATAGAATCAGCTAGACGTGGATACACCTGGTGTGTGTTCACGAGCTAAGACAGACCTTGTGGACATGCAAGTAGTGTGGGGGGAAGCTAATTACTTGTGAGTGTCTTTTTGTCTAATGATTGGTGATCACAGGAAGTTGTTTGTTTTGTTTTCACTCTTGGTTGTACTTTGAGAAGTCACGTGTAGGCCAACAGTGTATCCCCGGGCATTCGTGATCTTGTACCTACCTTTTGGTGATCTATTCTAAAGGTTTTGGGGGGGACACGGCAGGGGGGGGGGGGGGGTGTTGGTGTCGTCGGGCCATCTTGGGCCCCTGGTTTACGGTTAATTTGATTCCAAAAAACGTGTGTTCACCTTACATTGATATCCGAGCACGGTTTTCCCTTCTTGTTGTGAAATGGTTTGGGGCTCCGAATCTTAACTAGTTACTCGATTTAAGCATCATGACCAACCACTCAACTCACAGTGTGGAGAACACTCATGAGCCCAAGTCGCACGGTAGAGGAGGAGCAATGTCTCACGGTGATGTGCATTCAGATGTAGATGCCTTGAAGCATGAAGTGGCAGGGCTTAAAGCTGTGAGAGATGACCCGAATGTACATAAAGCGTTGGCTGCGAAAGTCAAGGCTACTGTTTAGGATGCTACATTTGAGGCATTAGCAACTGAGATGGGTGTTGAGAAACTCCAGGAACTAGCACTTGCATATTTGCTTAATAAGGGTGATGGGTTACAGATGCAGATCTTTCAAAAATCCACCCTATTTGGCTGCCCACTGTGGTACACATGACGCGGGAAGGGTGATAAGCAAGATAGAGAAATGTTCTACACATTCCCACTATGCACCATCACGGCATGTATGTTCTCATCTTCAGAACGAGAGAAAAGGAACCGTGACTCCCGTCACAACATCGTTGTCATGATGAGGATGCAGATACACAGAGAGACTCACGTCACAGGAAGAAACTCGAGAGTTTAAGTTGGGAGACAGGGAGACAGGATGTGAAGTTTGAGAATTTCAATGGTAAGATGGATACTACCAAGCCAATGAGGTGATAGCTCAAGTGGTATAGGTGTTTGCCTAGGATCAAGAGGTCTTGGGTTCAAAACCCCCCTTGGTGCTTCCTCGGCGGCATTGCCTACGGGCGGATAATTAGGCGCCTATGGGCGGTGGAAAATCAGTAACTATGGGAGGATCTTGGGCCTAAGGCCAGTTGGGGAAAAAAAAAACACGGATACTAACAAGGCACTCGCGTTTGTGAGGCAGTTTCCATGCTTAGACATGTGGGGATGCACTTCAGGACGCAGCCAATGGTTGGTGTGTCACGTGCACACCCGTGCCATGGCTAATCTTCGGCATGAACTGTCTAAATCGCTGATTAATGCAGCAGTAGGATAAGCATCCTCATCATCATCAGTAGCATCAGAAGCATCACCATTAGCAGGACCATTAATCATCATCATCAGCCCATGGAGGTGAAGGGACTCTTTCGGCTGGCTGTAGACATACAGTCGGCAGCCAGCAGAGTACCTTCAGCAGGCGGCTGGGCAATGGGTGTTCAGCCATTGGCCGACAACAAAAGGGGGGAAAAGCACCGCATATCCAGCCATTAAAGGTGGTTTTGTTCAACAGTGGTTGCTGGCCAACTGCAGCCTCAGCATAATATATAAGAACCACATCGTTTTCAGCAAAGCAGAAGTCATTATTCAGTAGTTCATCATCATTCACTCATATCATTCAGAAGAGAATATGTAGAAGGGCTAAGGGTAAACCCCTATGGGGCTGACTGTCATGACCCTGTGAAATTGGTCCAGCACAAGTGTGGGCATGGTGGTCGGTGAGCAAGATAAATATTTCACGATTCATACTTGGGTGCCCGGACAAATGGTAACATGTGTGGACATCCCTAAGTGTGAAGGGGGACCAAGGGATTTAATATTCTAATGTTTTAACCTTGGATGGCCCCTAGGCATAAGTTTTAATAAACTTAAAAGGGCCTTAGGATTTTTATGGATAAGTTTGGGGAGAGGCTACTGCATTTTTTGAAGCACACGCCTCTCTCCCCTCTTTCTCTCTCTTGCTTTTGGAAAGGGCAAGGTGGCTGGCAGCGTGGAGAGGAAGGCGTGAGGGTCGCCTGAAGAGATTCGTACAGGTCGGCAGGTACAGGTTGGTGCAGGTCGGCTGGTGCAAGTCGGTGCAGGCCAGCTGGTACAGGCGGCGATTCGCGCAGGTCGGCTGCAGGGCAGCTGGTGCAGGTCGGCTACAGGACAGTTGGCGCAGGCGGCTGCTTCTGCAGGTCATCTGGTACAAGCGGCTACTGGGCAGCTAGCGCAGGCGGCTGCAGGGCAACTGGTACAAGGACAAGAGAGAGGCGGTTGACAGGACAGCAGGCGCAACCTGAATCTCTCTCTCTCTCTCTCTCTCTCTCTCTCTCTCTTCCCCTCGTGTGAGCTCTGGAGGGCAAAGGCGGGTAGCTGCAACTCAGGACAGCATACTCTATACTCTCAGGGTTGGTGTTTTTGAGGAGGATTGGACTGAGGGACAGCAGTGTACCTGCTGAATATCTTTCTCTCTCTTTCCACTGGCTTACGACTGCTTCAGAGTTGTTTCTTCTCGCCCTTTGTGAGAGGAGGGGTGTGGCACTTTGAAGGGTGGAAACAGAGTTAGTTTGTGGATTTGTTCTTTGACTGAGTGTGAGGCTACGATCATGGAACAGCCAGATGCGTGCTCAAGGCTTCCTTGTTGCATTGTCTTGGTTGATTAGTGGAGACAGCAGTGTGTTGCTTTTGTGGGACACAGATCTGTATGTGTATCCTCTATGCTAAGAGGTCTTGAGGGTTGCCAGATTGGACATGCAGGTTTCTTTTCCTTGACTGGCTTTGTTGTACTCAGTTAAGCTTTTCCATTGAAATTTAATAAAGAAATACCGAAAGGGGCGCCAAGCTTTGGGGCCAACAGGTGTCGTTCTCCTTTTTGTTTTGGAGCACACTAGCTCTGGTTTATTTGTTTAATTGTCTGGACTACAATTGGATAGGTGACTGCTAGTCTACCACACTTTGGTTTCTACCAAAGGCCGGTTTCAAGGTTCTGTTGCCGGGACCCATCATCAACTTTCTTAAGGGGGTGAGCTCGTGGTTGTCTCGAGGAAAGCCATTGCTGAAAATTTCCGCAACATGTCAGACACAGAAGATGACTATTTTTATGATGAAGAGGAAGAGCAGGAGGCCTCTCCTAAGAGATGAATCTGAGGATATTCTTGCAGGAGATCAGGCTGCAGAAGATGCACGTTATGAGGATGTAACGCAGCCAGAAGACATGCCAAGTCAAGAGGAAGATGATGCCCAGTTTAAAGCTCGCTTGGCAGGCGCAGTGGATGTGTTTATGCAGCTTACACAAAGTGAGAAGTTTGCTGAATTTATGAGAGCCCCTTCTGAACCTAAGAAGAAGAAGAAGAAAGAGCGTTCTAGGAACCCACCTCAGGGCAATAGTGGTGCCTTCCCACAGGATCCTGCTTTTGGACCGTTTCCCAACATTTAGAACACTTTTGGTGCAAACCCACAGAGTTCCTTTTTCGGACAGCCACCTATTCCGCAACAGTCTATGCATCTAGGCTATTTTGGCAGTGGTTCCGTGTTCCAATCAATGACTGGGGGATACCCTCAGGGAGGCATGGGAATGCAAGGGAATTTTGGAGCTAATTTTCAGCCTGGTATGCAGGGGAATATGTATGGTGGTATGCAGCCCGGAATGTAGGGAAACATGTATGGGGGCATGCAGCCCGGTATGCATAGTGGTATGTTTGGAAACATGGGGGGATCACCAGGAATTTATGGTATGCCAGGTGTGGGAACTGGCAATGTTGACCCTATGATGGGCATGAATGCTGGGGGTAGCAATCTTGTGAAGCCACTTCCTTACGATAATCTAACGCCTATGGGTAAGGCGAAGGATTATAAGGAAGGGGGAGCTACGGTGAAATTTGACACGTTCAGCGGGGCCAAAGACAAGCTAAAGGCACTTACCTTTTTACAGCAGTTTGATGCTGCTTTTTCTGGTGGAAATTACACGGAATCCTCTAAGGTGAGAAAAGCTGCGACTTTTCTCAAGGGTAATGCATTCAGTGGTGGTCCACTTTTCTTTTGCAGGGCATAGCACCATCTACTTGGATACAGTTTAAACAGGTGTTCTCTTCCGTGTGGCTCACATCTACTTTTGAGGTGGATGTAATGACAGCATGGCACAAGTTGGATGCATCGAAGTGTGAAAATCTTGAGGATTATAATAAGAAATTTTGGGAAGCTTTACTCCCAGTTACTTCTTATCGTGCAGTGCCTTTCTCTGAGCAGGTTGAGAAGTGTTGTTGTGGGCTGCCCAAGGAAGTGCGTGACTATTGCATAAAGACTCGAGTAACAAATATGTCGCATATGATAGAGAATGCTATGACGGCAACCTAAGGAGAGACAAGCTTTGATGGATGCTAGGAAGTGCTTTTTCTGTACTGAGAAGGGACATATGTCTTTTAATTGTCCCAAGCGTAAGTCCCAAAAGGACTCTGACACTAAAGGGGAGTCCAAGTCTAAGAAACCAAAGCCTTCTGCAGGGTTAGTTCCTGATCTTGTTGGGGAACAGCCAGGTGGTGAAGAGACTAAGTTGTGCAGGGCATGGAACAAAGTCAGAGATTAGAATGCCTTGATTTTCTTTGACACAGGTGCTAGAGCCAACTTTATCTCACCGGATTTGGCTGGCCGATTAGGAATTCGTGCAAAGAAGATGGGGCCTTTGTATGAGGCTAATATGGCTTGTCCTGGGTATGCACAACCCGTTACCCCTATTATTGGGAAGCTCAGGCTTCATGTGCAGGGTTATGTGGACAGTGAGGAGTTCTTTATCATGCCACTTGATGGTGTGATGTTTACATGCGGTGGTGGATATGTACAATAGGAACATTAGTTTGACTCATAGAGGGAAAGAGCATATTTTGGATGTAAAGCTTAAAGGGGAATCTGTTCCTATTGTATCAGCTTCCGCCATTTCATCAGTAATGAAAAAGCATCTTTCCGCGTACTTGGTTTTTGTAAAGGATGCAAAAGATGATGAGTCTAAATCTAATTTGTCTATGTTAGATAAAGACAGTACTGATTTCTTATGTGAGTTCCAAGATTGTTTTTCCGAGTCACTGCCAAGAGAACTTCCTCCGGAAAGGCTAGAAGATCATGCTATTGATCTAATTCCGGGAAGTACCCCACCAAATAGACCGCCGTACCATATTACTGCAGCCCAACAAGAGGAAATTATGAGCTAAGTACAGGAGTTATTAAAAAAGGAGTTGATCCAGCCTAGCTAAGTACAAGAGGAAATTATGAGCTAAGTACAAGAGGAAATTATGAGCTAAGTACAGGAGTTGTTAAAAAAGGGGTTGATCCAGCCTAGCTCATCACCCTTTTGCTCACCTGTGCTCTTAGTGCAAAAGAAAGATGGTTCTTGGCGCATGTGTATAGATTACAGGGCGCTAAACAAGAACACCATCAAGAATCAATTCCCTGTTCCGAGAATCGATGACATATTGGACCGCTTACAGGGCTCCACAGTCTTTAGTCGGATAGACTTGAAAAGTGGGTATCATCAGATACGCATTAGACCCGAGGATGTGCATAAGACAGCATTTCGGACCACTTTTGGGCTATATGAGTTCTTGGTTATGCCCTTTGGTTTGACAAATGCTCCTGCCACATTTAACAGGATGATGGACAAGATTTTCCGGCCTCATAGAGCGTTTGTGGGCACATTCTTTGATGATATGATTGTGCATTCATGCACAGAGGAGGAGCATAGGAAGCATTTGGCCATTGTGTTTGAAGAACTCCGGAAGCATAGGTTGGTCATTAATGGCAAGAGGAGTGAGTTCTTCTTGGAAGAGATACACTTCTTGGGGCATATCGTGTCTAAAGATGAAGTCCGTATGGATTCTTCAAAAGTGGAAGCAATTCTCAATTGGCCAGATTTGAGAACCGTGCATGATGTACACAGCTTTTTGGGATTGTGTTCCTATTACAGGCAGTACATACGGTATTTTGCTCAGATTGCTTCGCCCCTTCATGCTTTAACTAAGAAGGGAACTCCGTTTCGATGGGCTGATCGGGAAATTGCAGCCTTTAAAAAGCTTAAAGAAAAGCTTACTTCGGATCCCGTATTGGTATTACCGGATCTCCGAAAGGCTTTTGTTGTCCAGTGTGATGCATGTGGGAACAGCATTGGGGCAATTCTCATGCAGGAAGGACATGTGATAGCCTATGAGAGTCGTATATTACAGATTGCCGAGAAGCATTTACAGGTTTATGAGAAAGAGATGTTGGTTGTAATTCATGCTCTTTCTACATGGAAACACTATTTGCTTGGGGTTGATTTCACTGTGCAGACAGATCATCAGACCTTGCGTTATTTCCTCACGCAAACAAAACTTTCTGAGAAGCATATGAGATGGGCCAACTTTTTGTCTATGTTCCACTTTCAAATTGTACATGTGGAAGGCAAAAAGAATGTTGTGGCAGATGCTTTGTCATGCAAGCCACAAGTCTCAGCAGTTTCACTTCCTTATCATCATGAGCTTGATGAGATGAAAGAGCAATATGCCAAGGATGAGGATTTTGGAAGGCTCTATGATCAGATGTCTGAGAGTAAGCAGCATGATCATTATACTCTCAGGGATGGCTTTTTGTCAATGCATGGTAGACTGTGTGTTACCAGGCAGTTACGACTTAAGGTTATGATTGAAAGTCATGGTCCACCGTATGCAGGTCATAGAGGTATTGACGCCACGGTAAAGGCAATTGAGGCTTTCTTT
Source organism: Cibotium barometz (assembly GCF_041138505.1). Classification (NCBI taxonomy): domain Eukaryota; kingdom Viridiplantae; phylum Streptophyta; class Polypodiopsida; order Cyatheales; family Cibotiaceae; genus Cibotium; species Cibotium barometz. Next base: position 22,986,643 of record NC_141109.1, read on the forward strand.
TATTGGCCGACCTTGAGAAGAGATGTTGATGCTTTTGTTAGGCAATGCATCGTATGTCAAAAGGTGAAGTTTGACCGTCAGAAGACACCAGGGCTACTTCAGCCTTTACCTATTCCAGATAGACCATGGGAGAGCATTGCCATGGACTTTATATTTGATCTTTTGAGGACACAAACGAGGAATGATGGCATTTGGACTATTATATGCAAGTTCAGTAAGCAAGCTCATTTCATTCCCGTGAGTAAGACGATCGAAGTTGATCACATGGTGAAGTTGTTCATGGTGAACATCTTCAAGTATCATGGCATGCCTTCGTCTATCATTAGTGACTGTGATCCACGGATGACGAGTTTATTTTGGAGAGGGCTGTTTGACAACATGGGTACAACTCTCAAGTTTTCATCATCGTTTCATCCACAAACAGATGGTCAATCGGAAGAGGCTAATTCCACAGTGTTAGATCTTCTTAAGTATTATTGTCAAAGCACAAGCAACAATGGGAAAAGTATCTTCCTTTGGTGGAGTTTGCTTATAATAACACCGTCCATACCTCAACGGGCAAGGCGCCTTTTGAGATTGTGGAAGGAGGGAAGAAGGTACCACCTATTTTGCACACAAAGGATAAGATCTTGGCTGACCAATATGTGGAGAACATGGATGAAGCTTATCGGAGAGTTAAGTTGGCACTCCAGAAAACTCAGCAAAAGCAAAAGAAAGCAGCAGACCGTCACAGACGTGCATTAGAGTTTGCATTGGGTGACTGGGTTCTTTTGCGATTTGAGAAAGCTAGGCTCAAAAAGATGAAGGGTAAAGAGCGCTTATTCCCTAAGTTGAGCATGCGCTATTATGGACCTTTTCAAGTATTGGAAAAGATTGGTGAGGTGGCCTATCGTTTGAAGCTACAGATCACTGGAGGATTCACAATGCATTTCATGTGAGTCTACTTAGACCTTTCCGTGGTGGGGATGTGCCTGAGGATGTATTAGATGAGACTCAGCCGGAAGTTGAGGAACTTGATGAGGTTCTTATTCCAGAGCAAATACTGGCACATAAGGAAAGAAAGGTACGAGGTAAAGTTTCCCGTCGCTATCTTGTGAAGTTCAAGAACTATTCATCGATGGATGCGAAGTGGATGGAGGAAGGTGACTAAGCAGATTCACCTCACGTTTTGCAGCTTTATCTCGATGCCTTTAAGTTGGAGCAGACTCTTGTTATGGCTCATTCAGGTTTAGCAAAGCATGGATCTGGAGCATTGCCTGATGCTCAAGAGGGGGGTAGCACCTTTGCTCCCTTGATACAGACAGGCTCGGATGACATCTAGAGGTCAGTGGTGCAGCTTTTGTCTCACTCGAAGGTACTGATGGCTGACAGTACATCTATTTATGGGACTTCTATGATATATGTGTACTAGTCACATTGGATGTTGTGGTTGTGTATGGTTCACAGTGGTATACAACTTGGACTATTACTCCACCATGGGTTTGCAGTGAATGTTGCTACATATGCATGGCTTAGAGAGATTGGGACGCTGATCTTGCCATATTGTACTTTTCATTTTGGATGTCTTGTTGTATCACCAGATTGCAATCGAGGATGCTTGCCATCTTTCAAGAGGGGGGTATGTCATGACCCTGTGAAATTGGTACAGCACAAGTGTGGGCATGGTGGTCGGTGAGCAAGATAAATATTTCACGATTCATACTTGGGTGCCCAGAGGACAAATGGTAACAAGTGTGGACATCCCTAAGTGTGAAGGGGGACCAAGGGATTTAATATTCTAATGTTTTAACCTTGGATGGCCCCTAGGCATAAGTGGCCCCTAGGCATAAGTTTTAATAAACTTAAAAGGGCCTTAGGGCCTTAGGATTTTTATGGATAAGTTTGGGGAGAGGCTACTCCATTTTTGGAAGTACACGCCTCTCTCCCCTCTTTCTCTCTCTTGCTTTTGGAAAGGGCAAGGTGGCTGGCAGCGTGGAGAGGAAGGCGTGAGGGTCGCCTAAAGAGATTCGTACAGGTTGGTGCAGGTCGGTGCAGGCCAGCTAGTACAGGCGGCGATTCATGCAGGTCGACTGCGGCAGGTCATCTGGTACAGGCAGCTACTGGGCAGCTAGCGCAGGCGGCTACAGGGCAACTGGTACAAGGACAAGAGAGAGGCGGTTGACAAGACAGCATGCGCAGCCCCTCTCTCTCTCTCTCTCTCTCTCTCTCTCTCTCTCTCTCTCTCTCGGTACGAAGATGGCTTTCTATAGAGATCATCTTCTCCAGCTCACGCAGGATGGGTTTGTGATTAGACCCAACCACATGGATACTCATCTTTCTCATGGGGTACGGTGTGCTATTGGTCAGATGCGCACATCCTCACACCAGCTAGAGATTGAGACTGGCAGATTCAGAGGAGTACCAGCTGAGGCCAGGATTTGTCAGTTGTGCCAGATGGAGCCAGAGACAGAGTTACATTACATATGTCACTGTCCAGTATATTATGAGATACGAGGCCGTTTTCACTGCCTGTTTAGAGAGGGTTTCGGACCACTTTCTAGAGTCATGAGATACCAGGATCAGAGATGCCTCGGATTATACTTGCTGGAGCTTCGTAGACATAGAGAGGGTCTCTTGAGAGGTTGTGGGAGGGAGAGACACCTACAAAGGCAAATTACAGACTTCTTTCGACCAGAGATTGAGCAGTCAGGCCAGCAGGCATTGCAGCTAGCCCCAGAGTATAGCCGCACCAGAGGTACACTGATTGATCGGGCTATAGAGCTGGGGCGGTCCAGGCGCCCCAAGATGAGAGGCCCATCTCCACACCGGCGGAGACTACAACAGAGGATCAGGACCATACTGGCACGGCATGGGAGACGTCCAGTCAGAGTACTCACCATGGAGGACATTGAGGATATCCGCCATCGACCGATGAGAGACATCTTTGGATAGTGATGTGTATGATGCTTACCTTTGTTGCTGGAATTTTCCTCCCAGATGTTATCCATTAGGAGCTCCTAGTACCGTACTTTTCCTCATAGTTGTTTCAGTTTCAGTTAGTTGTTTAGTTGTTTTAGCTTTTCTTGCACAGACATTGTATCAGATCCACCAATTGTTGTAACCTTTTTGGTCTCATAGGTCATTTTGGCCTTCTGAAGGCGTTAATATATCATATCATTTCATTTCAATCTCTCTCTCTCTCTCTCTCTCTCTCTCTCTCTCTCTCTCTCTCTCTCTCTCTCTCTCTCTCTCTCTCTATATATATATATATATATATACAATGAAACATGTAGATCCGAGCATGTGTTGTCCTCCTGATAGACAGAGTATATGGTATCACTGTCCACCTCTATGTCGAAGCCTCTCTACAGTGTTGGAGTATGTCCCAAATTTGAAGCAAACACGAAAGGGTCTAGATCTTTGAGAATGCCATAAGGCTCTCTAGAGGGATGGTGCTCTCTCTCTCTCTCTCTCTCTCTCTCTCTCTCTCTCTCTCTCTCTCTCTCTCCGCTTGCACTGTGCGCCCGCTGTTTCGCTACTGCCGCCCGCTGTTTGCTACTGCCGCCCGCTAGCCCCTCTGCTCGCACCGTGCGCCCGCAGCCCATCACCCCCTGTTTTAGCAGTCAGGCCAGCAGGCATTGCAGCTAGCCCCAGAGTATAGCCGCACTAGAGGTACAACTGATTGATCGGCTAGAGAGCTGGGGCGGTCCAGGCGCCCCAAGATGAGAGGCCCATCTCGACACCGGCGGAGACTACAACAGAGGATCAGGACCATACTAGCACGGCATGGGAGACGTCCAGCCAGAGTACTCACCATGGAGGACATTGAGGATATCCGCCATCGACCGATGAGAGACTTCTTTGGATAGTGATGTGTATGATGCTTACCTTTGTTGCTGGAGTTTTCCTCCCAGATGTTATCCATTAGGAGCTCCTAGTACCGTACTTTTCCTCATAGTTATTTCAGTTTCAGTTAGTTGTTTTTAGCTTTTCTTACACAGACATTGTATCAGATCCACCAATTGTTGTAACCTTTTGGTCTCATAGGTCATTTTGGCCTTTTGAAGACGTTAATATATCATTTCATTTCATTTCATCTCTCTCTCTCTCTCTCTCTCTCTCTCTCTCTCTCTCTCTCTCTCTCTCTCTCTCTCTCTCTCTCTCTCTCTCTCTCTCTCTCTCTCTCTCTCTCCCCCGCTCGCACTGTGCGCCCGCTGTTTGCTACTGCCGCCCGCTGTTTGCTACTGCCGCCCGCTGTTTGCTATTGCCGCCCGCTAGCCCCTCTGCTCGCACCGTGCGCCCGCAGCCCATCACCCCCTGTTTCGCCTCGCCTGTTGTGCCCAGCACACCCCGCCATCTATCTCTTTCCGTCTCCAGATACATGTGGATCAGCTTACAGCTCTCACAGGACAGGGTTATATACATAGCCCTATGTTACTTTCCTCCATCAGGATCCTCCTATGTCATTACAGAGGACATGCCATAGGAGGAGGAGACAAGAGCCTCGCCAGACACTTGTCTGTCAGAGGAGATTATGCATTATTCTACACTAGGGGAAAGTATTTCTTACGAGTGACTTCAATGCCCCACACACAAAGAGCAGACAGTGTGAGGTGTATGATTATGATGACATGGAGATCCTCCACCCTGTGGATCAGAGGAGATAGGGGATAGTCGGGCATCAAAGGACACTGGACCAGACAGAGGACATTATGGGAACCACTTACTAGCCAGGCATCGTCTCGTTATTTATAACGGATGCTACAGTGGCCGGGATCAGGAGGGCTGACATGCTTCCCACATGGGGGTTCATACACGGACTGGAGGCACGGTGGTAGACTACATTATGGGGTCTTTGGAGGCATCACAGCTTGTCACCTCATTCTCCATCCCACCTCGTCCTATGGGCAGATCATACATACTTGGCATTTTCCACTAGCCGGATCACCAATATCACTAGCCCCCCACATACCGACGCCACACACTACCATCTACTTCACACATGACATGGCAGACATATACACTGGCAGAGTAGAGGATGGGCTCCTACTCATGGATCCCCTCGCACCTATGGATACCATTACAGCCCAGCTGGCATCACTCCTACACACGGCTGCATTACAAAGCTTCCACATCGTGTCCACTCAGGGAGAGCCTGCGAGATCTGGGACTATGCCCCAGAACACATGATATGATGACGAGTGCAGAGGCCTATACTCACGTCTCCGCATACAGAGAGCCCTTGGGAGCCATCACAGAGCACGAGTCGAGGAGAGAGATGAGGAGACTTACTCACTGCAAAAGGCGGGCCTTCGTAGAGATACAGGAGCTAGAGATCTTCCATTTCTTCATGAGTAGAGATAGCCCTATCTCATGGCGGCACTTTAGAGAGCCCTGGACACCGACACCCATTGCAGACCCACAGACATGGCACACATATGCAGAGGGCCTATCCCACGCCCCACAACAGCCACCTATATACCTCAACCACAAGAGCCTCGACCTACCACACCTAGCTTCTTTACCCACTCGATGGTAAAGGAAGCTATCTGCCGCCTACAGCATGGACGGGCCGCCGACCATATGGGCCTACAGGTGAGCATCTCATATATGCAGTAGATTCTTGGCTCCTTTTCTTGCACACCTTGTTTAACAGGGCACTAGCAGAAGGTTTGCCTACGGAGTGACGATGCACACCTTGTGCCGATCCACAAAACAGGGATATGCTCGATCCGAGCAACTACAGGACGGTTATGGTTGGCCACGTGTTGGCCAAACTCTATGGTGCAGTGTTGGAGCAAGAGCTTAGCTTATATGCTGAGCGAGCATGTTTACGCTCCTCGGGGCAAGCAGGCTTCAGGAGAGCTTTCTCTACCACTGACCATGTATTCACTTTGAGATGTATGATTGAGGAAGAGAAAGCTCTATTGCTGCTTTGTGGATTTCTGCAAGCATTTGACACAGTACCACGAGAGAGGCTCTTTCAGCGCCTGCAGTCTCTGGCATACACCAGATATGACATGGGGCATCTATGCATTATATGAGCAGGTTTTTGGGCGAGTCAGATGCCCAGGAGGTATGTCCGAGACTATTGCTAGCACCACTTTGGTGTGAAGCAAGGATGCCCACTTTCCCCCACGCTATTTGGTTATACATTGATGAGGTGGCTGACTTCATTACACGGGGAGGCGGAGATGGAATTGATCTAGCAGGTACCTCAGTACATATTATGCTTATGCTGATGATATTGTATAGTGTCTGAGTCTCCGGGAGTCTACAACAACATCTACATGCACTCCATGATTTCTGCACACAGAGGGGTCTTACTGTGAACCTTAGGGAAAACCAAGGTTATGGTCTTTCATACATCGAGACAGGGCAGGAGTCAGCTGACATTCACTCTCGCAGGACGCCAGGTGGAGGTGGTGACATCATACGTGTACCTAGGGGTTACCTTCTCTGTAGCAGCCACGCGCTTCACCATGGGTTCAGCAGCCAGAGCTAGATTGACACAGGGATATGCAGCATTGGCTATGCTAGAGAGACAGTGCCACCAAGCCCATTTTCAGGAGCCCCAGGTGGCTATTTGACACATTAGTCACACCAGCACTGATGTAAGGAGCAGCGGTATGGGCGCCAGGCCTTGCTACCCATTGGTGGACACAAATAGAGACACCACAGGCCCTCATGATGGCATGCATGATACGCAGCAAACCGTCAGTACCTCATGACATTATCCGAGTAGAGTTTGTTGCGCCTCCTATATATGATGGTAGAGGCCATATTCCAGACTATATGCCTGCTAGGCAGATTCAGATAGATGCCACAGGATAGGTTGCCATACAGAGCTTTTGAGGTATATAGACAGCTGGCTGAGGCAGGAGACAGAGGATCATGGTATGCACAGGTCACACATTGGTTCTCACAGTATGGCCTAGACATGGATCATCTACTCTCACCAGCCTGGACATTTCCCTGTATGGAAGGGGTCTGGTGGACTCCGGAATGCCTAAATATTTGGAAAGTACAAGCTTTGGGAATGGGGGATTATCCTAGAATACAAAGGACCACACTCCTAAAATTTAGGAGAGTTGCTATTTTTGGCCCGACTCCGATGGAAATTCTGTTCTCGTCATTACATCTGGAATTGAGCAGATACCAAGAGTTGGCAGAGTGCCTATGACATAATGTCTACCAGTTGGGATATTTTTAGAGATAAAGTTTATGGAAGGATCCATCTCTTAGATTGGGACATGTGGCAAGGAGGTGGACCAAAGTGAGACAAGTGGCCTGACACTTGTTAGAAAGTGGATCAAAGTGAGACAAGTGGCCTCACACTTGTCACTTCAGCTATTGTTGGCTCTCCACTTGTCATTGTAGCCTTCTCTTGCCATTTTAGCTCATGGGAGGCCCAAATCTATAAATTGGAGCCCTCTCTCTTCATTAATGGAGGCTCTCTTGCTGCACACTAGCCTCTACCACCGTTACAGGCTGCCCTAATGATGGCTACTCTCTTTCTCTCTCTCTTGAAGGCTGCCCATGAAGAATACCGGCTGTTTTGGAGGCTTCCATCGTGAAGAAATACTGAAGGCAAGGGTATTTAATCATTTATTATGATTTCTAGCCATTGTACTTGTTGCACCAGCATTTGTACTTGCTGTACCTGCTGTACCAGCCATCGTACCGACTGTACCAGCCACCGTACCGGCTGTACCAACCACTGTACCTGCTGTACTAGTCATTGAAGGCAAGGGTATTTAATCATTTATTATGATTTCTAGCCATTGTACTTGTTGCACCAGCATTTGTACTTGCTGTACCTGCTGTACCAGCCATCGTACCGACTGTACCAGCCACCGTACCGGCTGTACCAACCACTGTACCTACTGTACCTGCATTTGTACTTGCTGTACCTGTTGTACCAGCCACCGTACCGGCTGTACCTGCTGTACCAGCCATTGTACCTACTGTACCGGCTGAATGAAGAGTTGTACTTGCTGTACCAGCTCTATTGCATGAAGACCCGTGGTTTTTGGGGAAGAATCAGTACCCACACGGAGGTATAAGGATTATATTGTTGGCTCAGCATTTCTACAGCCTATGTTCCGGCTTGGTTGCCTTGTGTTGGGCTGTGTTATGGCATTTGTATAGGGATAATCCGGCATCTCCCGTGGGGAGAGTAAGGCCCTCAAAGCTTGTACGATATTATTCTCCTTGGGTAATAAAATACTCCAAGGGGGGGGTCGGCCCATTCCGGCCTCTATGCGGTCACACGTGCAAGCTCCATTTTCAGCATTTGTGGATGTTTTGTCCAGCTTTATGTTTTATGCAAAGTGATGATGGATATGTGTTAAGGCTGTGGCCATGTTTAAGTGTTTTAACATGCATTGATGGTATCAACAAGTGTGTAAAAGGCCCTGGTCCCCCGGGCACCCGCCGCGAGTTACATTGGTATCAGAGCATAGGCTTTCTTGGAAGCGGAGGCTTCTTTCTATCAATAAGGAAGAGAAAAGATCTCAAGTGAGGACCACACTTACCATCATTGCTATTAAGCATGGCCAGTCACTTCAGAGCCTATGAAGCAAGAGCATGAGCAATAGACAACTTGGTCTAAGGATTTATGAATGCACAAAATTTATCTTGGAAGTATGGAGTTAGCTTTATGTGCACACATTTAGCACTCTTTCCATATGGATATTGTGGATTATATTATCAAGCTTACAGGCAAGCTATATGGAGATACTCAGGATATCTTAAGGATATGGTGACCAGATATTTCTTTTGGCTTCATGACCAACCTGGATGTCACGTGCATCCCGCACTTGGATGCCACGTAGACATTTCTGTACAGAAGGTGCAGGACTTGGGATGGTGAACTGGTCCCATGTGAGCCCAGTCTGGGACGAGTCAGCCAGGGATCCATCTCAGTCGTCCGAGGTCAGGTGTGCATTGTCCTGCACATGAGTCCAAGGTCAGGTGTGCACTGTCCTGCACATGAAGCAGTGCCAGTCCGCGCTGTGAGTCTCCCTCTGGAATGATGTCAAATGTTCTGTGTATCTGGTTTGCAACTGGATGCCAGGCCTCTGTAGGCATGTAGGTTTGCATGTAGAGATGGGGCCAGCCCATAGGGCTACCCCAGTGCGAAGATTTGCACTTGCACTCTTAGTGTGGGCATGGGGGAGGTGTAGAACCACCCCCAAGGGTCCAGGAGGGCCCAAGCTGTGCCCACCAGCCATGGCATGGGCTGGAAGGGCTGTCGGCCAGCTTTACTGCTGCTGGACAGGCAGCCGATAGGGTTGGAAACCCTAACCAGCAGGTCGGCCAGGTGTAGGGGCAGTCCCACACCCATGCGCAGCCTGGTACTGTCCCACACAAGCATAAGCGCAGGCTGGACAGCATTTATTATAGTGTGAATTCAGTTTATTGGAAAATACCCAGTCGTGGAGCTTTTATTAGCTGGCCGACTGGATGCAAAAGGGGGTATAAAAGCCCAGCCAAGAATTCAATGAGATCATCTCATAATTCACCAAGTGCATCAAGCAAACAAGGGCCAGGACAGCCAAGAACTTGCTAACGCAAAGGGGTGAAGGACTGAAGGTCAAGGGCAGGTTTTCCAGCCAAGAAAAGGTCAAGTACTTTGTATTTGTTTTCAGATTTACATCATTCTAATAAAGCAAATACACCATCCGTGGTGGGGGCCCTACAGAGGGTAATTGGGACCCAATACTGTGTCCTCTCCATCTTCCCCTTCTCTCTCTATTTTCTGCACATCTCCTTTCAGTTTGTGCGTTAATTCCGTCGCGAAAAGAGTGCTGATTTCTGAGTTTTGAAGTACCGATCCTTCTCCAAAGCTTCCGCATATTACAGTGGTATCAGAGCTCACTTCAAGGACAAAGATTCAGCAAAGAAAACCAGAAAATTTTTCGCTCGTGTGGTTGGTTTTTAGACGCCGGTGGACTACCCCTTTCGGAGTGACTCCTGTCCCTCGAAGGACGGTTGGTTTTTAGCCTCCGGAAGCCTCCGGAAGTCTCCCACACAGATAGTGGATGGTCAGATTGCGTTCCGGAAAGGAATTGCATTTTTCCGCTATGGCGAGCTTTGGGGACGAGAGAGAACCAGAACCATGGGACCAGAGTGCACCCGGCAGCCCAGCTAGGGCACCCGGCTTGAGTGTCATAGACATGTTCCAGCAGATGATGCGAGCAATCGCAGACCAGACAACCAAGTTGGATGAGCAGAAGGCACGGATTTTGGCTCTGGAGGAGCGTTCTCGCTCTCCAGCGTCGCGTTTTCCATCTCCTCCTCCCTCTCCTTCCGTATCCCAGATACCAGATCCTCGTCACAGGGACCCTCTCGCGGGGTCACAGCCGCAGCCAAGCTCCTTGCTTGAGATGCAGATACGTGCATTGGAGATTCGACAACGAGAAGACGACGCCATGCGACGAGTGGAACACGAGCGTTACCTCCGAGCTTTGGATGCCAGATTGACACCGGCGGCGCCCTCGAATCATTTTCCCGAGAAAATGAATTTCAGTAAGTATAATGGTAAACTCGATCCCACTACTCTGTATTCATGGTTACATCAATTTGAAGCTTACTTTGCCGCAGTTAGGAAAACAGATATTGACAAAGTGATCTTAGCTAGTTGGTACTTGGAAGGTGAGGCCATTCCTTGGTGGACTCAGTGGGCTCATGCCCACACCAGAGCAGGTATGGCAGCTTATGTGTGGGACGAGTTCGTCCGCGACCTTAAGCAGCGGTTTCTACCGCCCCACTACCTTGAGCGACTCGAAGACGAGTTCAGGGGAGCGCGTCAGAACGCGCAACCAGTCCTTCAGTTTGCCAATAAAATTTCGACCTTGTGTCTGCAATTAGGCTTATCTGATATGGACAAGAAAGGGCAGTTTTTGTATGGCTTGGACACGCAAATCCAATGGGAGGTGCGTATGTTTAGGCCAGCCACCTTTGAGGACGCACTCTCGCTTGCGCAGAGTGCAGAAATGAAACACAATGGTGGCAAGCCCAAGACTTCCCAGCCGGCTTCTCCCAAGGCTAACGCCTCGGGGGGCAAAAGCCAAAACCAGACGGGGTCTTCCCCAGGACAAAGCCCGGGAGCCTCTAGCTCCAAGAACTCGAACAATGCGTCTAAGCTTACTCCAGACCAGAAAGCGGAGGCAGGCAAGACAGGTGGCAAGTTGAGTGCTGAGGAGCTTTCTCAGTACAGGAAGGAGGGTAGATGTTACTGTTGTCACACAAAAGGACATACTTCTCAGGATTGTCCGAAGAAGCCTCCAAAGGCCGCCGCCGCCTCCACAGCTTCCGTGGTGAGCACAGCTCCCACACAGACCCCAGCGGCTATCCCTAGTTCTTCAACCCCCGGTGCTTCAGTTGGAGCAATTATTAGCCGGGAGCTCGAAGATAAGCAAAAGGACGCCCATGACCAGGAGTATGAGCGCAACGAATTGCTCAAGTCCTTTGGCTACATAGGTGGCCAGCGAGTCGTCGTCTTGTTTGACAGCGGCAGCACGGAGGATGTGATCACGGAAGAGGCCGCTAGGCGTGCCCGTTTCGAGCTGACTCCGGTGGACAAACAAGTTAAGGGTTTTAGCACAGGTATGACAACGAGCGTCAAGTATGAAGCTCTAGGTGCTAAGTTAGTGATTCAGGGCATAGAGTTTGTACGTGACTTTATGGTTGCCCCTCTTGTAGGAGCAGACATAATTTTGGGTATCCAGTGGTTTCACAAGTTTCTTCCTGATGTCAAGTGGGACAAGCACACGTTCCAAATCGATCGGAATGTGTCAAACACCCCTGTGACCATTAAGTGTGAGCCAGGTATTCCAAACTTTCCGCTCATAAGCCACTTGCAGGCTAAGCGAGCAGTTAGGAAAGGCGCACAGTGTGCGATGATTTACATCCAGACAGCCCAGACGGTGGCCAGTGCTTCCGAGAAGTACTCGGTTCTCCATGAAAAGTTCCAGAAGATTTTTCTTCGGGACAGTCTCCCTCCCCAGCTTCCCCCGTCCAGACCGGAGGATCACAAGATTGACCTCCTCCCAGGCTCGGAACCCCCCAGCAAGTTTCCGTATCGCCTTTCTAAGGCAATGGAATCGGAGTTGGACCGCCAACTCCAAGAATTGTTGCAAGCTGGCTTCATCCGCCCCAGCGTGTCGCCATTTGCAGCACCGATCTTGTTTGTCAAGAAGAAAGATGGGTCTTCGCGGTTGTGTGTCGATTATCGTGCACTCAACAAGCTGACTATCAAGAGCAGATTCCCGATGCCTCGAATTGACTATATTCTCGAGAGGCTGAATGGAGCTAAGGTGTTCTCTAAACTGGATTTAAAGAGTGGGTACCACCAGGTACGGATTGTTGAGGGGGACATCCCCAAGACAGCTTTTCGTACAGAACGGGCCGAAGGCATTCGACTTGATCCGGCTAAAGTGGCCGAGATTGTTAACTGGGAAGTACCTCTGACCGCTTATGACATTAGATCATTTGTGGGTATATGCCAGGCATATTCCACCCACATTGACAAGTTTTCTGATCTCTCGGCAGACCTCACCGATCTGCTAAAGGGAGTGAAAACAAGAAGGCAAAAGATTCGAATGACTCCACGAGCGTTGGAGGCATTCCAGAACCTCAAGGTGGCTTTGTCAGAAGCGCCTTGTTTAGCCCTTGCCTCGTGGGACGAACCATTTCAGGTGATCACCGATGCGAGTAACATCGCAATTGGAGGTGTATTGCAACAGAATGGTCATCCAATAGCTTACATGTCTCGTAAGTTACTGCCCGCCGAAAAGAACTACTCAGTCTATGATCGTGAACTCCTAGCAGTTATATAGGCCTTGAAACATTGGAAACATTGGAAACATTTCCTGTATGGCCGTGACTTCGAGGTTCGCACTGACCATCAGGCATTGCGCTGGATTCAGACGATGCCAAGTGCACAGTGGAGTGATCGACAACACCGCTGAAGTCAGATATTCCAGCAATTCGGTGGCATGATTGAGTACCTTCCAGGAAAGGCCAATCCAGTGGCCGATGCTTTGAGCAGGAAGGGACAGGTATCTGCGATTCAGACCACTAGACTGGACCTTGTTGGTACAGGACTAGAAGGCATGAAGCACACGTATGCGGATTCCGAGAAATTCGGTACACAGTGGAAACAGGCATTGGATGCCACAGGACCATGCCATTTTCTGATACGCGATGGTTGGCTTTTCTACAAAGGCCGACTATGTGTCATGAAATCATTCCGGGCAGCTCTTCTCCATGATGCCCATGACGCCATTACAGGTGGTCATAGGGGCATGCATTCGACTCTGAACGGCAATACTATTGGCCAAAGATGAGGCGTGATGTGTTTACATATGTACAATGCTGTGACATCTGTCAAAAGGTGAAAGCTCCTCGTGGAAAGAAGATAGGGTTGTTACTGTTAGAAGTCATCTCCTGTCTATTTGTATACACCAGGGCCTCTGTTGTGGGTGTGCCCGCCCGTATATAATTTTCCACACTCCCCGTATTTTTTCCCTATTTTTCCCATTTTTTTCCTAGTGGCTGGAGGGCTGCCAGTTGATGCCAGGAGCACTCTGAAGCTGGCCGACTGCATCTGTAGCAGTCGTGGGCTGTCTGAGTGCTGGCCGACTTGTTCTGAGCAGGCGTGGGGCACCAGATGCTGGCCGACTGCTAATATCAGCAGTCGTGGACATTTATTCAGTCGTGGGCCTCTTTTAGAGCAGGCCGACTGCCTTCATGGGCTTGTATATATTGCCCCCCATCCTCCTCCACTTTCTCATTCAGTATCTTCGGGATCTTGTGTATAGAGAAGAGTTTACACACATCTCTCTGTGTTTCTTGTGCTGATTATTTTCTGCAGTCTACTTGCTCTTGTCTACCCAAGTTTGGTTATCATTTCCGCTGCATATTCTGACATGGTATCAGAGCCCTAGGCTCTAGGAGATCTTGGGCGTTTTTCTGAGCAAGAGGGGGAGCAACAGGTTGCTGATCGGTGGACTGTTTAGGGCTGAACGGGAAGTGAAGGTGCAAGAGGAAGGCGGGCAGAGGGGCTGGACAGCCACTTGCATATTTTCTGATTTTCAGATTTTTCCCACCCACCCACCCTTTCAGGTTACTCTCCGAGATGGCGGATTTACTCGAGATGGCAGAGAAGCACGTGAAGATTCCGACTCTCCCCACGTTCCCAGTGGATCGTCAGTTGGACGGGTCCAATTATGGCATCTGGAAGGTCATGATGGAGTCAGTTTTGGAGTCATATGATCTTGCTGATTTTATTATCAAAGGGGTGCCAAGGCCGGAAGCTGAGGAAGGGGAGTTATTATCGACGAGGAAGGACCGAGAGGCACAGGCACAAATGTGGGACCGTGTCAACGCCAGGGTCCGGTCGTTTATATTCCTCAATTGCACACCACAGGTGATCAACCATGTGAAGCACATGACGCTGGCAAGAGGCATATGGGAGCACTTGGCTTCTTTGTACAACAGGGTGTCACCCATGAAGCGGATATCCTTGGAAGTGCAGATGCGGGTTATGAACCCTGCAAAGTCTTCGACGATGCGGGAACACATTAACAAGCTGCAGGCCCTTCAGCAGGAAGTCCTTCAAGCTGGGAAAGAGATATCGTCCGAAGATATGGCCATCACGTTACTTTCCCACTTGCCTGGTCAGTATTCCGCTTTCTATTCCTCGTTGATCACGAGTGGCAGGCTCAGCACCATTACTTGGGAGGAGCTTGTGCCAATGGTCTTGGACCAGGAGGAACGTTTCACGAACCCTCCTCACGGCGGAGGTTCGGAGGCCTTAACTGGCCAACGGTCGAAAGGCCGTAATACCAACAAAGGCAAAGGGAAGGCTTCACCAGATAAGTCTTCCGAGAAGAAGCCTGATCCAGAACGAGAGAAGCTGAAGGCCGAAAGATCGTGTAATGATTGTGGCGAGAAAGGCCACTACTGGAGGAAGTGCCCTAAGCGGACAGGGAAGAGTGCCGAGTCCTCAGCCTCAGCTGCGAAGACTCCGGCATTTGTGCACTTGGAGATGGTGGACTCCGATGATTCATCGTCTTCGAGCGAGGAGGCAGTTGGCTTCACCGCAAAGGATACTCGGGAATGGATTCTCGACAGTGGTGCTTCCAGGCACATGACTCCATCCCGTGACTTCTTCCTGGATCTGAAGCGGCAGTCAGGTCGTATCTTTATTGGTGATAACTCCACTATTCCGATTCATAGTGAGGGCCGGATGGAGATCATTCCCGACGGCAAGGGGGGCAAGCATGCTTCCCGTGTTCTTTATGTCCCTGCTCTAGGCTTTCATCTTTTGTCAGTGCATGAGGTATGCAAGACTGGCTTTCGGGTGGAATTTGAGGAGCATTCAGTTGCTCTAAGGGACCGTGAGACAGGCAAAGTTGTTTGGGAAGGCGGTGTGGAGAACGGCATCTACAAGCTCTCTGCACTCTCCTCACTGACAGGCTCTCAGGTCGGAGATTTGTGGCACTTTCGTTTTGGCCACTTAAATGTGGATGCTTTGCGGCGCGCCTTCCGGGACCAGATGGTGGTTGGCTTGCCAGATGTTGGTAGTAGGCAAGGACGCTGCAGTTCTTGCATACGTGGTAAGCAGCACAGGGAATCCTTTCCGAAGCAAGCTTCCAGGCGGGCTTCGAAACCTTTGGAGTTGATTCACACTGACTTGTGTGGACCACAGCAGATACCATCCTTGGGAGGATCTCTCTACTTCATGCTGCTTGTTGATGATTGTACCAGATTCACGTGGGTCTACTTTCTTTCACAAAAGGACCAGGCTTTTGCTCGGTTCAAGGATTGGCACGTGATGGTGGAGAAAGAGTCTGGATTTCAGGTCAAGACTCTCAGGGCTGACAAAGGAGGGGAATTCTCCTCGACTGTATTCTTTCGGTTTTGTGCAGATCATGGCATCAAGAGGGAATTGGCCAATACCGGATCGCCTTCGGAGAATGGAGTTGTTGAACGTAAGAACAGGACTGTGGTGGAGATGGCGAGGACCATGCTGGAGCATCGAGATCTTCCTCGTCCACTTTGGGGTGAGGCTGTGGCGACAGCTGTCCATACCATTAACCGCTCTCCGACGACTTCTGTACCCCATATGACTCCATTTGAGGCATATTTTGGCAGGAAACCCGATGTCTCGCACTTCCGTGTTTTTGGGAGTGACGCGTATGTACATATTCCGAAGAAGCAGAGGGGGAAGCTTGACTCCAAGTCCCGCAAGCTGGTATTTGTGGGGTATAACTCTCTTTCCAAGGGATACAGGTTGTATGATCCAGAGAGGAACGAGATTGTTGTCAGCCGGGATGTGGTCTTTGACGAGCATGTTCCAGCATCCACTGTCGAGGAGCCGCCACTTCTTGGAGATCCAGAGTCTGATGATGATTCCCAGTCTACCACTCCAGTTGATCCACCTCAATCATCACAGGAGGTTGAGCCCGCAGCTGGAGTTGAGCCCCCGCGACCACAGGAGGCTCCACGATCTGTTCGAGTACCTAGGTGGTTGATGGACACCCTTCGGGAGTCAGGTGTCACGGAGCTACCCTCTGAGTGGACCACAGAGGACGGCCCTCGAAGATCACATCGAGTTCGAGATAAAAGCAACACGGCGGAGCTTCTTCAGGTGAACTATGCTCTTATGTCTCCTATCATGCGGGATAAAGAGCCCACTTCCGTAAAGGAAGCCCTTTCACAGGATACTTGGAGGGAAGCCATGCAGGTGGAACCCATCGAGAAGAACAACACTTGGGAGTTGGTACCAAGGCCGTCGAAGCGGTCAGTCATTGGTGTCAAATGGGTCTTTAAGACCAAGTACGCGGCTGATGGGTCGGTGGACAAACACAAAGCCAGGCTCGTGGCTAAGGGTTATGCTCAGCGGCCAGGCATCGACTACGAGGATACCTTTGCACCGACAGCGCGGATGACCACGATTCGGACCGTTCTTGCCCTTGCTTCTTCTCAGAGGTGGCCCGTGTACCAGATGGATGTAAAATCGGCGTTCCTTAATGGTGACCTGCAGGAGGAGGTGTACGTAGAGCAGCCTCCAGGCTTCATTGTTCCAGGATCGGAAGGGATGGTTTACAGGTTACGTAAGGCCTTGTATGGTCTTAAGCAGGCTCCGCGGGCTTGGAATCAGAAGATTGATTCCTTCTTTATTCGGACTGGATTCCAGAGATCGGTTGCAGATCCGAACCTGTATCTCTTTCGGGAACGCGGCATGGTCACACTCATCATCCTTTATGTGGATGATCTCATTCTCACCGGCGGTCATGTGGAGCACATTGGAGTGACGAAGGCTGCCTTGTCAAAGGAGTTTGAGATGACCGACTTAGGCTTACTTCACTTCTTCTTGGGATTGGAGATCTGGCAGACCCAGAGGGGGGTTTTCGTCTCTCAGCAGCGGTATGTTCATGAGTTGCTTGAGGCCTTTGGGATGGAGAACTGCAAGCCTATTACTTCGCCGATGGACCCGAACACAAAGTTAACCGTTACAGATCCTTGTGAGCCAGTTGATGCCTCGCAGTACAGGAAGCTGGTTGGTTCATTGATCTGGTTGCTGAACACCAGATTGGACTTGAGCTTCTCCGTGGGGCTGTTGAGCTCTTTTATGCAGACGCCATTGAAGACTCATTGGGACGCAGGATTGCGGATCTTGCGGTATCTGCAGAGTACGAAGGATCTGGGACTCTTTTACACAGGAGGGAATGGAGTCAAGCTCCAAGGTTGGAGTGACTCAGATTGGGGAGGAGATCCAGACACGAGGAGATCTACTTCAGGATACACTTTTACCCTCGGCTCAGGAGCGGTTTCTTGGAGCAGCAAGAAGCAGCCAACTATTGCCCTTTCTTCGACAGAGGCAGAGTATCGGGCTGCTTGTGGTGCTGCTTGTGAGGTTGTATGGCTGCGGAGGCTGCTTGGCGAGATGGGGTTTCCACAGAGGGAGCCCACAGTCATCCAGTGTGATAACCAGAGTTGTATAGCTATTGCTCGGAACCCGGTTTTCCATGCCCGGACCAAGCATATAGAGATACAGTATCACTTTGTTCGTGAGAAGATCTTGGCGGGTGACATCTTGCTACTTTATTGTTCGACGGAGGACAATGCGGCGGACCTCTTCACGAAGTCTCTACCTCAGGCTACGCTCAGGCGGCACTCCAGCTCCCTGGGGTTGGTTACACAGCCAGGAGCTGAGAGGGGGTGTTAGAAGTCATCTCCTGTCTATTTGTATACACCAGGGCCTCTGTTGTGGGTGTGCCCGCCCGTATATCATTTTTCCACACTCCCCGTATTTTTTCCCTATTTTTCCCATTTTTTTCCTAGTGGCTGGAGGGCTGCCAGTTGATGCCAGGAGCACTCTGAAGCTGGCCGACTGCATCCGTAGCAGTCGTGGGCTGTCTGAGTGCTGGCCGACTTGTTCTGAGCAGGCGTGGGGCACCAGATGCTGGCCGACTGCTAATATCAGCAGTCGTGGACATTTATTCAGTCGTGGGCCTCTTTTAGAGCAGGCCGACTGCCCTCATGGGCTTGTATATATTGCCCCCCATCCTCCTCCACTTTCTCATTCAGTATCTTCGGGATCTTGTGTATAGAGAAGAGTTTACACACATCTCTCTGTGTTTCTTGTGCTGATTATTTTCTGCAGTCTACTTGCTCTTGTCTACCCAAGTTTGGTTATCATTTCCGCTGCATATTCTGACAGTTACAGCCTTTGCCAATTCCTAAGGGTCCTTTCCAGGACATTTCGATGGACTTTGTCACAAATCTGCCTCCCAGTCCGAGTAAGCGTAATACACAGTGTTTAACTATTGTTGACAGGTTCAGCAAATTTGTTATTCCTTGCAGGGCCAATGTGACCGCCGAGGATGTTGCCCAGCTATTCATTCGGCATTGGTACCCGATTGGCGGGATTCCTAGGACCATAGTGTCAGACCGAGATGCCAAGTTTACCACTCATTTTTGGAGGGCATTGTTTGATAATTTTGGTACTAAGTTGAATTTTTCCAGTGCATTCCACCCACAGACAGATGGCCAGACAGAGATATACAACCAGTTGGCCTTTGATGTGCTGAAGTGTTATGTCCACGATCAACAAGGTAAGTGGGAATCGTTTTTGCCTTTAGTTCAAGCTGTTTTGAATGACTCTTTTTCTTCAGCTATTGGCAGGACTCCATATGAGGCAGCATTTGGAAGGCCTTTCCAGTCGTTGTTAACCAGGACTTTGTCTTCAGTACCGGAGGCGAACAGAGTGACGGAGTCTTACCAGGAGATCCTAGAGTCCGTTAAAGACAGATTGGCTAAAGCGCAAGAGGCCTACACTCGACAAGCCAATAAAGACCGAAGGGACATGAAGTTTTCGGAAGGGGATTGGGTGTATCTTCGGATTATGAAGCAAAGATTGAAGCAGGTGGGCAAGCGATGCCCAAAGTTGTCTTTCAGGAGCTTCGGACCATTTCCCATCCGGAAAAAGATTAATGAGGTGTCTATGCAGTTAAAGCTACCTCCGAGTTGGACTATGCACGATGTATTTCATGTCAGTTGGTTAAAGCCATATGCAGGTCCACCCCCTTCAGAGGTCAAAGACGAAGCGGAACCAGACATTATTGATGAAGCAGAAGTAATGGTTCCAGAACAGATCCTTCTGCACCGTTTCAAGCATGGCTCAGGCCAAAGACTACAACAGTTCCTCACGAAGTTTCAAGACCGAGGAACTCATGAAGCGGTATGGCTCGACAAAGAATTTTTCGAAGACTATCCGGCATTATTGACGGATTATTTGGAGGCTATGCAGCTTCCGTCAAGTTAAGCAGAAGGGGATGTCACGTGCATCCCGCACTTGGATGCCACGTAGACATTTCTGTACAGAAGGTGCAGGACCTGGGATGGTGAACTGGTCCCATGTGAGCCCAGTCCGGGATGAGTCAGCCAGGGATCCATCTCAGTCGTCCGAGGTCAGGTGTGCATTGTCCTGCACATAAGTCCAAGGTCAGGTGTGCACTGTCTTGCACATGAAGCAGTGCCAGTCCGCGCTGTGAGTCTCCCTCTGGAATGATGTCAGATGTTCTGTGTATCTGGTTTGCAACTGGATGCCAGGCCTCTGTAGGCATGTAGGTTTGCATGTAGAGATGGGGCCAGCCCATAGGGCTACCCCAGTGCGAAGATTTGCACTTGCACTCTTAGTGTGGGCATGGGGGAGGTGTAGAACCACCCCCAAGGGGCCAAGAGGACCCAAGCTGTGCCCACCAGCCATGGCATGGGCTGGAAGGGCTGTCGGCCAGCTTTACTGCTGCTGGACAGGCAGCCGATAGGGTTGGAAACCCTAACCAGCAGGTCGGCCAGGTGTAGGGGCAGTCCCACACCCATGCGCAGCCTGGTACTGTCCCACACAAGCATAAGCGCAGGCTGGACTGCATTTATTATAGTGTGAATTCAGTTTATTGGAAAATACCCAGTCGTGGAGCTTTTATTAGCTGGCCGACTGGATGCAAAAGGGGGTATAAAAGCCCAGCCAAGAATTCAATGAGATCATCTCATAATTGAAGGGAATGGGTGTTAGGGTTAGGGTTTACAGAAGGTACAAACAGGCGTGGAAACCAAGAATAGAGAGAACACGACTTCAGTATGCTTGATTGATAAAAAAGTGAAGTACAATAGCCACATGATAGTGACCCTAAAGATAAGTGTTCACATGTCCGGCCATAAATGTGCCGGGTGGACCAAAACACTTATAAACTGCATATAAGTGAAACTGAGCTAAACTGGGGGAAAAAACCTCCACTAACTGAAGTAAAAAGTGCCCCAGTAATCTACTGATGATCACTAGCACTCCTCTGGGTGCATACACAGCATATTGAAGGGAATGGGTGTTAGGGTTAGGGTTTACAGAAGGTATAAACAGGCGTGGAAACCAAGAGTAGAGAGGACACGACTTCAGTATGCTTGATTGATAAAAAAGTGAAGTACAATAGCCACATGATAGTGACCCTAAAGATAAGTGTTCACATGTCCGGCCATAAATGTGCCGGGTGGACCAAAACACTTATAAACTGCATATAAGTGAAACTGAGCTAAACTGGGAGAAAAA
Source organism: Cibotium barometz (assembly GCF_041138505.1). Classification (NCBI taxonomy): domain Eukaryota; kingdom Viridiplantae; phylum Streptophyta; class Polypodiopsida; order Cyatheales; family Cibotiaceae; genus Cibotium; species Cibotium barometz. The sequence continues at coordinate 23,007,743 of NC_141109.1, forward strand.
ACCTCCACTAACTGAAGTAAAAAGTGCCCCAGTAATCTACTGATGATCACTAGCACTCCTCTGGGTGCATACACAGCATAAAACCCAACAAACCCCCCTGGAGTGATATGTGATCACTGTACATCATCCACCAAAAGGAAACAAATTCAAAGCATTGCGGAATGCTTCAAATTTCGGGCGTGGTAATGCCTTGGTGAAGATGTCTGCCACATTCTGATCTGTAGGACAGTAGATCAGACTGATATCTCCTGCCTGGAGTCTCTCCCGAACAAAATGATAGTGAATCTCAATGTGTTTCGTGCGAGCATGAAACACAGGATTCCTGGCCACAGCAATGGCACTCTGACTATCAGTATAGATAGGTGTAGGCTCCTCCACTGAAATATCCATATCAGTCATGAGACGACGCAGCCAAACACACTCAACAGTAGTAGTGTAGGCTGCTCTGTACTCTGCCTCACAAGACGAAGTGGCCACTGTGGTTTGTTTCTTGCTTAGCCAAGAAATGCATGAAGAGCCAAGGAAGAAACAATTTCCACTAGTGGAATGTCTGGTATCAAAATCACCAGCCCAATCTGAATCACTGTAAGCGTGTAACTGCATGTCACCCCCCTCAGGATAAAGCAATCCAAGAGACAAGGTACCCTGCAAATAACGGAATACACGCTTCACAGCTTGCCAATGTGACAACCGTGGGCTGTGCATGAATCTGCTCAACTGAGAGACTGCATACTGAATATCTGGCCTTGTATTACACAAGTAAATGAGGCACCCAACAGCCTGAGCATATGTAGTGGCATCAAAGGAAACACTGTCATCTTGTAGTGACAGTTTCATCCCAGGCTCCATAGGAGTACTAATAGGCTTGCAATCCTGAAATTTAAACTTCTCCAGAAGTTTAGCAACATAGCGTGATTGCAACAACCCAATGCCTCTGTTATCTTGCACAAACTGTATGCCCAAATAGTAATGTACAAGGCCCAAGTCAAACATGTCAAATGTCTGTTGCAGTATCTCCTTAAAAGCTGCAATTTTGTCATCATTTGATCCCATGAGCAAGAGATCATCCACATAAAGACTGATGACCAGCAGATCTGTCTCTTCTTTCTTTACATACAGAGTGGCCTCTAATGGACTGTTCACAAAACCCTGAGTGAGTAGAAAAGCATCTATTTTTGCATACCAAGCTCGTGGAGCTTGTTTCAAACCATACAAGGCCTTTTTCAGCCTGCAAACTTTCCCCTCATGACCATGTTCTGCAAATCCCATGGGCTAAAATACATAAACTTCCTCCTCGAGGTCCCCATGTAGGAATGCAGTCTTTATGTCCAACTGGTGAACAACCCAACCACGATGTGCAGCCAATGCAATGACACACCTAAGTGTCGACATACGGGATGTAGGAGCAAATGTCTCCTCATAATCAATGCCCTTCTTCTGTGCATAGCCCTTTGCAACTAGACGGACTTTGTCCCTGTCAATGGATCCATCTGCATGTCTTTTCAACTTATAGACCCATTTAGTACCAATTGCTTTCTTGCCTTTGGGCAGATCAACCAAATCCCATGTTTGATTCTTTTTAATAGAATCAAGCTCATCCTGCATGGCTTTGTTCCAATGCACATTATCTCGTGCATCCACAAATGAATCAGGCTCATCATTATCCTGTAAACTGGCTGCCATAACCAGATTCAAATCCATGATGTGTGCATGCTCATTGGTCCTTGTTTCCCTACGAGTACGACCAGCAAGAGGACCCTCTGAATGGCTGTCCTGTAATGTCCTCAAATACCATCTAGGTATGTGTCTGACCTGTGGTGCCTGCTGCCCCATATTTGGTTCAGCTTCTGGCTCATTTGGCTGCTGAATTTCTGCACCACCTACATCATTTGCTGGCTGTCCTCTACCCTCATGAGTTGGATCACCAACTGTGGAATGAAACTCCATGGGTAGTAGACCTTCAAACACATCATTTTCAGCCTGATTTGCCTCATAACCAGCCATGGATATTTCTGATTTTTCATCAAAAATCACATCCCGACTAGTGAATATCTTCTTGGATAGTGGGTCATATAACCTGTAGCCTTTGCTCTCACGGCTATACCCAACAAAAATGCATTTTGTGGCTTTATCATCCAGCTTCCTCCTCAACTCTTTGGGTATGTGTGCATATGCAAGACACCCAAAGATGCGAAAATGCGATACAGAAGGCTTGCGGCCATGCCAAGCCTCAAAAGGAGTAATAGAACCAATGCCTTTGTGGGACATCGATTCAAAATATGACAAGCACATATTACTGCTTCCACCCAAAAGATATGTGGTAGCCTTTTTGCCTTTAGCATACATCTGGCCATCTCCATGAGTGACCGATTCTTCCTTTCTGCAACCCCATTCTGCTGTGGAGTGTGAGGAGTAGTATACTGATGTTTTATACCTCTACTCCCAAGAAAGGAATTCAGCATATGTGACATATATTCCCCCCCTCGGTCAGAACGGAGAGTCTTCACCTTGCATCCTGACTCTGTCTCAGCAAGTGCTACAAAGGCCAAAAATGCATCATATACCTGTGATTTCTGTGTCAAAGGATAGACCCAGCATATACGAGAGAAGTCATCAATAAATGTTGCAAAATAGAAGCAACCACCTAATGACTTCGTCTGCATGGGACCACAAAGATCACTGTGTATAAGTTGCAACTTTGCAGTTGCTCTTAGAGCCTGATCACGTGGGAAGGAAAACCTGTGCATTTTTCCCAAAATACATCCTTCACAAATGTGATCTGGAGGCTTCTCCATGAGAGGTAGATCTGTATACTACCAAAATTTACATGCCCCATGCGAGCATGCCATAACTCCGCATCAACCATAGCTGGAGTAAGAGTGAATGCATTATAAGCAGACTGATCCACTGGCTGAAATGCATCCAACTGATAAAGTCCATGACATAGTGTACCAGTAAGCATCAAGGTCAAGGCATTAGCTTTGTCTCTGACCATGCATTTATCATCATCATAGTGGACTTGCATTCCACAATGTGCTAAAGAAGAAATGGACAACAAATTCTTCTTTATCCCTGGTACATATAAGGCATCTGTAAGGCGGAGAATGGAGCCATCAATGGCTGTGAGCTGAATCTCCCCAATGCCACGAACTGGATATGAAGCATTGTTGGCACACTGAACAGTTTTGCCAACAGGGGCAGGGCCAACATGACTAAACAAATCCCTGCGAGATGTGATATGCTTTGAGGCACCACTATCAAAATACCAAGTACATGCATGCTCTGTCAAACTGAGTGCCTGTGAAGACCAAGAGGCATCATAGCTGCATGTATAAAAACAGTAATCCCTGTCCTCAACAAAAGAAGCAGTCTCTGGAGGAGCTTTAGAAGCATCATTAACAGACATCCCAGCTTCCTTTGCCTTCTCTTTGGCAATCCTCTTCCTACATTCAGTGATGTAGTGACCTGGCTTCTTACAGTAATGACATTTGCCCTTCTTCTTGGGCTGTCCATCACTTTTCTTGGTATCCTGTGAAGAACCACCATCACCTGAGTTTTGATTTGCACTCTTTGGCTGAGTTTTTCCTTTCCCCTTTTGACCTGTAGTAAATGCTTGTTCAGCATTTGTGTTCATATTCATATTCTTCCTCATTTGCTCCTCTTGTAGTAAGAGAGCAACAAGTTCCTGATACTTGAGGGGTTCAACAGCATTCCTCATGCTGAGGTTCAAAGAGGTATGAAAAGCAAAGTAAGATCTTGGCAAAGAGTGCAAGATGGTGGACACAAGCTGTGTCTCAGGAATAATCTCATCCACATTGATGAGTTGCTCTCTCAAATCCTGCAGCTTGTTTAAGTGGCTAGACATATCATCTCCTTCATTCATTTTCTGATTTTCCAGCTCTCTTTTCAAAAATGAGATCCTAGCCTCATTACGAGCAGCATACATCTGCTCCAAAGTCACCCATGCATTCTGTGAAGAGCCAGCTGAACGAATATGAGGTATAATGGACCTCTGTACTGACAATGCAATGAGTGACAAAGCTTGTGCATCCCTGGCATCCCATGTCTTTTGGGCATTTGTTCTTTGAACAGGCAATGGCTGTCCTAGAGCCTGTACCTGTTGTCCTCGTCCACGAGCACCCCCTTGGGGAGGAGTCTCACCTGGACGTGGTTCATCACCACTAACAAAATCCCAAAGACCTTTTGCCACAAGCACATTTTTCAGCATAAAACTCCACAAGGAGTAGTTCGTGCCATCCAATTTGTCTTCCTTAGACAAATATGTGAATACATCACTTTGCTGTTGATTTGCCATTATGCTTTACGCACAATGTTGTACATGTTTACCAAAAAAACCCAATAGCAGAAACCCTGATAATAACTGTACTCCACTGAATACAGTTCACCCAAATATGCCTGCACTCTCAATCCTTTGAATGTGCAGTTCAAAGCACCAATGATTGAGTAGAGCAGCAAATGGCGTATACAATGCCAAAATGCCCCAAAAATGCCCAAATTTGCTGCACCCAAACTGTGCAAAAAACCTGTGTAGTTCTTTGCTAGAAAATCTGCCTGTTGTGCCTGTATATTTTCACAGAGAAAATAAAAATGCCCAAAAACAGAATTTTAATGCTTACCACTGAATGACTGTGTAGCTTGTGGTATTTCTGCAGGTACAGATCACCAAAGTGCAAGTACAGTTGACTGTACTTCACAGGACTGATGATGTGGAAGTACTGTGTAGGTAGCGCTTACTGTACGGGCAGGTACAGTACTGTGTTGGGCGAGCAGGTACACGTCAGGTACAGAAGCAAGTATGCAGCCTGCGCAGGTTTGTACAGTCGCCAAGTACAATCGCCAGGTTTGTACAGTCGCCAGGTATAGTCGCCAGGTACGGAAGCAAGTGTACGGGCAGCAGGCGCACAGGTGTAGCTGAAGGCGCACAGGTGATGGTGGCTGCGCTTGACTGTACGGGCAGGTACAGTAACTGAAGGCGATGCAGGCGACGCAGACTGGGTGTACGGGCAGCAAGCGCACAGGTGTACGGCGCTCAGAAGTACGGGCGGCAGGTTCTGAAGCAGCTGTACGGGCAGTGCAAGGCAGAGCTTCAATGCTCTGATACCAATTGAAGGGAATGGGTGTTAGGGTTAGGGTTTACAGAAGGTACAAACAGGCATGGAAACCAAGAGTAGAGAGAACACGACTTCAGTATGCTTGATTGATAAAAAAGTGAAGTACAATAGCCACATGATAGTGACCCTAAAGATAAGTGTTCACATGTCCGGCCATAAATGTGCCGGGTGGACCAAAACACTTATAAACTACATATAAGTGAAACTGAGCTAAACTGGGGGAAAAAACCTCCACTAACTGAAGTAAAAAGTGCCCCAATAATCTACTTATGATCACTAGCACTCCTCAGGGTGCATACACAGCATAAAACCCAACAATAATTCACCAAGTGCATCAAGCAAACAAGGGCCAGGACAGCCAAGAACTTGCTAACGCAAAGGGGTGAAGGACTGAAGGTCAAGGGTAGGTTTTCCAGCCAAGAAAAGGTCAAGTACTTTGTATTTGTTTTCAGATTTACATCATTCTAATAAAGCAAATACACCATCCGTGGTGGGGGCCCTACAGAGGGTAATTGGGACCCAATAATGTGTCCTCTCCATCTTCCCCTTCTCTCTCTATTTTCTGCACATCTCCTTTCAGTTTGTGCGTTAATTCCGTCGCGAAAAGAGTGCTGATTTCTAAGTTTTGAAGTACCGATCCTTCTCCGAAGCTTCCGCATATTACACTGGCAAAGAAAAGCTAAGTATACTCTGACTTTGCAAAGTTAGTGCTTTTGCTATGAAGTATTTTTGATGTTCACTAACCCTTGTATAGCTATGCAAGGAGAAAGGTGTTGTTGTTTGCCTTGAGATGGTTTCAGGGAAACATTGTTTATGGCTCCCTTTAATGGGATGAATTCTTTTCATGGCTCCCTTTATTGGGATGGATTATATCTATGGAGATTTCTTTCTTGGACAAGATTTATATAGATATTGGGCTTCACAAGCAATTTTTATGGACAAATCTGTCCAAGTTTATAGAGAAAAAATCTCTGGATATCTCATGGATATGATGCTTTTATGGATAAAGTCCACCTCTACTCCAAGGTGTGTGGTTAGCACAGAGTATGTGGTAAGAGTTATGGTATACAGGTCTATGGATTCCTGGACTTCTTTTCTAGGGATTTGGATCCATCCTCAGGTTTATGGATTATTCTTTTTGGCTCCCTTTATTTGGGATGCATTGGACTTATGAAACTCATGGTTCACATACCTTGTGTAGTGTTCTCTTGTCCTACGTGCTCTCTTGAAGATTGTTTCTACCATGTGTGGGTGGAACAATAGAGAGCAGATGGAAGGGAACATGGGCACTTGAGAGGGTAGTGTGAGTTGGTGGCCGAAATGCCTATAAACTATGTGTAGCAGAAATGCGTATGGAACACCAGGTTATCTATGCCTGCCGAGTGATTGTTTTCAGGACTCCTTGTTTAGCCGCCCTGTGTAGTATTTCTCTTGTCCTAAGTGCTCTTCAAGATGTTGCTACCTTGCTTGGTAGAACATAGAGCCAATGGTAGAGAATATGGGCACTGAAGTCGGGCCGGGCATCAAGGCAGCTCCTTGGTGATCTACATCGACATACCATTGTTTTCTAAATGCTGAATTTCAGATGCATTGGCATGGAGGATTTGGCAATGGATGCCCGTGAAGCTATGCATTGAATTTCTCCAATAGTAATACAATTTACTCAAGGGAGGGGTCGGCCGTTCCGGCTCATTGTGTGTCTCTTGTAAGCCCACCTCTCATCCAAGGTGTGTGGTCAGAGTACCAACACGGAGTGCAAGTGGTAAAGTGGACATGATACTTGGTTGGCACGGGACTTATGTCTATGCCAAGGGTCATGTGGACCGATGCCTTATTAGCAGGATACTTATTTTGTCTCGCCCATTTACTTGGAACATGGATAATGATATCTAAATTTATGGGACTGTTTTGTCTCGCCCATTTACTTGGGACATGGATTATGATATCTGGACTTATGGGACTGTTTTGTCTCGCCCATTTACTTGCGACATGGATTATGATATCTGGACTTATGGGACTGATTTGTCTCGCCCATTTATCTTGGGACATGATTATGATATCTGGACTTATGGGACTGTTTTTGTCTCGCCCATTTATTTTGGGACATGATTTTGATATTGGTATTATGGAAACTTATTTAGTCTCACCCATTTCTTTGGGACATGGATTCTTCAGTTATATTGATTTTTGAGACTGTCTCGTCTCGCCCACTCGATGGGACATGATTATATCTTGAATATATGGCTTGAAGCTTAAAGTTGCGGACAACTTTTAAGAAGTTGGGGAGGATGTCACCAGCCTGGACATTTCCCTGTATGAAAGGGGTCTGGTGGATTCCGGAATGCCTAAATATTTGGAAAGTACAAGCTTTGGGAATGGGGGATTATCCTAGAATACAAAGGACCACACTCCTAAAATTTAGGAGAGTTGCTATTTTTGGCCCGACTCCGATGGAAATTCTGTTCGCGTCATTACATCTGGAATTGAGCAGATACCAAGAGTTGGCAAAGTGCCTATGACAGAATGTCTACCAGTTGGGATATTTTTAGAGATAAAGTTTATGGAATGACCCATCTCTTAGATTGGGACATGTGGCAAGGAGGTGGACCAAAGTGAGACAAGTGGCCTGACACTTGTTAGAAAGTGGATCAAAGTGAGACAAGTGGCCTCACACTTGTCACTTCAGCTATTGTGTGGCTCTCCACTTGTCATTGTAGCCTTCTCTTGCCATTTTAGCTCATGGGAGGCCCAAATCTATAAATTGGAGCCCTCTCTCTTCATTAATGGAGGCTCTCTTGCTGCACACTAGCCTCTACCACCGTTACAGGCTGCCCTAATGATGGCTACTCTCTTTCTCTCTCTCTTGAAGGCTGCCCATGAAGAATACCGGCTGTTTTGGAGGCTTCCATCGCGAAGAAATACTGAAGGCAAGGGTATTTAATCATTTATTATGATTTCTAGCCATTGTACTTGTTGCACCAGCATTTGTACTTGCTGTACCTGCTGTACCAGCCATCGTACCGATTGTACCAGCCACCGTACCGGCTGTACCAACCACTATACCTGCTGTACTAGTCATTGTACCTGATGTACCTGCATTTGTACTTGCTGTACCTGTTGTACCAGCCACCGTACCGGCTGTACCAGCCACTGTACCTGCTGTACCAGCCACTATACTTGCTGTACCAGCCATTGTACCTGCTGTACCGACTGAATGAAGAGTTGTACTTGCTGTACCAGCTCTATTGCATGAAGACCCGTGGTTTTTGGGGAAGAATCAGTACCCACACGGAGGTATATGGATTATATTGTTGGCTCAACATTTCTACAGCCTATGTTCCGGCTTGGTTGCCTTGTGTTGGGCTGTGTTATGGCATTTGTATAGCGATAATCCGGCATCTCCCATGGGGAGAGTAAGGCCCTCAAAGCTTGTACGATATTATTCTCCTTGGGTAATAAAATACTCCAAGGGGAGGGTCGGCCCATTCCGGCCTCTATGCGGTCACACGTGCAAGCTCCATTTTCAGCATTTGTGGATGTTTTGTCCATCTTTATGTTTTATGCAAAGTGATGATGGATATGTGTTAAGGCTGTGGCCATGTTTAAGTGTTTTAACATGCATTGATGGTATCAACAAGTGTGTAAAAGGCCCTAGTCCCCCGGGCACCCGCCGCGAGTTACATTGGTATCAGAGCATAGGCTTTCTTGGAAGCGGAGGCTTCTTTCTATCAATAAGGAAGAGAAAAGATCTCAAGTGGGGACCACACTTACCATCATTGCTATTAAGCATGGCCAGCCACTTCAGAGCCTATGAAGCAAGAGCATGAGCAATAGACAACTTGGTCTAAGGATTTATGAATGCACAAAATTTATCTTGGAAGTATGGAGTTAGCTTTATGTGCACACATTTAGCAATCTTTCCATATGGATATTGTGGATTATATTATCAAGCTTACAGGCAAGCTATATGGAGATACTCAGGATATCTTAAGGATATGGTGACCAGATATTTCTTTTGGCTTCATGACCAACCTGGCAAAGAAAAGCTAAGTATACTTTGAGTTTGCAAAGTTAGTGCTTTTGCTATGAAGTATTTTTGATGTTCACTAACCCTTGTATAGCTATGCAAGGAGAAAGGTGTTGTTGTTTGCCTTGAGATGGTTTCAGGGAAACATTGTTTATGGCTCCCTTTAATGGAATGAATTCTTTTCATGGCTCCCTTTATTGGGATGGATTATATCTATGGAGATTTCTTTCTTGGACGAGATTTATATAGATATTGGGCTTCACAAGCAATTTCTATGGACGAATCTGTCCAAGTTTATAGAGAAGAAATCTTTGGATATCTCATGGATATGATGCTTTTATGGATAAAGTCCACCTCTACTCCAAGGTGTGTGGTTAGCACAGAGTATGTGGTAAGAGTTATGGTATACAGGTCTATGGATTCCTGGACTTCTTTTCTAGGGATTTGGATCCATCCTCAGGTTTATGGATTATTCTTTTTGGCTCCCTTTATTTGGGATGCATTGGACTTATGAAACTCATGGTTCACATACCTTGTGTAGTGTTCTCTTGTCCTACGTGCTCTCTTAAAGATTGTTTCTACCATGTGTGGGTGGAACAATAGAGAGCAGATGGAAGGGAACATGGGCACTTGAGAGGATAGTGTGAGTTGGTGGCCGAAATGCCTATAAACTATGTGTAGCAGAAATGCGTATGGAACACCAGGTTATCTATGCCTGCCGAGTGATTGTTTTCAGGACTCCTTGTTTAGCCGCCCTGTGTAGTATTTCTCTTGTCCTAAGTGCTCTTCAAGATGTTGCTACCTTGCTTGGTAGAACATAGAGCCAATGGTAGAGAATATGGGCACTGAAGTCGGGCCGGGCATCAAGGCAGCTCCTTGGTGATCTACATTGACATACCATTGTTTTCTAAATGCTGAATTTCATATGCATTGGCATGGAGGATTTGGCAATGGATGCCCGTGAAGCTATGCATTGAATTTCTCCAATAGTAATACAATTTACTCAAGGGAGGGGTCGGCCGTTCCGGCTCATTGTGTGTCTCTTGTAAGCCCACCTCTCATCCAAGGTGTGTGGTCAGAGTACCAACACGGAGTGCAAGTGGTAAAGTGAACATGATACTTGGTTGGCACGGGACTTATGTCTATGCCAAGGGTCATGTGGACCGATGCCTTATTGGCAGGATACTTATTTTGTCTCGCCCATTTACTTGGGACATGGATTATGATATCTAAACTTATGGGACTGTTTTGTCTCGCCCATTTACTTGGGACATGGATTATGATATCTGGACTTATGGGACTGTTTTGTCTCGCCCATTTACTTGGGACATGGATTATGATATCTGGACTTATGGGACTGTTTTGTCTCGCCCATTTACTTGGGACATCGATTATGATATCTGGACTTATGGGACTGATTTGTCTCGCCCATTTATCTTGGGACATGATTATGATATCTGGACTTATGGGACTGTTTTTGTCTCGACCATTTATTTTGGGACATGATTTTGATATTGGTATTATGGAAACTTATTTAGTCTCACCCATTTATTTGGGACATGGATTCTTCAGTTATATTGGATTTTTTAGACTGTCTCGTCTCGCCCACTCGATGGGACATGATTATATCTTGAATATATGGCTTGAAGCTTAAAGTTGCGGACAACTTTTAAGAAGTTGGGGAGGATGTCACCAGCCTGGACATTTCCCTGTATGAAAGGGGTCTGGTGGACTCCGGAATGCCTAAATATTTGGAAAGTACAAGCTTTGGGAACGGGGGATTATCCTAGAATACAAAGGACCACACTCCTAAAATTTAGGAGAGTTGCTATTTTTGGCCCGACTCCGATGAAAATTCTGTTCGCGTCATTACATCTGGAATTGAGCAGATACCAAGAGTTGGCAAAGTGCCTATGACAGAATGTCTACCAGTTGGGATATTTTTAGAGATAAAGTTTATGGAAGGACCCATCTCTTAGATTGGGACATGTGGCAAGGAGGTGGACCAAAGTGAGACAAGTGGCCTGACACTTGTTAGAAAGTGGATCAAAGTGAGACAAGTGGCCTCACACTTGTCACTTTAGCTATTGTGTGGCTCTCCACTTGTCATTGTAGCCTTCTCTTGCCATTTTAGCTCATGGGAGGCCCAAATCTATAAATTGGAGCCCTCTCTCTTCATTAATGGAGGCTCTCTTGCTGCACACTAGCCTCTACCACCGTTACAGGCTGCCCTAATGATGGCTACTCTCTTTCTCTCTCTCTTGAAGGCTGCCCATGAAGAATACCGGCTGTTTTGGAGGCTTCCATCGCGAAGAAATACTGAAGGCAAGGGTATTTAATCATTTATTATGATTTCTAGCCATTGTACTTGTTGCACCAGCATTTGTACTTGCTGTACCTGCTGTACCAGCCATCGTACCAGCCACCGTACCGGCTGTACCAACCACTGTACCTGCTGTACTAGTCATTGTACCTGCTGTACCTGCATTTGTACTTGCTGTACCTGCTGTACCAGCCACCGTACCTGCTGTACCAGCCATTGTACCTGCTGTACCGGCTGAATGAAGAGTTGTACTTGCTGTACCAACTCTATTGCATGAAGACCCGTGGTTTTTGGGGAAGAATCAGTACCCACACGGAGGTATATGGATTATATTGTTGGCTCAGCATTTCTACAGCCTATGTTCCGGCTTGGTTGCCTTGTGTTGGGCTGTGTTATGGCATTTGTATAGGGATAATCCGGCATCTCCCGTGGGGAGAGTAAGGCCCTCAAAGCTTGTACGATATTATTCTCCTTGGGTAATAAAATACTCCAAGGGGGGGGGTCGGCCCATTCCGGCCTCTATGCGGTCACACGTGCAAGCTCCATTTTCAGCATTTGTGGATGTTTTGTCCAGCTTTATGTTTTATGCAAAGTGATGATGGATATGTGTTAAGGCTGTGGCCATGTTTAAGTGTTTTAACATGCATTGATGGTATCAACAAGTGTGTAAAAGGCCCTGGTCCCCCGGGCACCCGCCGCGAGTTACATCTACCACCATTCCAGTATGACAGGGATGCACCACATATCCGTCTCTCTCATAGTGAGAGGAGCAGAGTATTGAGACAGGACGTATGGCAGCTCTATACACGAGAGACATGGATATCGCCTACACAACCTCTTCCACCGAAGATGCTATACTACAGAGATCACTTCATGAGTATCACTGATGATGGATTTGTAGAGAGGCCTAGATACATGGAGGGCTTTTTACCACACGGCTCCCGAGTAGCTATTGGTCAGCTTAGAGTCTCATCACATCGATTGGAGATCGAGACTGGCAGAGCAGCACGGATCCCCCGAGAGGAGAGGGTATGCAGATTGTGCAGAGAGGAGGTGGAGAGTGAGGAGCATTATGTATGCAGATGCAGACCATATACAGCCATCAGAGAGAGCGATCCCATTTTATTCAGAGAGCCACATTCCCTACGCCAGATCTTTGAGGCAACAGACCAACGCATACTAGGGAGATTCATTCTAGACATACAACGTCACAGAGAGACATCATTACAGGCTCAGACAGCGCCAGAGGGGGGACGACAGACACAGATTACTACATTTTTTCAGAGATCCACCCCACTCCTAGCCCCTACACAGCAGGGAATTACTCTCCAGAGAGTAGAGACGCTCAGAGCCCGCAGGAGACAGAGGACACCTAGCTTTCGGACACCACGCCTATACCAGAGAGAGATGACAAAGATCAGAGCTCAGTTTCACAGAGAGGGTGCGGAGTGACTGGCTCGCTTCAAAGCAGACCCAGGCATGTTCTTCAGGGAGCTGTGGACACCCCCTTCATTGATGTATACCATTTTATACCCCCAGTATGGTACAGGATGGAGCTAGCTAGGTTGCATATCATGATTGTATACTCCATGCATATAGCTTTCAATTCTTCTAGTAGTAGAGCTCCATCCCCTCCCCCACTCATTGTACTTATTGCACACCCAGATTCAGCTTTTTAGTTCAGTACTTTTTCATTTTGTTGGGATGACAGAGGATACCCCACACAGGTACACTGATTTGTCTCATAGGCCGAGTTCAGTCTTTTGGAAGATGTTAATAAAATCTCTCTCTCTCTCTCTCTCTCTCTCTCTCTCTCTCTCTCTCTCTCGTGTGAGCTCTGGAGGGCAAAGGTGGGTGGCTGCAATTCAGGACAGCATACTCTATACTCTCAAGGCTGGTGTTTTTGAGGAGGATTGGACTGAGGGACAACAATGTACCTGCTGAATATCTTTCTCTCTTTCCACTGGCTTACGACTGCTTCAGAGTTGTTTCTTCTAGCCCTTTGTGAGAGGAGGGGTGTGGCACTTTGAAGGGTGGAAACAGAGTTAGTTTGTGGATTTGTTCTTTGACTGAGTTTGAGGCTACGATCATGGAACAACCAGATGCGTGCTCAAGGCTTCCCTATTGCATTGTCTTGGTTAGAGGAGACAACAGTGTTTTGCTTTTGTGGGACACAGATCTGTATGTGTATCCTCTATGCTAAGAGGTCTTGAGGGTTGCCAGATTGGACATGCAGGTTTCTTTTCCTTGACTGGCTTTGTTGTACTCAGTTAAGCTTTTCCATTGAAATTTAATAAAGAAATACCGAAAGGAGCGCCAAGCTTTGGGGCGAACAGGTGTCGTTCTCCTTTTTGTTTTGGAGCACTCTAGCTCTGGTTTATTTGTCTGGACTACAATTGGATAGGTGACTCCTAGTCTACCACACTTTGGTTTCTACCAGAGGCCAGTTTCACTGACCATAAGCCTCCATCATGTACAAGCATAAGTTACCTTTTTGTACCATATGAATAAAGAAAACCTTACACTCAAGCTCTCTTCTTCTCTCTCCTCTGCGTCTTAATCATAAGTTAGAAAACCTTACACTCAAGCTCTCTTCTTCTCTCTCCTCTGCGTCTTAATCATAAGTTAGAAAACCTTACACTCAAGCTCTCTCTTCTTCTCTCTCCTCTGCATCTTAATCATAAGTTAATTAGCATCAATGTTCTTAATCATGCTTAGGGTTGTGGATCAGTCCAGTAACGCTTCTGCGCATGCAACATGGTGGCTTGCCAAAATCATGCATGGTGGTGTTGCCCACACATGGGCTAAATATAAAGAAACAGTTTTATGCTATAAGCCCAACGGGGTGTGCCGTGACAGACTCAACCATATGTCCAAGAGATAAAGATATAGAGAGAGAGAGGAGAGAGAAGGCAATAGGGATCTTGCACAACACCAGATTGAGCGGGGAACAGACCCCGCCCCCTTTCAAGAATTTATTCAAGAACAATCCACGGGCACGTTAGCCAGGATCAATACAATCAATGAATACAAAACAAACAAATATGCCGATGTAGAATATCCAAGTCGATGTCGAGGCACGAGATCTCTGATGTCGAGCACACCACGGGGATGACCCACAAGTATCTCTCACCGGGCTAGTACCAAATCTAATATCCAAATCCAAGTCCAAGTCCACATCCAAGCTCCATGTCTAAGCTCTGTGCTCCATGTTCATGTCCAAGCTTCATGCCCAAGCTCTATGTCCAAGTTCTTCATGTCTATGCTCAAGTTCAAGCTTCGGCTCAGCCCAGTCTCATTCCCTCTTTTCAAGATTTTATGGTAGGCACTAGGCCGGTTGGAGTAGCAGTGGATCATGCTATCTTGTCCTTCACTCTCACATTTCAATTCAGCACTGCTCCATTGGGACAAGTCTCCACACACACTCGTTATACCTTTACGAGGGAGACTGACACCGTGTACACGGATGAGATATACAGACGCTTATGTGCCGAGGAGCCGGGACGGTCATTAGATGAGCTCACTCAGATATTGATAGCTCCTACAGTCGTGGAGACTACTACTGCTGGCCGACTGCTTCATGCAGTCGTGGAGAGCCACTAGCGTTGGCCTACTGCATGCATGGGGCATCTAAATAGGCCCCATGCTCCTCACCATCGGATCATTCAGTTATTTGCGGGATCTTGTGTATAGAGAAGAGTTTACACACCTATTTCTCTGTGTCTCTTGTGCTGTCTATTTTCTGCACTCTACTTGCTCTTGTCAACCCAAGTTTGGTTATCATTTCCAGTGCATATTCTGACAGTCAAATGCGCACATCCTCACACCAGCTAGAGATTGAGACTGGCAGATTCAGAGGAGTACCAGCTGAGGCCAGGATTTGTCAGTTGTGCTAGATGGAGCCAGAGACAGAGTTACATTACATATGTCATTGTCCAGTATATTATGAGATACGAGGCCGTTTTCACTGCCTGTTCAAAGAGGGTTTCGGACCACTTTCCAGAGTCATGAGATACCAGGATCAGAGATGCCTCGGATTATACTTGCTGGAGCTGAGTAGACATAGAGAGGGTCTCTTGAGAGGGAGGGGATCAGAGAGGGAGAGACACCTACAGAGGCAGATTACAGACTTCTTTCGACCAGAGATTGAGCAATCAGGCAGCAAGCATTGCAGCTAGCCCTAGAGTATAGCCGCACAAGAGGTACACTGATTGATCGGGCTATAGAGCTAGGGCAATCCAGGCACCCCAAGATGAGAGGCCCATCCCGACACCGGCGGAGACTACAACAGAGGATCAGGACCATACTAGCGCGGCATGGGAGACGTCCAATCAGAGTACTCACCATGGAGGACATTGAGGATATCCGCCATCGACCGATGAGAGACATCTTTGGATAGTGATGTATATGATGCTTACCTTTGTTACTGGAGTTTTCCTTCCCAGATGTTATCCATTAGGAGCTCCTAGTACCTTACTTTTTCTCATAGTTGTTGTTTCAGTTTCAATTAGTTGTTCAGTTGTTTTAGCTTTTCTTACACAAACATTGTCTCAGATCCACCAATTGTTGTAACCTTTTTGGTCTCATAGGTCATTTTGGCCTTTTGAGGACGTTCATATATCATTTCATTTCTCTCTCTCTCTCTCTCAAGCACCATATAATCTCAACATTATGTGAGTGTTAATCCAAGATTAGTGCCTAGTACCTAATCTATTTATCCACCATTAATAAGCAACTCTCTCATTTCCAACATTGCTTTTCACACGTAGTTAACAGTTGACACTGCGAGTTAGCAATCCACACTGCTAGTTAACAATCAACATTGCTAGTTAGTAGTCCACACTTAAGGTCATTCATGCTAAGGCTACATACTAAAGTCACGAATTTTTTCCTAAGACATCATTCTCATTAAAGATCGTAAGGTCCTTCATAAGAAATCCACTAAGGTAGAGAGCTACCCAGTTGCTGTTAGAAGTCATCTCCTGTCTTTCTATAGACACTAGGGCCTTTGTTGTGGGTGTGTCCGCCCTTGTAGGTGTTTTAAGTACAGATGCCGGTTATGAGCCCTGCAAAGTCATTGACGATGCGGGAGCATATTAACAAGCTGAGGCTCTTCAGCAGGAAGTTCTTCAGGCTGGGAACGAGATATCGTCAGAGGACATGGCCAAAACGTTGCTGTCGCATTTGCCCTCTCAATACTCAGCATTTTACTCGTCTTTGATTACCAGTGGCAGGCTCAGCACCATCACGTGGGAGGAGCTTGTGCCCATGATCTTGGACCAGGAGGAACAACCCACCTCAGGGTGGAGGTTCGGAGGCCTTAACTGGCCAACGGTCGAAAGGCCGTAACACGAGCAAAGGGAAGGCTTCATCGGAGAAGTCTTCTGAGAAGAAGACCGTCGCTGACCACAAGAAACTAAAGGCAAAGAGGACCTGTAATGATTGTGGCGAGAAAGGCCACTATTGCAGGCAGTGTCCCAAGCGGAAGACCGAGAAGGGTGAAGATTCCTCAGCAGCAATCATGAAGACTCCGGCTTTTGTGCACCTGGAGGTGATGGACACCGATGCTTCATTTTCTTCAAGCAGGGAGGAGGTTGGAGGACTCGCCGCTACGGATACTCGGGAGTGGATTCTAGACAATGGTGCTTCCAGGCACATGACTCCTTCTCGTTCAGATTTACAGGATCTCTGGAGGTATTCTGGTCACATTCTTACTGGAGAGTTCACAGCAGTGAGGGCAGGTTGGAGATAGTTCCCGATGGCAGAGGGGGGAAGCATTCCTCCCAGGTGTTGAATGTTCCGTCACTTGGTTTTCATCTGTTGTCAGTGCATCAGGTTTGCAAGACTGGCGTATGGGTGGAGTTTGATGAGCATTTTGTTGCTCTCCGGGACAAAGCAACAGGCCAAGTGGTTGGGGAAGGTGGAGTGGAGAATGGAGTTTACAAGCTTTCAGCACTCTCTCTCCCAGGTCCTCAGGTTTGTGATGAGTGGCAATCTGGTAATGGCCACTTAAGTGTGGATACGCTGCAGTTGAAGCTCTCTAGGACCAGATGGAGGATAGCTTGCTAGTTGATGGCAGCAGTTGGCAGGAACTTTCCAGTACTGATGTTGGTGGTTCTTGTGTTCGTCAATCAGAGGAAACTGAACAAGTAACTTATGCTCTGATGTCTCGTAGTATTCGGGACAAAGAAATTCCTGTAGATGAGGATGTTCTTTCCATGGGGACCTTTCGGAAAGCCAGGCAGGTGGCACTTGATTACTTGCAGAAGGAGGTGGTTTCTCCAAGCTTTGTGGTTCCGGATTCAGAGGGGGTGGTTGACAGGTTCCAGAAGGCCTTGCGTGGTCTTCAGCAGGTTTCCAGGACTTGCCTTTGCACCGTAATAGGTGTTGATCCTTGTGGGCAGTGTGATGCCTCTTTGACTCGGAAGCAAAATGGTTCATTGATTTGGTTGATGGACACCAGATTGGACGGGAGCTTCCTGATGAGGCAGTTGAGCTCATGGTTGCAGATGACTCTTTGGGAGGCAGGATTGCGTATCTTGTGGTTTCTGCGGCATGCGAAGGATCATGGACTCTTTTACACAGGAGGGGGATTGATTGATGGAGTCCGACTCCACGGTTGGAGTGACTCAGTGTGGGGAGGAGATCCGGACACGAGAGGATCTACTTCAGGCCCAGGAGCAGGTTTATGGAGCAGTAAGAGGCGGTCATCTTTTGCCTTGTCGTTGACAAAGGCAGAGTACCGGGCTGCTTGTGATGCTGCTTGTGAGGTGGTGAGGTTGCAGAGGTTGCATTGCAGGATTGGGCTTCCACTCGAGGAACCCATGGTTATCCAGAGGCACTTTGTTCGTGAACAGATCGTTGCTGATGACATCTTGCTAGAATTCTGTTCGACGCAGGACAGTACGGTGGACCTCTTCACGAAGTCGCTATCTTAGGATTTGCTCAGGCGGCACCCCAGCTCCCTGTGGTTGGTTTCAGGGCCAGGAGCTGAGAGGGGGTGTTAGAAGTCATCTCCTGTCTTTCTGTAGACACCAGGGCCTTTGTTGTGGGTGTGCCCGCCCTTGTAGGTGTTTTCTCATTTTTCCCCACTCTCCGTATTTTTCCCCCATTTTTCCCTATTTTCTTGTGGCTTGGGTGGCAGCCCTGTGGTGGAAGGAGGACCTCTGAAGCTGGCCGACTGCATTTGTACATGCTGGTGCTGGCTGATTGTGTTGCTTCAGGTCCACGACCTCCCACATGAGCTGGCCGACACCCCTGCAGCTGGCCGACTGGTTTTTGGGTGGTCGTGGAGGTTTAGTGCCAGTCGGCTGCCTCTGAAACAGGCCGACTGCACTTTGGGGGCCATATAAAATGGCCCCCCAGTCCCTTGTCACATTTGTATCACTTCGGGATCTTCTTTGTGTATATAGAGCAGAGTTACACGCCTCTATCTCTCTCTCTCTTGTGCTGTTGTTTTCTGCATTGCGTTTGCTCTCGTGTTCCCAGATTTGGTCATCATCTCCGCTGCGCATTCTGACAGTCGCCCCTCCACGCACACCCCCCCCCCCGCCCCCCCACGCAGACTTGGATCAATCTATTCCTATGTGAAGCATTTCTACAAGCTAAAGCTGGTTGGAGAGATCCTCTTCATGCACAGTTGGTATTGCTCAGATAGCTTTAATTCCTGTGTATGTTTCAAACATGTATTGGGAGATGAAAAACTTTGCAGGTCCTTATGAAGTTTGAAAACAATTTTACAGCAAAAATCAATCATCACCAAAAGGCATACCGCAATATCACCATTGTCGAAGGAATAGCATCTGGCATTTCGAGCAACTCCACCTGCATTTCTAGGTTCAAAGTCCCCTCCTTCAATGACAATGGGAACAGGTTTAGCTGATTCTGTAGATTTTTCTTGTTCTGAGGAATTGGCTGAGACTGTCCCATCATCCAGCTCTTCAGTGGGCTGGTCAAAAACCGCTTGCTTTTTCCACACTTGCTCTTCTCCTCCTGAGATCCTTGTGAAAAAATGAGAATTTTGAAACAAATCAAGCAGTGCAGCACTCGTCTTCTTGGGCCCCTCCAAAGCGAGAAGGCTCTCACTGACTGGATATGTATTGTAAGGTGGGCATGACTCCACCTCTGCAGCAGATATATGCCGCTTCTCCTCTCCTTTACCGCTTTCCTTTAAGTTTTCAAGAAAGGAGGCACCATTGTTTTCTTTATCATTCTTCTCTTGTGTTATTCTCTCCAGCATTAAAGCATCATGTGAAGACACATAAACTACAATGCTTAACTGTTCGCCTTAAGGCTCAGAAACAAACAAGCTTCGTGTTATTGAGGGTCAAAATTAAATAACCAGCCATTTACAATTAAAACCTTGGATCCACATGCTTACCTGGAAAGACAAAATGACGGTCCAGACCCATCACTGATGTCATATCTCTACCCACGTGCCAATCACTTGGCAGCTCCCCTGCAACCAAAGATTAATTTGACATCATAACACTGGTGAGTTAAGCCACCTTATGTATCTAAATTCTAGTTAATCAATAGACTGTGCTGGACCCAAGACAACCAAATAATCGGCCCATAAATTAAAGACCTTTTAGCCAAATGCACACAGTCTTGCACCTCAAGCCCTTGAAAACCTCACTTAAGCTACAAGGTGTATTAAGCCCTTCCTGCCAAAATTGGACATCATCAGAAGGCCCAGTGCACATTGGCCCTAGCTGTAACTAACTCAGCAGTAAACATCTTAAGTCAAAGTTAGCATAATGGGATAAATAAAAGTAAAAGATGGAAAAGAGATTGAGTCAACACTGTAGTGTGCATCTTTCTTTTCAAAGCTATCCTTTCACATTAAGTAGAAAAGAACAAGACAACGTGCAGTGGCAGTAATAAAGATAGCAATATCATATCCTTTCTAACCTAGGTTCACCCTACAAGCTAACACCACATTGCCCACGAGTACACACCACTTGCTAGATCAAAGTAATTAGTATAACATTATCCAAACACACTTTCCGATGCCTCTATTCTAGTTGTCAAGTGTCTCAGCAGATTGGACACAACTCTGCATTGTCACCCCAGAATTCTTCAGGCGGCTTCAAACATGATCCCATTTCTCCACACATTGATGTGGATGGGGTTGAAGGACCTCGTTGAGAAAAATGAGGGCCCTTCTTTGATTGATATTTAAGCTCTTCCATTCATGAATGCTTGGGCTCACTATCACAATGGACCTTGTCAATTAGAACTGAATTCAATAAAGGCCCCTTTCAAGGTAAAGTATGTTGGTGTATGTCACTCCACACCAACATACCCAGCATCATGCGATCACCACCGCCCCATTGATCGTTCCCTAAGCCCACCAAGACCCATTCAGGACCGTACAAGTGTAGACAAGAAGTGTTTGGGCATGAGGTGGATGTGGAGCCACTTGCTATTGTACTTGCATTAGTGGATAATTCAAGCAAGAAACCCACCGACTGAGATAATATACAGCTAAAAAGTGAAAAGATCAGAGAGTAGAGTCCATACTGGAAGGGACCAAGATGCCGCCCCTGTCTTCTGGCACGTCCACGTGATCGTCGATGGCCATTCGGTTCCTGATGCGGAGGGAATCGACGACAGAGGCGGCAGGAGGGGGTGCAAGGCGAGCATCGTCGCTGTCGGAGTCGAAGGTGGGAGGGGGAGGCGTAGCTGGCGGCACACGAGGCGGCGCTTCCCGATCGGAATCGCTGTGCAGGGACGGTGGGTCGGAGATGGTGGCGAAGGAATGCCTCAGAAAATTCATCGCAGCAGCAGCAGCAAGGTCCCCCGCGCGCTTGCTCCCCCCTCTCTCTCTCTCTCTCTCTCTCTCACACGCGCGCCCGCACAAACTCACTCACTCTTCCCTCATGTCGGGAAACCAACCCGAGACCCGGGGGCTTTAGGGGTATACTTGATCACATCGAAGATCATGCCGCTTGGGATTTTCGGGATTTCTATCCGGTCTCACGTGGTGCTCTCGAGGGATACTTGACCGCACCGAAAATCATCCATCTATATGGGGAGGAAGTGTAAGGAGTGGCGAAACATGGACCCATATCTAGGTACACTAGAACGCACTCACGTATCGGGTAGGCACATTAGGCCTCCGGGTTGCGGTGGGGGTTAATAGGTGCCATGTGCCCCAGGGGATGCCCTCCCCACCTTGACGGCGATCGTGCCGAAGCGGAAACGGAACCGACGGAAGGAAAAAACGGTGGAAACGGCGAAGCCGCCGGGACGGCGAGCCGTGCCGAGCCGACGGGCCGATGAGGCCAGGCCGGTTGGATCATGGATTCGAGATGGATGGATAGACCCGAGACCACAAGGCCTTGGAGTCAGGCCGGGGATACATGAGACGGGTGTGACCCGACAAGGTTATATCGCGCTATGATGCGCTCAACAGCCGATGGAGCCGAGCTATATCACATATATGCATCACGGGCCGATGTCCGTGACCCCGATCACGGGGCGCGTGACACTTGGTATCAGAGCAAAGATCATTGGGAAGCCCACATGGGGACGTGTGATGCCAAACGGAGGAAACCCGAAAAACGACAAAAACGGCAATTTGAGCAGGACTATATGATGGCCACAGAGCCGACGGCACAAAAGTAGCCGACAGCAGAAAAACTCATTTTTGAGCATCAAGACGATGGAATTTGCCAATGATTACATATACCTATCACGAGCGTGTGGACACAAGGTACAGGATGGCATGCTTGGTCGGGACCGCCGGTGACCCAGGCTGCAGATATGGAAGCTTGAATAGCAAGGCAGCTCTGGACGGAGGCCCAGATGATGGAATTTGAAGACATGTTATATATGAGAAGTGATCAGTTTTTCGAGTAGAATGCAGATATGCGGTCTGTTTTGTGAAAAATCATAGTTGACCAGTGAGCTATTTGGAATGTGGAAGGATTGGTAGGGATACAAGGGAAGGTATCAAGGTGCAAGTCCAACTGAGTTGTTGGCAAGGGCCAATCTTTGATAGAGGCCCATATCATTCATATGAAGAGAGTCAGAGATATATGAAACTTGGTCCTGGTGGGGCTGACAGCACTTCGAGTGTCAGATGAACAGTGGGCTTAGGACCTCACATGAGTTTACCACCATGGAAGGTGGAGATTTGAAGAAAACGGCAATCCAGATATGGTGGCACATTCGGACCAGTAGCACCCGACTTCGTGGTTGCGGGCTGGAAACGCCACATCAAGATCATTTGTGAATGGAAAGAAGACTATCATGTAAAGCTAGCCGAACGGTGTGATCCGGGAGGCACATCATTTGAAGATACATATTGATATGAACTAATGGGTTGGTGGAACCCTAAAATGCATGAATATATGTGAATTCAGCAAAATCAGCATGTGGAATAGACGGCAAAATACAGGTGCCAAGAAGAAACGGTGTGGGAAGCCGAATCAACTTGAAATCAGGTATGGGACCGGAAGCTAGTATTCTAAAGATTGATGCAGCGGGTATGGGACCGTTGTGTCAGCATGGTACCCTCATATATATCATACAACATGGAAGAGCAATGAATGCAAAACCACCAGGAGGAATCATTTGGGCAACATATATACAACCATGTCTATATCAAGCGTGATTGTACCTGCTAAGCGGCAAGGTGTCCGCTAATACCATGATGAGCCTTGTGGCAGTGGAGCCACCACATTCTTTTCAGAGATCATGAAGGTACAATCACGCTGGGTGATCTTCTTGACAGAAGAGTTTAAGGGGCTTTTTTAGCAGGTGAGATCCTTGATCAAGGCCTGCACTATCTCTTTGAGATGCCGACCCACGCCTCCTTTCTGAGGGGGTAGTCCAGGGAAGTGCTCATGGCCTTCTTAAAGGACTCATGGCGACATGGTGGTAACGGGTTTTTTCCCCGAGCAAATGGTGGTAGAGGGTGATTCCTTTGCAACCTCCCAGCTCAAAAACAAAACAAACAAAACATCATGAAGGTACAATCAACAGGAGAACCCCCTGTCAGCTGCTATTGGCAGCATCCAAGGGGCTTGTACCCCCATTTTCAGATGCAATCATATTCAAGGGGCTTGAACCCCCTGTCAGTTGCAGTTGGCAGCATCCAAGGGGCTTGAACCCCCATTTCTGGTGCAATCCTATCCAAGGGGCTTGAACCCCATGTCAGCCTGCGAATTGGCAGCATCTACGGGGCTTGAACCCCCATTTCAGAGTTGGTGGAAGCGACTAGGAAGCGGAAACCATGAAACAGGCAAACGCTGCTTTGTCTTGAACATATCTACATTCAGCTCATACAGGAGTCAAGCGGGGTCCAATGCAGCATTTTGGTACCTCGCACATTGGGGATTTGGGGGACTCTCGAGCGGGGGCTTGAAGTCCAAGCCACAAATAAGATAAAAATCCAAAAATATGCACAGTTGTAACGGGTTAGACACTGACTTTGCTCATGGCTATAAAGCAAGGTTAAGACCTCCCGCTTTCTCTTGTTTTACTTATAGGCACTTGTTGGAGAACACAATAAACATGATTCAAAAGCACTCCCTTCGAGTTTGAAAATCAATTAACGGGGACGTCAATTCCATAAAGGGGGGGTGTATGTGAGGCGTGGGATTTTTGGGATTTCTATCCAGCCTCACGTGGTGCTCTCGAGGGATACTTGACCGCACCGAAAATCATGCATCTAAATGGGGAGGAAGTGTAAGGAGCGGCGAAACATGGACCCATATGTAGGCATACTAGAACGTACTCACGCACCGGGTAGGAACATTAGGCCTCCCGGGTTGCGGTGGGGGTTAATAGGTGCCATGTGCCCCGGGGGATGCCCTCCCCGCCTTGACGGCGATCGTGCCGAAGCGGAAACGGAACCGACGGAAGGAAAAACGGTGGAAACGGCGAAGCCGTCGGGACGGCGAGCCGTGCCGAGCTAACGGGCCGATGAGGCCGGCGGGCCGATTGGATCATGGATTCGAGATGGATGGATAGACCCGAGACCAGAAGGCCTTGGAGGCGGGCCGGGGATACATGAGACGGGTGTGACCCGACAAGGTTATATCACGCTATGACGCGCTCAACGGCCGATGGAGCCGAGCTATATCACATATATGCATCACGGGTCGCATTGTGGCCCGATGTCCGCGACCCCAATCACGGGGCGCGTGACATGCATCCATATGGGGAGAAAGTGTAAGGAACAGCGAAACATGGACCCATATCTAGGCACACTAGAACGCACTCACGCACTGGGTAAGCACATTAGGCTTCTCGGGTTGCCGTGGGGGTTACTAGGTGCCGAGTGCCCCAGCAGGGGATGCCCTCCCCACCTTGACGGCAATCATGCTGAAGCAGAAACGGTGGAAACGGCGAAGCCGTTGGGACGGCGAGTCGTGTGCCGAGCCGACGGGCCGGTTAGATCATGGATTCAAGATGGATGGAATGACCCGAGACCACCAAGCCATGGAGCCGGGCCGGGGATACATGAGAAGGGTGTGACCCGACAAGATTATATCACGCCTATGACGCATTCAACTATCGATGGAGCCGAGATATATCATATATTGGCATGATATGGGATGCATTGTGGCCCGATGTCCGGGACCCCGATCTTGGGGCCCGTGACACTCTCTCCTCGCACGAGTGCACACGAGATAGAGAGAGAGTCTCCATCCTAAAAGATGATAATATTTTTGTGATATGTTTTGTGGGTGTGTCGTGTGTGTTGCGCGGGGGGCTCCTCAAGTGCCATAATCATTCTAATGGGTGAGCAAGCTATCTCAATTTGATTAAGCACCTGAGCTTATATTGCCACAAGTAAAGCATATCTAGCAAACTAATAAAATCTTTCAGAATATGTCAAATGGCACTTGAGCTTATATTGCCACAAGTGAAACATATCTGGCAAACTAATAAAATCTTTCAGAATATGTCAAATTAATTGTTCAAATGGGTGAGCAAGCTGTCTCAATTTGATTAAGTACTTGAGCTTATATTGCCACGAGTGAAGCATATGTTAAATGGCATGCAAACAAGAAGCGTGTGTTCCTACATGTCACATGGAGTGCATAGTATATTGTCTTGTGTTAACCCTCTTGGAGCTATAACCTCATTCCCAAATGATGGGACCTAGTGCTACACGTTGGACCCACAACCTAATCAATGTTTATAGATAAGGTTATGCTTGATCGCTTATGTGTAAGTATCTTAACATACAATAGAAGTCTTCTTTGCACCGTGGCCACCTGTCTCAAAAAGCTGCCCCCTATTGCTCATTACACTGCATGCCACCCACCGTGTTCTGCATTCCAGCTTAGGAGATGACAAGAGAGAGAGACACAGAGAGAGATCACTGCATGCGCTACAGCAAGGTGCATAGAGGAGGAAGTCGAGGGCTGTAGAGGTGGCAGGGCACTAGATGGAGAACTAGGCATAAATGTGACTACTCAAGGAAGAGAAAGTTTTATCGTTTCCAAGGATGGGATTTCTGCAGCTAAAGTTGGTGAGTCAGTTTATGTAGGCCCCGAGAAAGCCACACTTGGATGTGGCGGCTAGAAAGATACTCAAATATATAAAGTCCACAATACACTATCGATGTTTCTACGAGGCTAGAGTATATGTATAGGTACATGGATATACAGATGTAGATTGGACTAGTAGATAGGAGATTTTCTAACAACTTTATGTTTACTTTTGGGAGTACTTACATTAGCTAGAGCAGCAAAAGCAACCAATGCTTACTTTGTCGAGTACAGAGGCTGAGTATAGGGGTGCTGCTATGGCAGCATGTGAGGTGTCTTGGTTGTAAAAGCTACTGGTGGCAAATATCGGTGAGCCCATGGATAGGGATGTTATCATTTATTATGACAACATGAGCGGCATTGGTGAGTAACCTAGCGTATTATGCTAAGACAAAACACATTGAGGTGCATTATCACTTTGTAAAGGAGAAGGTTCTAGCATCAGGTGATGTGGATTTCGTATATGTCTGTGCACAGAGAATGAGATAGTTAACACCTTCACAAAGGCATTGGGTACAAAGAAGCTCAGCAAGTTCATGAGCTTACTTGGAGTATAGGGTGTGAAGTTGAGCTCGAGGGGGAGTGTTAAGTTATCGAGCTCAACTAGTGTGGATATTAGTAGCATGCCAAGATGAAAACTCCACACTTATGCCACTAGCGATTTTTACAAGCTATGTGATAAGCTACTTTGGTGTATAAGAGTTACAGCATAGTTATAGCACGAGCTCATGTAGTCACGTTCACACTATGGACCAACCTTTGTATGTTACAATAAGAGAGTACTTTCCTTTATACTATGTACTCTTATCTCTTCATGTTATGGTTGTAGAGAAGAGAAAAGAATAGAAGAAAAATTAGCCATACATCTCTCTTGTGTGCTTGTCTACTCTTGTGTGTATATGTTTGCGCAAGCTCAAGCTCCTCTCCCCCACATTCTTCTCACTATTTGCAAATTTCCCACACGAGCATCCCTCTAGATGCTCTTGCAATTTACATGCAAAGATATAAATGATTTTGATTAATTGTGAAAAAAAAATAATATAATTATTATGGATTCATGGTGTAGAATGTAACAACTAGCTATGTATGAGTCTTTTGCTTCCTTTGTTGATACGAGTCAATTATAATAACTTTGATTAATTGGGGAAAAAAGGTATTACAATTGTTATAGATTCATGGTGTAGAATGTAACAACCAGTTATATATAAGTCTTTGCTATCTTTGCTATCTTTGTTGATACAAGTCAAGATTTTGAGGGTTTCACTTTTAAAAAATGTATGATGTCACATGCATTCACATGAGACCATTTTAAAGAAGGTCCATTTACAATGTTTTCATTTATAGAAAGTGTCCTATGTATTAGTTACTAGCAGTATGTGAAATATTCATATGGAAAAAATGTATGGATATAATATGTATATTGTTAAGATGAATTGTTTGCAAGCATCATATCTTTGTAAATTGTATAGTCTCTTGTAATGATTTATTCACCATACACGATACACCTTTACCTCAATTTTCCTTACAAAACTTCTCTCAAATTTTATAGTCTCTTATAATGATTTATTCACAATACACCTGCCTTAATTTCCCTTACAAAAAGCCTCTCATTCACCATACACCTTACACCTTTGCCTTGATTTCCCTTACAAGACTCTTAAATCTATTATACACCTTACACATTTGCCTTTACTCCCTTACAAGACTATTGTAATGATTTATTCACCTTTCACCTTTGCCTTGATTTCCCTTACAAGACTATTGTAATGATTTATTCAACATACACATTTGCCTTTACTCCCTTACAAGACTATTGTAATGATTTATTCACCTTTCACCTTTGCCTTGATTTCCCTTACAAGACTATTGTAATGATTTATTCAACATACACCTTTGCCTTGATTTCCCTTTTACAAGACTATTGTAATGATTTATTCACCATACACCTTTGCCTTGATTTCCCTTACAAGACTATTGTAATGATTTATTCACCATACACCATGATTTATTTATCTTACATCCGGCATGGCTATTTAAATCCTCCCAAGCATCCTCAAGAAATAGAAACACACTCCATGAATCCTCATAGTACCACCGAAGAAATATGCATGAAGCTTATAACATGGAAATGCTTGCGTAGTGGTGGGCGGGATGGTGTCAAGAACACGTGCTAATGGATGTGCCGCCATGATGCGAAAAGATGTGCATGGGATAAATTAAGGCACGAATACACGTAAAAAATGGGACACATGTGCGTGAAAAAGAAAAAAACTTTTCTTCTTTTTTGTTGATGGTATGTACAAAATATGTGAAGGGTGCCAGCTTGTTAAGCATGCAAACATGCGTTCCCACATGAAAAGCATGTCAATGCACAAGGCCACAGGATGTTATACATTATGATGTATGGGGACCGCCGACCAAGACTACAACAATTACAAGTTGAAGGTATTATGCTATATTCATTGGTAATATCATCACACTAGGAAAGTGTGGGTTTAATTCATGAAGGAGAAAAGTGAGGTGTTTGCTCACTTACAGAGATTTAAAGCCTTGATTAAGAAGGAAAAAGGTATGTAGATCAAATGCCTAAGGTCAGATAGTGGTGGATAATATTTATCCAATGAGTTCAGCGATTTCTTAAGAAAGTAGGGAATCAAGAGAGAATTCACATATGCAGGTACACTCTGCCAATTAACAAAATGGTATTATTAGTAGGTACACTCAGCTAATAACAGACTGGTGTTGAAGAAAGAAAAAACATCCACATTGCTAAATTTGCTCATGCCTTGATATAATTGAAAAGAATATGCCATATTATTTTTAAATTGAAACAATAGCACTGCTATTTACATTATGAATAGGACCCCCACCACTATAGCTATTTATGATATGATGCCTCAACAAAAGTTTACAGGCATAAAACCAAATGTGTCTCACTTGAAAGTGTTTGGATGTATTACATATGTACATATTCCTAATGAAGCAAGAACCAAGTTGGATCCAAAGACAGAGAAATGCATCCTCATTAGTTATGCATTGGAGCATACGGTTATAGATGCTATAACCCTACCACTTGTGAGATGCAAGTAAGTAAAGATGTTGTCTTTGATGACATGCACTAGTGATGGCAGACTAAAGATGTAGATGTAAAAAGTAATGATGATGTTCCACATGTAGAGCATCAATTAGTGGACTTGGAGAGTCCTACCAGTGATCCATGGTTAGGCACATTGAGAATAGATGCAATGAATGTAGATGCATCATCTTGTGGTTCTACAAGTGCTGGTATACATGTATCACGCAAAGTGCTAACTTAAGTCTTTTGTTCCTGCAAGTGCATTGTTGTGGGTGCTTCCAACTTGTTATTCTGCTCTAATTCTCGTTTCTTGTTTTGCTCGCTTCCACTCTTTCTTTATTTGAATTCAAAACTGATTTTCTTTCTTTGTTTAAATTTAGAAATGGATGCCTAGTCTGGAATCTTATTGGGCTTCTAAGGGGGATGAAAGGGTTCAACAGCCATTGCCTTGAACATCTCTGGCCCTTCTTGTTCTTTTGTAATTTGTGTTTCCAATTCGCCTCCTCCCTCTTCTCCTCCTTGAAACATGGCCATTAGATACCCACCAATTTTGGTCTTATTATTAGGTTTGGATAATTTGCTAATACGTTACTTGAGGTTGTTGTATAGGATTTATACCCATGCTACATTGGTTCTTGCCTCTATAGCCTTGACCGTGCTATGGTTTTTTCTTGACATACAATAAGGTTTGTGGGTCAAATTTGTCATCTCAACCACAAACTATATCTGTTTTTCAAGGTTTCTTGTTACTTTGTGCTCCTTTGCTTTGCCCTAGAGGACCAAATTACGCGATGAAATCCTCTTCATCTGGTCACCCTTTGGTTTATGCCTCTCCTTCTACAAGCAACCTGAATACCTCTCCTTCTACAAGCAACCTGAATACCTATGCCACATACTATGGCATGAATTTATTCTTTTGTCCCGACGGGAGGGTAATGGCGCTTGAGCTCTTCAAGTGCTCCAATTACTCCCCAAAAGTATTTCAAAGATGAGTTATCCACATAGATGACAAAAGTAAATAATTTTTCCATTTTTTCAAAGCATGGATCATAGCATAAAGCTCTTTTTCATGCCATGTTTTGGCCACTTAATTTGTGGGTCAGATAACTTT
Source organism: Cibotium barometz (assembly GCF_041138505.1). Taxonomy (NCBI): domain Eukaryota; kingdom Viridiplantae; phylum Streptophyta; class Polypodiopsida; order Cyatheales; family Cibotiaceae; genus Cibotium; species Cibotium barometz. Next base: position 23,037,925 of record NC_141109.1, read on the forward strand.
GGCAAAGAATCTCTATAGATTTTATGGTTGGATTACCATGGACTTTTTGGAAGAATAATGCCATACATACGAACATAATAAGATGGTGATATATTTATTAAGAGAAACTCTCAGCTATGTAACTTGCTCATTTGTTTATTGAGAAGTTTTTAGCCTTTATGGTTTGCTAGTTTAAATTATCAGTGTGATCAGGATTCTAATTCCCTTGACATTTTTAGGGTGTTCAATAAATTAGACACACAGTTGAGTATGAGCTCATTTGATCAACCCAAGTCTGATGAACAAATAGAGAGCATGTGAACCAATCCATGGAGGATATGCTGCATGCATGCATGCAAATCAATAGATCATGGAGGACACACATATATTTCTATAAGACAATCTAATTATAAAGAATATCGTCCGTTATTATTAAAGTTTACGTGTAATAGTGCTAGCATTTTGCTATTAAGATGAGCCTTTTTATGCTAATGTATGTTTATCAGCTTAGAGCCCCATGGATAAGTGGCTTAGAGAGAGGCTTAGAGAGAGTTGATGCTTACTTGTAATAGTGCTTATCTTTTCTTATTATTAGAGTTTACTTGTAATAGTGCTAAGCATTCTACTATTAAGATGAGCCTTGTTATGCTTATGTATGTTTCCAACCGAGAGCCCCATGGATGAATGGCTTAGAGAGAGGCTTATAGAGAGTTGATGCTACGGTTGACTTCTTGGAATAGACTAGTAAAGAGATTCAACAATTTGTAAGAGAGATCATAAAGAGTGGCTATGACAGAGTGCAGTTTTATGCTAACCAAAGGTGATAGAGTGCAACTTTATGCTAACCAAAGGTGATCGGTTAGAAGAGAATCCCTTAAGACTCTTAGGTAGACTGGTAATGTCTATAAGTTTTCTTCAAGATATTCTAGAACTTACATTATCTTTAAAAATATTAATGATGTTTACAAATTGCATCTCTTGGTGGATAGAGTACACGTGCATCCTATCTTTTATTTAGTGAATTTTTAGGTGCATGCAAGAGATAGCTTAGTTTTCGACCAAGGTCTTTTGTGAGACTAGATGATCTATATTTGTCTATGTTTCCTATGAACCAATGACTGTAGTGGATTATAGGGAAAACAAACAAGTGAGTTTTTGAGTGGTTGATTAGATGGAGGGATTGTACTGATGACAACACTTGGGAGAATGTTCCCAAGTGTTTCCCATGAGCCAATGACTATAGTGGATTATAAGGAACGCAAACAAATGAGTTTTTGAGTGGTTGATTAGATGGAGGGATTGTACTAATGATGACAACACTTAGGAGAATGTTGCTTCACTTAGACCCTAGTATCCAAATTTTAGAGTCTTCCTCTCGTGAGTAGTCATTTTTTGCAGGGTGAGAATTTTATTTCCCATTTATAGGATGCTAGTATAGTCTTCCTCTCGTGAGTAGTCACATTTGTAGGGCGATAATTTTATGTCCCATTTGTAGGATGCTAGTATCCAAATTTTATAGTCTTCCTCTCATGAGGGTGAGAATTTTATGTCCCATACTTGGACACATAACAAGGCAAGTGACTAGACAGTTCTTAAAGTAGTAGTGTGAAGTAGTTATTAGGCTATATAGTTAGGATTGTGGCTCATTTCTATAGGAGTTTGTGTGTGGAACTCTACCTTGGGGGAGAGGGGCCTCCAAGGGACCTAGCTTGGGATTAGGCACTATTTAGCTATACCAACAGCCGTGTGAGACTTAGCGGTGGATGATACGGGGTGCACATTCCTTGAGGGTGCGCCCAAGGTTATGTTTCGAGGGTAGCTTATGATTATTTATGGTTTGGAGCCTACGGTTGGGTGGTGAGTGCTAGCCTACGCCTTATATGTTCTTGTGGATGTTCGTGTTGTGCTCACTATATGGTGTAAGTGATTTGCAATGCTCCAATCATGCTTCTTGGGATTTCTTTTGTGAACATCAATCTTGGGTGGGGTGTTTCATTCAAGTTGGGGACTTGGTTTGTTATAGCATGATGCAAAAAAAGAAGGGAAAAAATGTTAATCTAAGGACATCCCATGTGGAGGTTATTGGTTGAGGTATGAGTTACAGCTATAAGAACACAATAAATAATATGTACCAAACTTGCAATTCATTGAAGAAAAATCTTGAAGTTGTGAAAGAACACAATGCATAACTTCTACCAAACTTGTCAACAAGTCATTTGCTGCAGGACAAGCTCGAAGATCAAAAAAGTGTATTTTTTACGGTACTTACAAACTTGACATGATATGCCACCGTCGATGGAATATAGATCTCTCCAACTTATATGCCAAGCACTACAACCATGGTTTAGGCATTATCAAAGCCTTTGTCCAAGCTATCAAGTGCCTAGTGAGATGTGCTACTTCTCCCATTCACACTGCCCCTCTACCCACCCCTTCTCTCCACAATCCCCCTTCCACACCACACCTCTATTAACAACCCACAAAACTATTTTAGTGCACAAGGATGCAACTAGTCAGAGCATGAGAACATATAAAACAAAGGAAAGGAAATTAAGCATATCAAAGCACCAAGGTGATGTAAAAATTGTCATTGTTTAGCTATCATGAGAATTCAAAAGGACCTCCCACATGAGATTGTAGAGGGAGGTGCCCAAATGTGAAAATCAACAAAGAGCCTTTTATCATGAGAACCTACAAGAAAAGCACTATAAAAATCTAGGATGTTTTATGTATTCCGTTCGATAAAACAAACCGTCCATCGTTGACATTCTGATCAAAAAAGCAACACCACATGCCACCTACCCTCTAGAGTTTTAACATGGCCTTCGAGCTCTTTTGCCCAACCACCACATAGCCACCACATTCTCTCAACCTTTATGAAAATGTAGGTGAGCCTCCCATGTGAAAATGCAATCAACATGAAAATTCGAGAGAGTTTGACTATGAAAATAAGCACCTAGGCGTGAAAATCAAGGGGACTTTTGCTATGAAAATATCCATAGCTCTCTTGATGTGAAAACTAGAGGTAATAATGTCATGAAATTGTAGGGTATAGCCACGTGAAAACTAGAGGTTAGAATGTCATGAAATTGCAGGGTATAGCCCACGTGAAAATGTAGGAAGAGAAAATGTAGGAAGATCCAAAACACACCACATGAAAATGTGGGAAGATCCAAAACACATGAACATGAAAAGATGAGGCAAACGTGAAATTGCATATAAAATCCTTCTCTCTTCCTCTCACTTTTTTCTTTTCTTTTTCTTCTCTTCCTCTCTCTTTCTTTCTTTTCATCTCTCTTCCTTCCTTTCTCTTTATCTCTTTATCATTTCCTTTTTATTATTTCTTATTCTCCTTATTTCTCTACATAATTCTTTTATTTTTTCAATCTCTCCTCTTTATTTCTATATTCTTTCCTTCTCTTTATCAAACAAAAAAAGGAGAGAGGTCCATCTGCGTGAAAATGCAAAAGGGGGAGGGGGGTGAACTATCATTTTTCTACATTCTTTCATTCTCTTTCTCAAACCAAAAAAAATAAAACAAAATAAAAAAAGGAGACGATTCCATCTGCATGATTACGCAAAGAGAGGGGGGTAAACTCATGAAAATTTTAACAAAGAACTCGACATAAAAATTAAACTACCACCCCAAACCAGAAAGTTGTATGAGAATCAGCCACATGAAAATGTTGTAGATGTGAAAACATTAGCACAAACATAGACATGAAAATTAAACAACCACCCCAAACTAGGAAAGTCGTATGAGAATCAATCATGTGAAAGCATAGGCACAAACTCTTAGCTATAAAAACCGATTGGCATGAAAACATAGAGTTCTCACGAGCATGAGAATTTCCAAACTCTGTGAAAATCTAAAGACTAGGAAATTGAAAGGACACCAACACATGATGCCTCAGACCACGGAGTGAAAATCTCTCTATGTGAGAATCATATTTTTATGCATGTGAAAATTTGTGAAGGCTATGAAAATCATATCAACACCACAAGAATTGGACAAAGGGTTCATATTTATGATAGACTTTGAGCTAAAAACCACACAAGTGAAGATTCCACGCATGTCAAAACAAAGGGATTACCTCCACAAAGCACAAAGAAACCAACAAGCTTAAAAATTGTGAGGCATCATTCCTTGTAAGAATTCCCAATTCTCATATGTGTGAAAAAAAGTTCTTCATGTCCGTGAAGAAAACATTAAAAAATAAAAAATTCAATCATTCGAGTGAATCATCAGTTGATTGGATTAATTAAGATGAATTACATCAACCAATGAATAGAAAATTCAACTCTTGAATAATATTCACGTCCATGAAAATCTAGGTTTTCCCAATTACTCTCTGTTTTCATGTCGATTTGTTTTTAATGAATTCGGTTAATTAACCTCTATCAGTTTGACGAATTTGTGAAAGCCAAAGGAAGATCACAAATTGGCTAATTCATCAAACTAATAGAGGTTAATTAATCAAATTCATTATCTGGGTATAACGAATTGTTTGAAGTGAAATACTAATATGCATTTGCCTTCGTTTTTTGCACGTAATTTTGGAGTATATTCCTTGTACTCTTGTACATATTCCAACTTGGATACCTAGTTGCTTATATATCTAGATGAGTTATTTTTTCTATCCCAGCTTTATTATGTTTATTGGGTAGTTATCATTAGAAATACGTCAATAATTCAAAATTCTTTTCTAATGATGTACTTGGAAGAAAGAGTTATTCCTTGATGTGGTCTCAGGAATATAGAGACAGGTTTTAGTATGTGAAAGTCTAGGATAAGGCCATCTTATTCCTTTTATATAGGATTTTATTCATATAACCTAGATGGCATACTAGTAGGGAGTTTCAAATTGGTAAGGTATGTATAGCTGGTATCATGGTAGTATGGGACGCTAGCGATCCCTCACATATATTATCTTATGGGACAATTTGAGCACAAGATTATTGCTTTGCTTACATCACTTAGCATGTTGACCTCAACATTCAAAGACAATCTCATTTTCTAAATTCACTAGAAATTATAGTGTGGGCATTCTCTAGATAAACTTCTTTTATCTATAGCCTGCATGTTTTGATAAGTGTAATCTTGTCCGTATTTTCATTTGTTGAAATCTCTTTCTTTAGAGTTCAACAAGTTTATCTTGTTGTGTTCAGATTAAGGAAATTAGGATTTTTCCTTTGTTGGCATTTCTTTCTCTAGTTCCGTACTTTAGGTGATTTATACAGTCAACCTGATGGTTTACGGATGGACATATGTGACTCATCGAGACGTTGATGACTCCCTATGTTGATATGGGTCACTTGGGACACCGATAATTCCATGAGTAGATGTAGGGTACATCGGGTCGCCGATGGATACCTGGTTCCTGCTGTTATAATGCCATGTTTTCCTACTTTGTTCCGCTCAAATTAAACAAATTAAAGAAGTAAAAGCTAAACCCAAGGACAAGGGAAAGAAGCCTTAAGAATGTTCACTAGAAGAGGCAAAGGTAATAACACATGATGCAAGACTAGTCATCAATCTCTAAAATTGTCCATGTGACCAAGAAACCCACATAAGCACTTGGTTTTTGAGTTGCCACACAAAGTTCATTCTCACCTGCATGAGAACAATGGGAACCTTGTGATCCAAGGATAATTGCAAATGATGAAATATTGTTTAGCACCTCATTTAGTGAATTCGAAAATTAAACCTTGATTCCAAACTCCAACCCACCACCACAAAAACCAAGAATAAGATTCTTATAGAAAAGATCATTGTCAAGGGTCATATAAGGAACATAATAAAGCAAGCTTGTTGGGAGTGTTTGGTTACGATGGTCAATAAACTGTTGACTAGGTCACCTCTTTGAAATCAAACCACATCATGTCCACTAATCCATAAAGGGATACCTAAACCCAAAAAGAAGAGTTCCCTTTCACAAGGAAGAGGTACTACCTAATGAAACCCATCCTTTGAACCATGAAAAAGAGGCACTACCTAATGAAATCCATCCTTTGAACCATGAGAAAGAGTCAAAGGAAGAATCTACAAATGATACAACAAGCACTGAGATTGAAACAAGGGATTTCTATGATGTTGTCTTTGCCATATACCATGGTAGGACCTAGAAAATCATTGGCTAAAGGTAATCTATCCCCATGGAAAAATGAACTCTTATCTTGTGAGGTTGCTAATTAGAACACACTTCAGTTCTGACCTTGAGTTTAAAAGACTATAAGGAAGGGCACTCGTATGCAATTGTGAACCCCTAAAAGTTTCTCAAACTTCCAAAACAATCTCAGTAAGGATGGTCAGTGGACCAATACCATTGTACACATCGGGTGCTCTTGACAATGTTGAGAGCCATGATGATAATCTTTCAATAGTAGATCATTTCTCTCAAGATGAACAAGTAGCTTAAAACACAGTACTTCCTCTCGAAACACCTCTGAAGGTATGGCTAGATACTCAAGTGGGTGAGAATGTAGAACAACAAAGAGAATTAATTAGCCCCAATGCCATATCATGTCATGGGAAACCTAGGTATCTTTGGGCCAACCAACAATCATCCCTAGAGAGTGTGCTACGCTAGATGCTAGTGGACAACCAATTGAAATCTTGGGCCATGTCATATAAACCATATAGAGAAACATGGAACACAAGTTTTATGTGACTCCTTCTAAGGAGACGGGGTTTAGATGAGTAACACGTGGTTCCTAATCAAACAATCCATGCAATTGGCTACCTTAGACACTCATTTGGATATACTTAAGGAGATGGGGTAACAATCTAAATCTTCATAGAATAGAGGTTGCATTTGAAGTGGTCATAGGAATCAAAATGATACACACTCAAATCTACGCTTGTTGTGAAAACAATCTCATGACCTTTTAGCAATGGGATTTGTTATGGGAAAGCAATCTCATGTGACCTTTCAGCTATGGGATTTGTTACAGCACAAACTCATCGGAGTGGATTCCTTTTGTGAAGAGGATATGAATAGGCCATGTTTGAAGGGCTACTTTAAAATGGAAATCTATATGGGAACTAACCACCTAAAATGTAAAATTTTAATGCTTGAGTATGTGTTAGATGCATATTTAATTTTAGGATGTGAATGGGTCATTGTTGCTAATGCAAAACCATGCTTCACAAGCAACACAATCACCCTAAAGGCCCATAACATGGAGATAATAGTACCATTTTGGGAACTAACCACCTAAAATGGAAATCTATATGGGAACTAACCACCTAAAATGTAAAATTTTAATGCTTGAGTATGTGTTAGATGCATATTTAATTTTAGGATGTGAAGGGGTCATTGTTGCTAATGCAAAACCATGCTTCACAAGCAACACAATCACCCTAAAGGCCCATAACATGGAGATAATAGTACCATTTTGCATCAGAGCTTGCACGATAGAGATAATCCTACTTGAACAATCTCTATGATGCTCAATGCAAATGACTTCTGGATTCCTTGAAGATTTATATTCTCCATCAAATACCCTCTCTAATGAAGCTTCTATGCCTTCAATATCATCCTTTCCATGTAGGGAGCCAAGTCCATAAGTTTGCAGTAGTCGACAACAACCACTCTTGGAAGATGTACCTCACACCCTATCTCAATACCAGGTAATTCTACCAAACCAACAATAACATCAACCAAGTGTATGAACTCTCCAATACCAACCTACCCTTCACCTCGGCATTAATCCATGCTGAAGCCTTTACTCTAAGAACCCCTCATGGACCAACCTCACCAAAGGAGAAAAATACTTTCCTCTCTAGAACTTCATCACTGATAACCCTCTTAAAGATAACCCTAAGTTGACAACAACTCTAAGAACTGTCACAACAATTAAAGAAAAATCCATTGGCATAACCTCGACATCCCTAGACCCTCTATTGATGAAGACGTAAGGCTCTTCATCAAGGCTTGTAAAGTGACTACCCTTCTTGGGGCTAAAGGTTTGGTACTACCCTTGTTGGTGCATTCGTTTGAGAGGAAGCACTTGGCTCTATAGGTTTGGGTAGCCTTGATGAAGAGGAAGACCAAACCTTCAACCCCAACTAAGAAGGTAAATCTACCATGTAAATCATTGTCTAGATATCCACCAATGCACCAAGAAGGTCAGTACCAAACCTTCAAACCTTCATCCCTAAGAAAGGTAGTACCAAGAAGGTTTGGTGCCAGCCTTCTTGGTAGTACCAAGAAGGCTTGGTACTACCCTTCATCCCCTAAGAAGGAGGGTAGTTTCAAGAAGGCTAGTAACAAACCTTCAGCCCCCTAAGGAGTTTTACAAAGTATCAAGAGATGAGTAGAAAGGCAACTGGTTGCTTACCTTGCCAACCTAGAGGCTGTGCTCACAATGAAGATCTCATAAATATGGACAAAAGAATACCCTACCACCCACAAAAGCTTGACAATAACCTCTACCGACCTAAAACTTGTAGATTCCAAAATTCTCAAGGATACGTCAAAGGTAAGTGATTAGGGACGCAAAAGCACCCACTATAGGCAAAGGAATAGAACCACAAGAACCTGCTACAATGTTGATGGTGAACATCCTGATACACTAGATGGAGGAAAAGTATGTGTTCAAGGTAATGTTAAAAATGTGATATACACAGATGTGTTGTATGGTCACATATAAATCATTTGTGGTAGATCATAACAAGTTATAGGCTAAGGTCTAAGGTTCACATAACTATGGTTTAAAAATGTGATATACATAGATGTGTTGGATGGTCACATATATATCCTTTGTAGTAGATCATAACAAATTATAGGCTAAGGTCTAAGGTTCACATAACCAAGGACACGTCATGCTTTTTTGCCAGTTTTGCATTTTTTACTTTTAGTGGATAATTACAACATAGTGGTCGAGCAATTCTTATCTTAAACTCACAAAATCCTAGTGATTAAATGGTGATTTGTAAGGTACCTCAACTTAGTGTATACATGAGTTGTACAAGCTTGGTATGGGGGATGGCAAATTTAACTTCATCTTGTGAGTCAAGTAGCCTTAATATATCAAAGCAAAGATCAAGAAACCAAAATTGCCTCATATTATCTCAAAGCTTGGGATACACATTATTTTTAAGTAGTGTCATGGGAAACAACATGGGTGGGTAGTTTGATAAAGGGGATAGGTTTGATGTTTCCAAGTACCATACTTAGGCCATCAAGATGCAATTGGTACCATTAGATAAGGTGTTATGGGGCATTGTGAATGGAACTGAGAAAAAGCCCTCAGTCTCAGGAACCCAAACTTGGTGAATAAGTGGAAAACAAGTGATTCAAAAGCACTTTCCTACAATATCAGTGGACTAAATGATAATCAAATACATCAAGTAAGTTTATTGCCCAGTTCAAATGAGGTTTGGGATAGGCTCAAAGCCATCTTTGGATAAACAAAAATAACAGCAAGGCTCTTCTTAGGGTATAAGCTTTAAAGATTGGAAAAAGATGAGAAGACCTCTATGGCTTTTGGACATTAATGATGTAAGATGCCTAATGGGTCAACTTAGTGGAGCAAGGGTCATCATCTTAGAGGAGGAAGCAATGTTTTGTCTCCTTTGTAGTATGCCTTCATCATTCAAACCATGTGTATCAGTAATTTCCAATTAACCGAACTTAACTTTCATCTCTATATAAGGTTAGAGGGATCCAAATCCTCTACTTGAACATCACTAGCAACTCAAGCTTTTGGTGAGCAAGAACTTGTTAAGAAGAAGAAGATCCCACCTTATCAAAGACTGCTTTAAGCGAATAAAGAGAGGAAGAGAAGGACAAGTACAACAACAATGAGGGTTCTTCTTCAATGCATGAACCAAACTTAGTTGGTTTTAGTAACAATGTATTAATTTAAAGCCTTTGTGGCCCATTGTACCTTAAATTGTGTTTTATAGCTAGTGGGTAGTTGCTTTTGTATGGGGGGTGAGTACACTCTAATCTACACAACATGTTATTCTGTGTGTAGATCGGGAGAGGATGTTAAAAATGTGACCTACATACGGTCACATATAAATCCTTTGTGGTAGATTACAACAAATTACAGGCTAAGGTCTAAGGTTCATTGTGATTACTATGTGCTACCATGGTTAGGTAGGTTAACCTAGGCATTCATGGATCTAGGTGTTTTTTTTAATGGGCCTATATATTTGGGTGGCCCACACTAAGTGTGGTACATGTGTGGGAGGTCTTTCTTTTATAATCTCTCTTGTGGAGTAATACCAAGTGACCCTTTGTGGATATTTTGTCTCTTGGACATTGTTAAATTTGTGATCTTGTTAAGTGTGATGCTTAGTGTTAGTCTTGAATGCATGTTTGATTAGTGTTGAAATTTGGGCATTGTGATGAGCTATGGTGGATCAAACACTAGAATCAACATCATTAACAAAGTGATTAGCAAATAATTAAGACGTAATTAGTGGATAATTAACAAATAGATTAATGTAGGCATGGATACTCAAAAACCAGCAAATTCTCATTAGGGCAATGCCTCAATTTATAGAGTTTACATCAAGCATCTAATCCCATTGATTTCTCCATGATTCACTCCACCTCTTTTCCTTGATTCTCCCCACCTCTTCACTTTTCCCAGAATATCTCCACACTTCCTAAAATATCTCCCAGAATATCTCCACACTTCCCAGAATATCTCCACACTTCCTAAATCTTCTCATGCTACCCTTTATTCTCTCCTAGTAGATTCTTCTCACCTTTTCACAGGTTCTTTCACATTTACTCATTCTCTTTTATAGCCTCTAACCAAGGGCTTGTTCCCACACACACCCTATTCACTTGTATTTTCAACACCTCCCCTCAAGTGAATACTCCTAGTACACCTAGACCCTATACCAAGTTTGTCTCCCCTTACTTGCGACTAGTGCTTAGCATACCTCCCCTCAAGTTAACTTAGCACACCTGGACCCTGTATCAAATTTCTCTCTTACTTGACAGTCCGCGACCAGTGCCTAAACTCCATAGTCCGCGACCAGTGCCTCAAGTCCCTAAACTCCATAGTCCTTGACACACTCTCTCTCTATGTGTCCAAGGCTACTATAAGTGCCCGCGACCTTGACTAAAGTGCTCACACATATATCGATCTACCACGTGGCCTACATCATCAGTGGCTCAGAGGTGGTTTTACTTTGTTGGGGCAGGTTACATTGGGTTGTGGGGTCTCTCTCTCTCTCTCTCTCTCTCTCTCTCTCTCTCAGAGATTTTCACATGGCTCCTCACTCTTTGGAGCCTCACATCTTCTCTTTTCTTCAGTCTTCTTGTCGTGGCAGCTTCTCTCCACGCGTCCGTCTCTTCTTTCAGTCTTCTTGGGACATCTTCTCTTCTCGTGGCAGCTTCTCTTCTCGTATCCATGTCTTCCTTCAAGTCTTCCTTTAGATCTTCTTGGTGTGGATCCTCTTCTTGGAAAGAGATATTCTTCTTCTTTCATGGCTGGGGCCATGAGCTTGTCCGTCAGGTCTTTTTGCTCCATGTGAGCAACATGTTTCAATGTTTTGCTAACAGTTCCTTTGGGTTTTTGATGTTTATCTTGTGTCATTATGCAATGCAAACCCAAATTTATGCATTCTAGACAAGGGCAATGTTTGATCCCATATTTACACTGATGTAATGTGCCCAATACATAATGCGTATAGCATTCATTCTTATGCACATTCCCAAATGCAACTCTGGCTGTGAATAATCTTGAATCTGAGTGTAATTTGCAGGCATTAACCAAGGGTTAAATGCAAAATGATGATTTTCATAAATTTATCAGCACAATTTTACCAGAAATTACGTTAAATCAAGGGTAACCAATTTGTACGGGATGGTTAGAGTATCAAACCAACTCCGAATTGCAATCTGAAGTTATAGGGATATGTATCAGATACCTAATGGTTAATTTGAACCCTCAATTGCACCAAAATACAGTGATTAGCACTAATTAATCACTGATTAATAAATTAATCCACTGTTTTGTGTGCAAAAAACAGAGTATGCGGGGAGTCCAGATCTGGTGCCTTAGACTTCAAATGAGCTCAAATGCTTTCAAAGCCATCAATAGCAATGAGTCTAGTAGAGGATTAAGCCAAGAAACACAAGATTTGACCAAATATTGAAAGCTTAATCTCTGTTTTACCAAAGTCACCTGGCAGATTTGATGAAGAGCTTGGATGTCACTGTAGACTTGATGAAATTGAATTCTGTCTTCACCAGCTTGTAGAGCATGCTTGAAAACACCTTGGGCTAAGAGGAATTAGAGTGATTCACCCTGAGTGAGTGTAGATCTGAGATCTTCTACTGAAAAACGTAGCCTACTAAAACAGCGATTTCTTCTTCATCCGGCGGCGGTTTGCTACGTTGTTTGGATGAGCTTGAAGAGCTATGAGATATCTATCATGTGCTAGAAGGGTTTGGCCTAATTTTATGTGTGCAAGGAGAGGAAGCTCCTCCACTGGCTGGGGGTATAGAGGTGAGTTGAAAAAAGAGAAAAAATTATAATTTTCTACTAATCTTAATTAGCAAAATAATTAGCAAGATAATGAGCTCACAAATTAGCATGGCTCTGATACCATGTTGAAATTTGGGCATTGTGATGAGCTATGGTGGATCAAACACTAGAATCAACATCATTAACAAAGTGATTAGTAAATAATTAAGACGTAATTAGTGAATAATTAACAAATAGATTAATGTAGGCATGGATACTAAAAAACCAGCAAATTCTCATTAAGGCAATGCCTCAATTTATAGAGTTTACATCAAGCATCTAATCCCATTGATTTCTCCATGATTCACTCCACCTCTTTTCCTTGATTCTCTCCACCTCTTCACTTTTCCCAGAATATCTCTCAGAATATCTCCACACTTCCCAGAATATCTCCACACTTCCTAAATCTTCTCATGCTACCCTTTATTCTCTCCGAGTAGATTCTTCTCACCTTTTCACAGGTTCTTTCACATTTACTCATTCTCTTTTATAGCCTCTAACCAAGGGCTTGTTCCCACACACACCCTATTCACTTGTATTTTCAACAATTAGCACAACTTCTTTAGTAGTTAGCATCTTGCAAAGTAACCTTATCTAGGAATGCTAATGACTCGTATCCAATCAATTATTGGGTCATTGAACATGAGATTATCTTAGTAATATAGGCAAGAGCTGGAGAGCCTTCGATTGCCATCAACTTCTAAATGGAAGTCCACATATGATTGGGTTCAAACACCTAACGTAGTCATTAGGATGCTAGAGAACCAAAAAGGTTAAAAATCTAGTCGTTGTGAAAAACCAATGAGTTTTTCATGGCTGTGAAAAACTCAAAGATCTTTTTTTCATGTCACAAGAAGGAACATACAATTCTTATTCTAAAGCCCTCCTTAGCGCTTGCATCAACTCTAAACCATCAGCAAGTAGAAAATGAAGCTGATGATCATCAACTAAGAGTTTTTCATGCCAACGTCAAAACATCTAAGAATCCTTAGTTTTTTTTTTCACCGTAAAAAACTAGTAGTTTTTTACCATGTGAAAAATATCCAGCATTTTCATGTCTCAATGCATTCATCAGCATGTTTTTTTTTCTAAATACACGTCAAAGTTGAGTACACAAGGTAAATAAATTTTAAAAAAAAGTTTTTATTCATGTTGTGAAAAACTCTAGTTTTCGACACGTGTTGACGAGTTAAAAAAAGAAGAGACGATGGGTGCCTGTTAATGAACTACAACCCTAATCACATCATCATTCCAAAAAAGAAAAAGATTTGATTCTTCTTCTCCTTCCATACGCCGCGTTTTGCTTCATCGTGTCCTTTCTTGCTTCGCCATCTCCATTTGCTTTGATGCTCACTTACCTTCAACAATAATAGCTTTCATTGCTTGTGATTGCAAGCAACGAGTTGTGCACCATCAACAATAAAGCCCACACATGGATCTATAGCCTAATACGCTCGACAATTGCTAAGATCACACATGACCTCTAATGTTGGGTAGGCATTGGTTTGTTCTAATTTGCTGCATCTTCCCTTTCATTTCACGTGTGGGTATCTCTCTTAATCTATGCCTTGCATATTATACCACTGCAGATCATAACTCAAAAACGCGAAAAAGTGAAAACCCTAACATCATGGAAAATTTCTCATGTTTCTTCTCATCCTCATCATGATACATTCACTTTACACAACTTCGGAACCACTTCCCCTTGAAATTTATAAAAAGTTTCCTTTTCTTCTAACATCGAATGAAAAAAAGTTTGATGTTTTTCTTATCAATCAAAAAAAGTATACCTTTGAAATTTTCAATTAATGAAAAATTTCTATTCGCAAGGTAACTAACTATCTCCAAAATCACGACGCTTCGTGTGTCCTTCAATTCATTCGAAGCATTCAACTAATTAGTAATGTTTTCGCTCAAAGGTTTAAAAACGCCATCAACTATTTAATGGAAGGGGTCTAGAGGTCGTGTAGGGAAAGACCCTGTAAAGGACGTAGCAGCACCTTCACGCCTTCATCAGTCAGCCACCGCCCCTCTCTCTCTCTCTCTCTCTCTCTCACTCTCTCTCGTGTTTCAGTCTGTCGCCCCGTGTGTGTGCATTCGAATGACGCTGCCTGCTAGTTTTCTCCTTCACCATCGACTACGGCCAACTAGTGACTTTCTACAGCTGCCGGTGTGCCTGATCGCTGATGAGCCCACGCCTTGGAGCAGCCACCGCACTGATGAGCCCACGCCATGGAGCAGCCATCGTTTGTGCAGTACTGTGTGCCGTTATGACCTCCTCCACGACAACCACCGTTTCCTCCACGAAGCATTAGCGCCACGAGATCATAGGTAGAGCAAGGTGAGGCGGGGGGGGGGGGGCAGACGGAGAGGGGGGGTGATAGAGCGAGGTGATGATGGGGGCAGGTGGACAGGGTGGGGGGATGGGGTTAGAGTGGGTGACCAACGTTTGAAACCTTAGTGAAGCTAAGGTTTTCGTCCAAAAATCAAAAAGAGAAGCACCCACGACAAAACTAATGCACCCACAAAAAAAATTTCATTTTTTATTGTGTAAATGTTTTGGCGGACGTCAAAATGAACTCCGAAATTAGCTGTAATTTTCTGCTTGCTGTCGTTCGCACAAACAAGGCCCGCACACATCAACACACCCGTCGTGCAAGCGGGAGAGACGCACAGACACAAGCAACGAAGCTTTTTGCCCTAACGAGGTTGTCGTCGCAGAGAAGCTTTGCCCTTCGCTGCAGGTATCCTGACGCGGAAGGTCCTGCAGACGGCCGGACTCTGAAGGTAAGACAAGCGCCTCCTACCCGCCCGCCGTGTTTTGGAATCTGCTTTCTTCTTGCCCTAGCTTTCGTGCCGTCCCTCGAACAGTGTTCTTATGGCCATCGATCATGCCTTTGCGTCTATATACCTCAAGGGCTTATCGCTATGGATGCTATGCCCGCTTGCTTTGCGTTCATCTGAGTCTAAGGTTTCGCTGGATCTTGTTTCTGCCGGCCGCAACAGGGAAATAGTAAACTTGGCCGGAAACCCTAGCACGCAGGTTTTGGTCTAGATCTCTAATACCCCTAATTCGTTGACCTTCGTTGAAATGGTTGAATATTTTAGGCATTAAAGGGTCATTATGATTTATTGAACAATCTTTGCAGCCATTTACCCGTCTTGCCATGTTGTGGCAAGACATGGTTAATGTTTTTTTACACTGTCAAAGTATAAATAGCTTATCTACGAAAACTATTAACCTTTTATGTTAATTACTTATCAAAGTTTCCTTTTTGTCTCTTGCATACATACACACATGATTGACATTGAACTTTCCACTGCAGTGATGTCGCCAGCAAAGCAGAAGTCAAACGAGAGGCAAGCTGCGCGAGATCGGAAGGCTTTGGCTCGGCAGGCAGCCGGTGGTAGCACTGGTGCCAGTGCTTATAATCCTATCTCTGGCACATTCCATACACTGGAGTCAAACGAGAGGCAAGCTGCACGAGATCGGAAGGCTTTGGCTCGGCAGGCAGCCAGTGGTAGCACCGGTGCCAGTGCTTATAATCCTATCTCTGGCACATTCCATATGCTGGAGTCAAATGAGAGGCAAGCTGCACAAGATCGGAAGGCTTTGGCTCGGCAGGCAGCCGGTGGTAGCACTGGTGCCAGTGCTTATAATCCTATCTCTGGCACATTCCATACGCTGGAGTCTATTTCTACAGATACTGGAGCAGGATATCTTAATGGAAGGTTCAAATCTATAGATGACGATGATAATGCCAGTTCAAATGGAGGGGCGCTAGAGGTGGACTGCATGTCTAATAATGGTAGCTATTCAGGTGAATCTGAGGATCAGCTGCACACCAATGGGAAGGAGAAACATGGATCTGGAAAAGCAGGGAGTCAACCTGGAGTCGTAGGTGGTGCTGATAAGCGTGACAAAGTTCGGGGGAAAAATGAGCGCAAACATCAGAGGCAGAAGGAGCGAAGAGCTCAGGAGCTGAAAGATAAGTGTACTAGTTATCTTATGTCACGAAAGCTTGAGGCTCTGTCACAGCAGCTGGTGCAAATGGGGTTTTCTCAAGAGCGGGCTACCATGGCCCTCATTTTAAACAATGGGCATGTTGAGCAGTCTGTAGCATGGCTTCTTGAGGGTGGTGAAGGTCAGGTGCATGAAGATTGGAATACAGGTGGCAATCCGAAAATAGACATATCTGAGGAGCTTGGACACATTCTTGAAATAGAGAAGAAGTACAAGGTAACAAGGCCAGACATTGAAAGGGCTATTGTTTCATGTGAAGGAGATCTAGATAAGGCACTTGAATGTTTGCGAGCCCATAGTCCAAGTACCTCTCCAAGTTACGAGGAAGGGCACAAACTTCAAGTTGGTTCGAAAAAATCACTCGTGATTATAAAAGAGGAACCTTCCATTTCAGTACCAGCCATGCTGCATGGGCCAGGAGTTATTCAACCAAGAAGCAATGGTGTATTACAACCTGCTTATCAAGTCAGAAGGGACGAGAGAATCACAAATCATTCTACTAAAGGAAGGTTGCTAGTTAGTTCCATAAGCTCTCATGCTCCTCCAGAGGGGCTGACTAAAGGTTCTACTCATTCCAGGAAACAGTCAAATCCCTTGACTGATTTGCAGAGCTCATTGTTACCTGCAGACAGAAGGGGGTATGCCCAAGGGACTAGGCTACCACTAGCTCCTGTAAAAACTTCTCCTCCTTACATGTCCCATTATGTGCCTGTTTCAAAACCTGATACTGGCCTCATTTTTGGTGCTGGTGGACCAGATCCTAAGCTAGTACCTGTTGCTACCAGAGATTCTGTTCTGAATGCATCTTTCAAAGAGCAAGTAATCACAGGACAAACACATCCACTAATGCGCACAAGCTCCCAACCAAGTGTGGCCTTGAGTAATTGCACTGTCTCTTCTTCGCCTGCTTTTTCTCCATCCAGCTGGAGTCGCAGCTTCATGGATGTGGGGTCTCCTTCGAGTGTTCTTTATGTCAATGCGACACATGGAGATGCAGTGTTGAAGGGAATAAATGCAGGCAAGAAATCAGTCGAGAGTTTGGATTTAGGGGCTTCCAACATGCAACATTACGATCCCATTGCCTCCATACAATCAGAGCTTCCAGCCTCTCAGTGGAGTTGGCTGGGGAATGGGTTGTCAAATGAAATTCCACATGCTCCTTCGTCAAACTCCTCCACACATTCTAGGAGCTCCTCAGGGACTTCATATGGGCTCTTTACTGGTTGGGGTGCTGGGATGTCTCATTCCACTGTGGATTGGAGCACTGGCCCAGTGCCAAATTGTGATTATAGAAACATTGATTGGAGTATGAATGCATCTCCAACCACCGTGCGTGGACTTTCAAGCAGGTTAAATTCTTTAACTTTGCAAGAGAAAGGCAGTTACTACTGGAACTCTGATGAGGAGAGGAGATTTCAGGCAGGATTAGGAGCTGCAGGCTTTGTGACAGAGTCAACTAACAGGCATGGTGTTTGGAAGGTAGGCCCATCTAGAGCTGGAGCGCAGGAAAATATTTCCAGTGAGTCAGGAAATACAGCATCCCATGAGTGGACATCACCTTTTGCTGGGAAGGATCTTTTTAATCTTCCTCAGGCAGTTCCTTCACCATCATTGTAGGAAGACTTCATGGCTATTTCAGGCTTGCTTCTCTCTATAATGGAAGCATTCTGCAATGTAAACATTTCATGCATGCATCTGGCATTTATTGGTGGGCTTTATAGAAATAAGCAGTTGGTTTATGTAGTTGTTGAGGCATTTTGAATGGTGTTGTGTTTAAGTTGCTGTTTTGACTTGTTGTGTTAAGCTGCTGTTTTGAATTGGAGTTTAGCAACCTGTTCCAGCAGTCTGCAGACTGCTGGCCGTACAGGTTTGCGCTGGTGTACAGATGGTAGTACTGCTGTCAGTAGTAGCTAGTGGTTGCAGCAGGTAGAGTAGGTGGATAAGCTACAGCAGGGCAGCGCAAGGGCAAGAGGAAGGGGTGATGTGGTGCAGCATTTGCAAGCAGCTGTACAGCAGGTGCGTACTGAGGTAACTGTACAGGCAGCCCTACAGCAGGCGTGTAGCGAGACTGCAGTTGGTGCATGCTAAAGCTAGCACTACATGATAATTTTAGGGGAATTAAAAAAAAGGCAAGTTGTGGGCTGCAAACAGCAACTCTTGTTTTATTTGGAAAAAACATGGAAGGGGGGGGGTGGGGGGTGGGGGGGACCATTAATACCTTCTAATTCTTTGAGAAACGGCATCCCTATTATTTATAGTGGAAAGCACACGTGTTGTTTTTTTCACCTATAAAAACGTGGTCTAGGGGTGTTTAACTAATCTTAATCTCCTCTGGACGTGACGAAACTTTGGAGATGGTCTGTTGTGTGGATTCACAACACGGCTTCCATCTCGTGTGTGGAGCATCGATAGGTGGGTGGTTTTTTGCATCTTTTCTCACGTAAAAAAGTGTGTTTTGCTCTCTTTATTTTCTGAAATTCAGAATTGGTTTACAGTTTTCTTGTAGCACGGTATACTGATGTTGGCTGTCATAGGTGGTCATGCTCTTATATCAAGCTTGACAGGAGAGTTCAGGTGTTGGTGCCATTGTGTCTCCGTTGAGCTCACGGTGCAGTCTAGAGTCTATATCACCTTGACTATTGAAAGTATGTTTGGTAAACACCTCCTTCACTCCGAAGGGGGGTTTGCTGGGTTTTTAGGGCTTAGGAGGTGTGAACATGTGAAGTCCTTCTTTGAATCTCTGTAAACATAGCCGAAAAACGAAGGTTAGTCTTAGACCAAATCATGAAGTGACAGGCTAGCTCACCTCCAAGGTTGTTAGAGGCGTTAGAGGCGTTAGAGGCGTTTGGTACGAGGCGGGTATGGTATGCGCCTTGAAAGACTCGTATTTTTTAGAGACGTTACAGGCCTGTTAGAGGCGTCTGTTATATATATATATATATATATATATATATATATATATATATGTATGTATATGCCGTTCCCTCCATATCAACATCCACTTAACCACCACAAGGTTATTCATCTCTTCAAGCTCCACATCCACATCTACCTCTATAAAGAGCAAGCTACTACTACTAGTAGAACATTAGCAAGGAAAGCCATAACCTATCCTTAAGTGGGTCCATAAAGCTTTTCCACCAATTCCCACTCCTCACCAATCCATAGTTAAGAAACCTAGGAGACACTGCAACAAAAATCAATCCAAACCATAGGTTATATATATATATATATAAAACAGACGCCTCTAACATGCCTCTAACGTCTCTAAAAAATACGAGTCTCTCTCTCTCTCTCTCTCTATATATATATATATATAGAGAGAGAGAGAGAGAGAGAGAGAGAGAGAGAGAGAGAGAGAGAGACGTATTTTTTAGTGATAGATAGATATAATATATATAGTGAAAGTTGAGAGAGAGAGAGAGAGAGAGAGAGAGAGAGACTAGAGTGTGTGTGTATGAGCCTTGAGGGAGGGAGACAGAGGGTGTGTATGAGAGGGAGAGAGAGTGTGTGTGTGACAGAAAGAAAGCTGTATTAAACGTCTGCAAAAGGCCAAAATGACCTATGAGACCAAAATAGTCCATTATCATCATTTGGATACATCATCAAGATTCAAGGGTACAAAGTAAAATGAAATGAACTGAAATGAACCGGTAGAGTATAGAGAAATGAATTGAAATGAAGTAAACTGAACTGAAATGAACCGGTAGAGTATAGAGAGAGTATAGAGAGAGCTCCAAAAATGGGTATAAAAAACATCATCATCCTAGTGTGTTTGAAGTTTGAAGTTTGAACTTTGGGTCTTGAGAAAGGCTTAAGGGAGGGAGGGAGGGAGAGGAGGAGGGAGAGAGAGAGTGTGTGTGAGAGGGGTTGCCTTGGGCCCTTAAAGCCCCCGTCTAAAGACTCAAACCAGCCATTTTTGTGTGTGTGTGTGTGTGTGTGTGTGTGTGGCCGTCTCGATGAGGCAGTCGTACGCCTCTTACCGCTAGAGGTGCGCCTCGTAACAACTATGCTCACCTCCCCACGATCGGCATCTATCGACCCCCCCGAGCTAGGGTAGGGCTCCCTACACAATCCCATAGGCCTCTGTGTAACTTCGGCGTTCCATACCACCGAAGTCTGGCCGTAGGCCTTCAACATGCCAACCTACATACTTGCCATGTGCGTGGCATGAGCATGTATGCTCTCCTGGTCCAAGCTAGACCGTTATTGGTGCATCTGCACAACTATAACCCAAGCTCTCACTTACACAGTGACAACTACTCCATAAATAGCTAACTCACTATAAAAGGTCAGTAAGCTTGTTTTATTAATCTAGGAACCCTAGCCAAGTATCAGCCTGTTAATCCCTAATCTCGGGGCTCCCTAACCTTGTTGGATTAGGTCTCTAATCCATAGATTAGTGTATGGGTACATAACATTCTTCCCCTCTTCAAGCATTTGCTCTTAAATGAAATTAGGGAAGCGCTTACTCAAACTAGTCCAAGTCGAGTCCTCCTCTGCCCTATCTTTCCACCTAATCTTATATTCAGGGTTCAAGTTGTTTCTAAGTTGCCTTTCCTTGAAATCTATAATCCTCTCAGGTTCATGTGGAATATAAGACAAGTCCTCAACCTCAATAAGTTCTTGAGGGGTAACAAGGTTATCCTTAGCTTCTAGCATCTCTTTCAGTTAATTGACATGAAAGGCTAGATGAACTTTCACATTCGGAGGCAACTCTAGTCTATAAGCAACCTCACAAGATCATGTAAGGTTCACAATAGCCAAGGTTATCTTCCCAACCTTCCTCGTACATAATGTCTTTGAACTCTTGGGCACTCTCAAATAAACTAGCATTCCCTTGGTGAACGTTGCCTACCAGCATAAACCGTGCACGATCTTGTGCACTTGTGATAGCCTCTCATGCACTGACTAGCATTTCTTGCATATTTGCTAAGAAATCTCTAGCCGCATCAATTTGAATACCCTTAAGTACAACTGTTACTGGAGATCTAGGTTGGTATCTACACATCAGCATAAACGGACTATAACTAGTAGCTACATGCTTAACAATGTTATAGGCAAATTCGACCATCGGGATGTAGTTCTCCCAATTTGATGGTCTCTTGGAGACGAATGCACAACGCATATTCTCCAAAACTTGATTCACCCACTGTTTGCCATTAGATTGAAGATGATCATAGTAACTTATACTCAATGTAGACTCCAATCTCTAAAAAACTAGTTGCTAGAAATTTCTAGAAAACTTCAAGTCCCTATCAATGACTATATTAAAAAGGCAACCCATACAACGTGAAAAGTTGTTCAACAAACTGTTGCGCCAATTCGGTTGCTTCATTGTCACTTTTGTAGGTAAAAATCGTGCCCCCCCCCCCCATAGCATCATGCCCTCTACTCGTCCGTTGCAAATCTACAATGAAGCCCATGGAAATACTCTCCCATTTACCTCTTGGGATCTCTAGAGGATGTAACATTCCACTAGCCCTAAGGTGTTCAGCTTTATTCACTTGACATTGACGACTCTTTAGCACATAGTCCTGATCATACCATAGTCACAGGAAATGGCCGTTTCAGTCCCTAGAAATGCATTTCTCTGTTTTAGGACCCCATCTGTTTCCATGGCTGTTTCTTGTTTCCCATGTGATATTGTCACAAGAAACGGCCATTTCCACCCCTAAAAACTGGCGTCCTTGTTGCCATTACTTGAACATTTCTGTTCCTCCTGTTTCTCGTTTTTGGTGACTATGGAACATACGTCTTCATCTTAGGCCAGGAAAGGTTCGTTGTACCCCTGGATGGCCCGTTGTAGGAGCGTCATGACATTCATACAAGATCCTCTTCCTAATCTCAGCGTTATCGGGTACACAAACCTTCTCATTCCGGAATAGTAATCGATTCCGAATAAGGAACTGACCACCTGCCGCACTAATGGATGGCATGACTCCCGAGTCTCGGTCTATATCTGTGGAGCTCCCTACTTGGAATTGCTGCCATTACCAACTTAAATGACTGTTAGTCTCACATTGCCCTCTTAAAGAGTCATGAAGGTCAGCCCTAATCTCGGTGAAGCTTAAAGATTTCCTCGTCCCAATTGTACTCAAGGCATCTGCAACTCTATTCAGGTTACCCTTCCAATACATAATCTTCATATCAAAATCTTGCATGAGCTCAACCCACTGTGCCTTTCTCCCCCTCAACTCAGGTCTATCATGGATGTGCTTAATCGACTCATGTTCGGTCAACACAACAAACTTGGTTCTGTAAAGATAATTGTTGGGATATATCGGTGCCTCAGTGTGCGTGAATAGCCCCTCAAAAGGCTTAGATGTGCGTAAGTATGTCATAGTGTGTGAGCCCACCCTTATATGGATAAGGGTGCATTAAATAAGGGCCAAAGGGTTTGGCATATTGAAAGGGCTATATATGCAAAGGCCTTGTACTTCATTTTACACATCAATCAATATCAAACCAAGCAGTCGATCGTCTCTCTCTATATCCAGCAGCCGTGCAGCTTAGAGTCTTTGTCTTTCTACAATCGTCTCTCTCTATCCCTCTTCGTTTCTCTCTCTATCCCTCATGGAGTGCTTCCACCCTCCATAGCTCTGATCCTGCAAACCCTAGACTTTCAATTGGTATCAGAGCTAGCCATTAAGGGTTTTTTGTGCTCTCGCATGTGCGCCTGCCACAAGTGCTATTTGCCACGTCACTGACCAACGTCGCTTCTTGCGCCAACCGAGTCGCCACAATTCCCTAACCGTTGCTTCTGCATCTTGCCTCAGTCACCAGAATTCCCTAATCGCATCTGGCCCGTGTCCTCTCTCTCTCATGTGGCTGGCAATTCTCTGCGCTTGTCAACCACCTGCTCATCGCCTTTCATTGGAGCTACTTCCCGCTGCTGTCTTCTTGCATCAGTACTTGCCTGTCATCTCCTCGGCGCTTGCGCTTCTGTCTCACCAGTCGACGTGTTAGCAATTCGTGGTTGCGTAAAGGCTTAAAAGCCTTATAGAAGGCCTTATTTGACATCAACATCATTTCGAAGCAGGTGACTAGGTGAGCACGTGCAAACAGCAAATCAACAAAAATCGACTCACTTTACCTCACATGAACAATTGGCACCTGCAACAGTAAGAAAAAATTGGAGTATTTTTGTATTTTTTCTTCTGTTGAAAAATTGAAGCCCAACACTTCAAGAAAAATTGGGGCCTTTTTAATTTTCAACAAAATCAACAAAATTGGTAAAAATTGAAGTCTCTACAAATCCTAAAAATTGGGGGTTTCTCTAAAAAAAAGAGAAATTGACCTAATTGAAGCCTGCAATAGCTGGAAAAATTAAGGCTATTGTAAAAACCAGCCCCCTACAACAACATTATGGCTCTATCAACCACTGCATCGACAGGTTCTTTGGTGCCAGGTTTCCTACCTGGCAGACCAAGATGCAACTTCTCTTAATGAGGGCGTGCGTCTGGAGCATAATCTCTGGAGATGACGATTACCCAGCAGCCAAACGAGCTAGAAAGGAAAAGCTGTGGCGACAACGCAACGACAGAGCTATGGCACTAATCGGTCTCAGTTTGGCAGACACTCTTGTTCATCACATAGACTTCACGCAAACCGCCAAGCAAATTTGGGACAAATTGGAGACTCTTTTTGGTAACAAAATTACTAATTCTAAGGTTTTCTTGAAGTTGAAGTTCTATGATTTGAAAATGCTAGATAATGAAGAATTAAGTGATCACCTTGCCAAGGTCTACTCACTAGTTCAACAGCTCACTAGCCTTAAGTGTGAGCTTGATGATGAGGACAAGGTAGCAATTCTTACCAAAAGTATGCAAGATGAAACCGATCCCGCCAAGTGGGAAAGACTCCGTTGGACACCCACACGCTTAATAGCACAACTTTAAAACCACAAATTTGAAGTGGACAACTTAACACAACTTGAAATTTAAATGAAATGAAATGGAAAGATGGACACCAGCACTGGGGCCGGAACGGGCCGACCCCCCCCTCAATATATGATATATTTATTGGGAGTATTTAATGAATACAATGCTCCATGGGTTCCAAGAACCAGATAATATCCATGTACATATGAAAACAGTATCAAACAAATAGGCTCGAAGTCGAATTTCGATGTAGAAGCTCGAAGCAGTACGACCACTAGTGTGGTCCAATCTCTACGGTCCTGTGCTTTCACTGGACTCCGCGGAGAGCGCCTCATTGGTGTTCCGAGACCACGCACAAACAGGCGCTCTCGTACTGACGCCTGGCTCTCCCGATCTCAGCACCTTTGGACCGAGGTTCTCCAATAGAGCTTGGACAACCCGGCACCGAACGGGTGTTGGCCGAGCGGGATGAATCCCTTATCAGATTTAAACATAAAATACTTTATTGAAATCTGAAATTCACTTACTTGTAGATGGTTGATAGAAAACCAATACTCGTGGTGTTTGTGAAGAAGTTGAAGCCACCCAGGAGATGCGAAGTCCCCTTGATAAAGACTGAGTCGCCTCGTGGTGAACCACCAAGGCAAGTACCTCCACAAGAAACCACAAAGGGCACAGCCGCCTGCTGTGAGAGAAGAAGCATCCACTTGCAAGGGAGGAGAGGCCTGGCCGCATCGTAGAGGAACTCAAGCAAAGTCGTCTGAGGGTAGTGTTCTACTGGCTGGAACACAAGTGCACAGCCACAGCCGCCTGTAGGGGCATGCGTAGCTTGGAGAGGTGCAGCCGGTAGTGAATGGGCAACCTGCAGGTACTGTCGCCTGGGGGAATAGCCGCCTGTAGGAAGGAAGATGAAAGGGAAGAACACACGCAGCTGCCTGCAAGGAGGACAGGCAGCGCAGCCAGAGGGTATGCTGTCGCCTGTAGGAGCAGAGGCAGCACGCTGTAGTTAGGAACAGCCGCCTCTGTGCTGCTGTAGTGGCCTGGCTGCAGTGTACAGCTGCCTGGTTATGACCTGAAGAGGAGATGGCCTAGCAGCCGGCTGTAGCAGAGCAGAAACGTAGGTGGCAGCCGCCTCTGTGCAAGAAGGGTAGCCTGAAACGTGTGCAGCCGTCAGCAACGTTGGAGGAGATGGCCCCTGTTGAGAGCATGCGCCTGGTGTATGCAGTAGCACAGCTCCCTTTGAACAAGGTTCAGCCGTCAACAGCAAACGGTGCAAGCGTAGGGTGATGGAGGCGCACGAAATCCCCTTCTTTTTTTAAAGGTGATCGTGAAGCTTTTCTTATTAAGGATGGAGAGGGAGTAATCAATAAGTGCTGGTTGGCTCCCCACGCTTGCATGTGGGCGGCCAGCTCTAAGGGGGTGTGGGTAGGTGACCATGCCCACCCCCACACTCACTTAAAGTGGGGCTCCCCACCTTGGCCCTTAAGTGGGTGCCCACTTTTAAATAAATGTGAACACCTAACCTTATAAAATAAAAGGTTAGAAATAAAATAATAAAAACAACATGTGCAGCATACTTACCACCTATTCACATGCACTAAAACTCGTCAGAATACAGAGCAGACTTCACGACTCACTGGCAGGCGTCCCCGCTCAGTAAGTAACACGTCAAGCAGGCAAACACACAAATACATGTCATGCGAAAACAGTTTCAAACATGCAAAAATATGTGTGCATGTGCAAATAGTAACATGGACATATCTCCCGTTCATGGAACAAGTACAAAATATCTGTCGGCTCAAAACTGGCACGACATAAAAACATAAAAACCTGGTCTTCCTATGGAGTGACAATCCCATAGGTAAGACACAGTTCCAGGCACGAGTCTCCCTATGGTGTGACAGTCCCATAGGCAAAACACGGCACGAATACTGGCCCTTCCATGGCGTGACAATCCCATGGGTCGAACACAGTCGAGGTCATACACGGGTGGCACTGGTCTGTCCATACGACACCAACCTGCTAACACACGGGTGGCACCAGTCTGGCTCCCGTCCATGTCAGCAAAATACTTGCCTCTTCACATGAGACACCGGCCTCGCCTCAAGTGAACGAGACGCAAAAACTGGAGATGGACCAAATGGTCGGCCAATTGGTGACATCCCCCCGGGCTTCTAAAGAGTTGACCTCAACTGAAAAGCCTCAAGATATGCTTGCAACAATTGCGGGTAATCTGCAAAATAATCCTCATTTACCCATTTGGCATCAATAGGCAAATAATTCTTAAACTTCACAAGGTATCTCTTGGAAAGCTTTCCTGCAGGTAGCTTTCTCTCCTTGTGAAAAACAATCTGTTCTGGCTGGAGGATCTCCTCAAGCTCTTCAATCTCGGGCGGATCTTCTGTGACAGGCTCATCAGGATATGGCCCCACATATTTCCGAAATAGACTCACATGAAAAGCATTGTGAATCTTCCAATGACTAGGTAGAGCAAGCCTGTAGGACACTTCATTGATTTTGTGAATCACCTTGAAGGGTCCATAATAGCAAGGAGAAAGCTTAGGATATGATCCTTCTCGTCCTGGCCTCTTCCGAAGCCTAGCCTTCTCAAATTTCAGCAATACCCAACCACCTTCTTTGACTTCCATGTCCCTTCTATGCTTGTCAGCAGCTATTTTATGCTTATCCTGAGATCTTGCTATGGCTGTCTGCACCTGACCAAAGGCAACATCTAAGTCACGAACATATTCATCAGCTGCAAATATCTCATCCTTTGTTCGAAGGATAGGTGGCAAGACCACTCTGCCATAAATAATCTCAAACGGAGCCTTTCCCGTGGAAGCATGGATCGTATTGTTGTAGGCAAACTCAACAAGTGGAAGATACTTCTCCCATGCACTCTTTTGATGTGCCACATAACATTGCAATAAATCCAACACGGCTGAATTTGCAGCTTCACTTAGGCCTTCCGTTTGGGGATGATAAGCTGATGAAAACTCAAGTTTAGTATCCATATTATCAAACAAAGCCCTCCAAAATAGGCTTGTAGTCCTGGGATCTCTATCCCCAACAATGGATTTAGGCATACCATGATGCTTGAAAATATTAGCAAGAAAAAGCTTTACCATATGATCAGCTTTAATGGTTTTCTTGACGGGCAAGAAATGAGCTTGCTTGCTAAACCTGTCCACAATAGTCCAAATAGCATCATTCCCATGCTGGGATCTAGGCAAATCCATAATAAAATCCATCGTGATACTTTCCCAAGGTTGCGAGGGAATAGGCAATGGCTGAAGCAAACCTGGAGGCTTTTGCTTGTCAAATTTCACCTTTTGGCAAGTAATACATGCACGCACATAAGCCTCAATGTCTTTACGCA
This sequence comes from Cibotium barometz, assembly GCF_041138505.1. NCBI lineage: Eukaryota > Viridiplantae > Streptophyta > Polypodiopsida > Cyatheales > Cibotiaceae > Cibotium > Cibotium barometz. The sequence continues at coordinate 23,065,688 of NC_141109.1, forward strand.
TGCTTGGCCAAAAGAAATACCTCTGAATCATGCGAGTAGTAGGCATAATACCTCTATGACCAGCATATGGTGGAGCGTGACATTCGTCCATAACCTTTGGACGCAAATCCTTCACCACACATAGGCAATTATCCTTCATGAGATAACCCTCGTTGATAACATAAGAGGCATGTGAATGACCAGCCATCAAATCAGTCCATATATGGCAAAAATCAGCATCCAAATGATACAAATCTCTCATAGCAAATAAATCTCCATGAGAGGCCACTGAGACTGCAGCAACATAAGGCCTCCTGGATAGTGCATCGGCCACCACATTTTTCTTTCTTGGAGTATGCACAATCTGAAAATGAAACATGGAAAGAAAGTTTGCCATTCTCATCTGCTTCTCTGAAAGCTTGGTTTGAGACAGAAAGTATCTCAAGCTTTGATGATCTATCTTGACTACAAATTCAGCCCCAAGAAGGTAATGTTTCCAAATCTTTAAGGCGTGAATTACAGCCAAGAGCTCTTTCTCATAGATATCCATATGAAGCTCAGCATCATGCAAACGACGGCTCTCATATGCAACTGCATGCCCTTCTTGATTTAGGACAGCTCCTATGCAATCACCACAAGCATCACATTCAACCATGAATGACTTGTGCAAGTCAGGAACAATCAATACTGGACCACATATGATCGCATGCTTGAGCTGCAAGAAAGCATCCTGTTTCTTGGAAGTCCATTTGAAAGCAGTTTTCTTCTTCGTGAGATCATGTAGAGGAGTGGCAATCATAGCAAAATGCCTTATGAAACGCATATAGTACGAACATAATCCCAGAAAACTACGTACTTGATGTACGTTTTGCAATTCGGGCCAATTCCGAATAGTCTCTATCTTTGCAGGATCCATTGTAACTCCATCCTTGGATACAATATGTCCCAGATAATGAATCTCTGAAAGGAAAAATTCACTTTTCTTGGCATTGACGAAAAGTTTATGCTTCCGCAACTCTTCGAACACTGTGACCAAATGAGTTCTGTGTTCTTGCTCATTCTTGGAGAAAACCAAGATATCATCAAAGAAGACTCCTGTAAACTTGCGATGGGGTCGGAATATTCTATCCATCGTTCGATTAAAAGTAGTAGGAGCATTGGTAAGACCAAAAGGCATGACCAAGAATTCATATAATCCGAAGACTGTCCTGAATGCAGTCTTATGGACATCTTGTGGCACCATGCGTATCTGGTGATAACCACTCTTCAAATCAAGTCTGCTAAAGCAAGCCGAACCATCAAGCTTATCCAAGATATCATCAATACGTGGAATTGGGAATCTGTTCTTGATGGTAAGCTTGTTCAAAGCTGTATAGTCGACACACATACGGAATGACCCGTCCTTCTTTTGAACAAGAAGCACAGGAGAGCAGTAAGGTGAGGAATTGGGCTGAATCAAACCTTTCTCTAAAAGCTCGTTTACCTGCTTCATAATTTCTTCTTGTTGTGCAGCACTCACTCGGTATGCGGGTTTGTTAGGAGGAGAACTACCTGGCACAAGATCTATACGATGATCTTCGGGCCTTTGGGGAGGTAATTCACCTGGCAACGAGTCAGCAAAACAGTCGTTGAATGCATTAAGAAAATTCAGCCTATCATTAGACATAGCATCCATATTTTGATGATTTGGCACAAGACTATCACGCACAAAAACCAAGTATGCTGAAAGACTCTTTTTCATTGCTTTATTAATTTGGATGTGTGATACAACTGGGATGGAATCCCCTTCTTTGCTAGCATCAATAAAATGCATGCGGCCTTTATGCATAAAAGAAATCATATTGGACTTGTAGTCTTTGCGGGGCTCAAGCCTATGATGCCACGGCTTGCCCAACAATACATCACATCCATTCAGTGGAGCAACTAAGAAATGCTCATTATCAAGGTAGCCCTGGATATGGATGCGCAACTTCCCTATCAAAGGGGTAACCTGCACCTCTTTACCAATAAATGCAGCTTCGGCTTCAATCTAAGGTCCCATGTTTTCAACCTCAATACCCAATGCAGCTGCCATTTGCATAGAGATGAAATTGTCAGTTGCACAGTCATCAAACATGAAGAGTGTGGGCTGATCCTTGATTTGCCCCCAAGCCTTGCAAACCATTCGCTCTTTTGCATCATGACCTGTATTTCCTTGCACATCAGGAACTGCATGTACATTAGCTTTGGTGTGCTTGTCCTCGTGCTGTGATTTGCGATCTGGGCATTGTCGAAACATGTGGTCTTTGCTATCACAAGAAAAGCATTTTCCATCCTTGGCATATTGCTCTCTTTGCTCCGGGGTTAATCCGAATTTGTTCTTCCTTGGGCCCTGTTCTTTAGATGTGTTATTTTCAGCTTTACCACCCTTGTAAGGCTCCCGGAAGTTCTTTTTAGGTGGCTGTCCACCCTTTTGCTGATTTGGGACAGCCTTGTCTTTTCCCTTGGAACCTCCTTGATCCTGCTTAATCTTGAGCACCAATTGCTCCGTAGCAAGGGCAGAAGCTGTGAGTTGTTGCAACGTATGTTTCGGGTGCAATTCAATACCCGATCTATATGCTGGTTGCAATCCAGAACGAAACTTCCTCTTTCTTTCATCTTTAGTGATTTGCATAAAGGGAGTCACTTCCAGCAACACTTTCCAGAATTTGTTAACATACTGTTGCACACTTTCATTGTCTCTTTGTTCCAGCCTGTCCCACTTTTAAGTGAGAGTTTGCTCTGCATTGGGTGGCAAGAACTGAGCATAAAATCTATCCTTGAATTCCTTCCAAGTAGAAATGGGATCCTTGGTGATCTTTTCAGTGATCCACCAATGAGCAGCAGTCCCTTTCAAAAACATGCTAGCATGGCGCACCTTTGACTTTTCTGTGAAATTCTCATCGCTAAAAGCAATGTCGAACTGTGCCACAAATGCTAACACCTTAGAAGCATCATGTTCACCATGAAAGACATCAAATTTGACAGATTTGTCACCTGCTTTGAATTCCTTGAGCTTCCTGGCATGAGGCTCATGGTCTTCTCTTTTTCTTTTCCCCTTATCCAACGGGGCAGCCCTGTCTGCATGGGCTCCATGGGCCGTCATAGAAGCTTCATGGGGCACGGTGGCATGTGCTCCACGAACTCGAAAGTCAGATGCATGTGACTTACCTGCATAAGGCATGGTCTCTCCATGAGACAACTCAGAAGGCAAAGTTTTTCTGGAAGTAGACCTATCACCATGAGATACATGTCTTGCATGCATGTGACTTTCATGCCCTCCATGAGCACTGGCATACATATATCTGTCAGGCTTAGTGCCTTGGGGAGAAGATGCATGTCGAGAGGTGACAGTCACCTCTTCCTTTTGCATAAAAGATTTCAGCCTCTGGGATGCGGGATCTCCATGCTTCAAACGAGGTGGATTTCTGAATTTCAACTCTCCGTCATCCCCCTCTTTGATATCACCTTTGCAAAGGAGATAGGCAAGTGCCAACTCCCTTGGTTTCTTGCCCACTTCACGAGCCATTGATTCAAAAGTTAAATCAACCATAGCATCAGCCTTCCTGGCTTCAATAGTACTTTGCAGATGGGGATCTTCATGCAAAAACTTTAACTCTTGCTCTTGAGTCTGCAAAAGTTTTCTCATATGTTCCATTTCAGCCCTCATAGCATCAGGCTCTTGTTCAAGCATAACTGTCTTTCCTGGAGACAGTTGACCCTTGGATTCACTATCAATAACCCTTTCAAGGGGCTTGTGTCTACCTCGCAGGGCATCAGACCCACGAGAGGCACTAGATGGACCCCTCGAATTTGGCACTTCCAAAGGGTTGCCTTGGCTGTCCATTGTGTTTTAAGTTTGCTAAAAGCGGGATGTCCAGTACACTGGTTCGTTTCCCCACTAGGAAGAGGGAAACAACCGTGCACTGATACCAATGAAACCGATCCCGTCAAGTGGGAAAGACTCCGTTGGACACCCACACGCTTAATAGCACAACTTTAAAACCACAAATTTGAAATGGACAACTTAATACAACTTGAAATTTAAATGAAATGAAATGGAAATATGGACACCAGCACTGGGGCCGGAACGGGCCGACCCCCCCCTCAATATATGATATATTTATTGGGAGTATTTAATGAATACAATGCTCCATGGGTTCCAAGAACCAGATAATATCCATGTACATATGAAAACAGTATCAAACAAATAGGCTCGAAGTCGAATTTCGATGTAGAAGCTCGAAGCAGTACGACCACTAGTGTGGTCCAATCTCTACGGTCCTGTGCTTTCACTGGACTCCGCGGAGAGCGCCTCATTGGTGTTCCGAGACCACGCACAAACAGGCGCTCTCGTACTAACGCCTGGCTCTCCCGATCTCCGCACCTTTGGACCGAGGTTCTCCAATAGAGCTTGGACAACCCGGCACCGAACGGGTGTTGGCCGAGCGGGATGAATCCCTTATCAGATTTAAACATAAAATACTTTATTGAAATCTGAAATTCACTTACTTGTAGATGGTTGATAGAAAACCAATACTCGTGGTGTTTGTGAAGAAGTTGAAGCCACCCAGGAGATGCGAAGTCCCCTTGATAAAGACTGAGTCGCCTCGTGGTGAACCACCAAGGCAAGTACCTCCGCAAGAAACCACAAAGGGCACAGCCGCCTGCTGTGAGAGAAGAAGCATCCACTTGCAAGGGAGGAGAGGCCTGGCCGCAGCGTAGAGGAACTCAAGCAAAGTCGTCTGAGGGTAGTGTTCTACTGGCTGGAACACAAGTGCACAGCCATAGCCGCCTGTAGGGGCATGCGTAGCTTGGAGAGGTGCAGCCGGTAGTGAATGGGCAACCTGCAGGTACTGTCGCCTGGGGGAATAGCCGCCTGTAGGAAGGAAGATGAAAGGGAAGAACACACGCAGCTGCCTGCAAGAAGGACAGGCAGCGCAGCCAGAGGATATGCTGTCGCCTGTAGGAGCAGAGGCAGCACGCTGTAGTTAGGAACAGCCGCCTCTGTGCTGCTGTAGTGGCCTGGCTGCAGTGTACAGCTGCCTGGTTATGACCTGAAGAGGAGATGGCCTAGCAGCCGGCTGTAGCAGAGCAGAAACGTAGGTGGCAGCCGCCTCTGTGCAAGAAGGGTAGCCTGAAACGTGTGCAGCCGTCAGCAACGTTGGAGGAGATGGCCCCTGTTGAGAGCATGCGCCTGTTGTATGCAGTAGCACAGCTCCCTTTGAACAAGGTTCAGCCGTCAACAGCAAACGGTGGAGAGGGAGTAATCAATAAGTGCTGGCTGGCTCCCCACGCTTGCATGTGGGCGGCCAGCTCTAAGGGGGTGTGGGTAGGTGACCATGCCCAGCCCCACACTCACTTAAAGTGGGACTCCCCACCTTGGCCCCTAAGTGGGTGCCCACTTTTAAATAAATGTGAACACCTAACCTTATAAAATAAAAGGTTAGAAATAAAATAATAAAAACAACATGTGCAACATACTTACCACCTGTTCACATGCACTAAAACTCGTCAGAATACAGAGCAGACTTCACGACTCACTGGCAGGCGTCCCCGCTCAGTAAGTAACACGTCAAGCAGGCAAACACACAAATACATGTCATGCGAAAACAGTTTCAAACATGCAAAAATATGTGTGCATGTGCAAATAGTAACATGGACATATCTCCCGTTCATGGAACAAGTACAAAATATCTGTCGGCACAAAACTGGCACGACATAAAAACATAAAAACCTGGTCTTCCTATGGAGTGACAATCCCATAGGTGAGACACAGTTCCAGGCACGAGTCTCCGTATGGTGTGACAGTCCCATAGGCAAAACACGGCACGAATACTGGCCCTTCCATGGCGTGACAATCCCATGGGTCGAACACAGTCGAGGTCATACACGGGTGGCACTGGTCTGGCTCCCGTCCATACGACACCAACCTGCTAACACACGGGTGGCACCAGTCTGGCTCCCGTCCATGTCAGCAAAATACTGGCCTCTTCACATGAGACACCGGCCTGGCCTCAAGTGAGCGAGACGCAAAAACTGGAGATGGACCAAATGGTCGGCCAATTGGTGACACAAGATGTTACTCGGTTTCAACAAACCATCGAAGTCATGCACATATCTTCAACATCATTTGAAGATATGGTAGCCTTGCTGCTTGAAAAAGACATGAGAAACAAGGAAAGTCAAGCAAGCATCAATGTAAACTATGACAAAGCTTTTGTGGGAGAACGGACCAACAAGAAGATTTAGTGTAGGTATTGCAAGAGAATGGGGCATAAGGAGGCCAACTGCTTCAAAAAGCTGGAGAAAGAGCAAGAGAAACATCATGCAAATCTTGTTGCTGAAGATGAAGAGGAACCTGTTGAAGAGGAGAACATATTTGTAGGAACGGCACAAGTCTCCCTTGATGAGGTCGACGATGAGTGGGCATTCTAGCTGCCTTTATCAATGTGTGTATCAAATAAGGGTTCTCTGCCTTGGGTAGTCCCCGTAAAATTGATTGTATCTTTGTGTGTTTGCCTTTAGTTTTATAAAAGGCTTACTTTTTCTCTATATCCTAGTTAGGAACAAGGGGGGTGACTAAGTGCTAGTCTCACTACCTCGGTCTTACCCTGACTACCATGGCACGGGAGGTGCAGATGGTGAGGTAGGGGGTAACAACTTCTTTTGCTTTCGGGTCTCGCCACCTTCGCTCCGAAGGGGGGATTGTTGGGATATATCGGTGCCTCATTATGCTTGAACAGCCCCTTAAAAGGCTTAGATGTGCGTAAGTGTGCCATAGTGTGTGAACCCACCCTTATATGGATAAGGGTGCATTAAATAAGGGTCAAAGGGTTTGGCATATTGAAAGGGCTATATATGCAAAGGCCTTGTACTTCATTTTACACATCAATCAATATCAAACCAAGCAGTCGTGCAACTTGAGTCTTTGTCTTTCTACAATCGTCTCTCTCTATCCCTCTTCGTTTCTCTTTCTATCCCTCATGGAGCGCTTCCACCCTCCATAGCTCTAATCCTGCAAACCTGGGACTTTCAATAATGTCGCCAAGTTTTCAGAGCATACAGTTGTTTGTCTTAAGTGTGCCATTTGACTTGGGTATCGTCAAGCTTCTTGCTTTCAAATGCCTCAGGTTGGCCATCTTGGAAGAACGTTGTGCCTATCAAGAAATCACTAGCATCCGTCTCGACCAGAAATAGTCTTTTAGGATCTGGGAAGGGCATTATGCTTGTTTTATTAATCCAGTAACCCTAGCCAAGTATCAGTTTGTTAATCCCTAATTTCGGGGCCCCCTAACCTCGCTAATTCCCTAATCTGTGTACATCTACTCTATCCAGATTCATAATCATAAAGTCTAGCGGCTCCGAGTAGCTCTGTATAGTTATAGGCAACACCAAAATTGTGTGCCCAATGGCATGTCAACACCATGTTGGTGATCCCTTGGTTGCATCTCAACTCCACAAGCTTGCCATTCATGAAGTTGTGAGTACTCCCAAGGTCAAAAAGAATCTGTAGAGTTTTCCCCACGGCTTAACCATACATCCATATTAGGTCCATAGGATTGCAAACTTTCATATTCAAGCTACAACCCTGGCAAGAACTTTGATGTGAAACAATAGTATGTACAGAAGCAATCTTATCTTTAGCCTCGGTTGTATGGGCTCCCTTTGACTTTGACTTGCCCTTCGCTTGCGGGCAGTTCATTTGTAACATGCGGAAGCTTCGTGGAAGAAGTGGTAACTTCAATGCGCAGAATTCAGCAATTATTCACGACGATTATAACGCACAATATTATTGAAGATGTGCAGAATATATATATCTATATATATATATATATATATATATATATATAGAGAGAGAGAGAGAGAGAGAGAGAGAGAGAGAGAGAGAGGACAAAGTATTGGGTCCCAAATACCCTCTGTAGGCCCCCCCACCACGAATGTGTGTTTGCTTTATTAGAATGATGAAAATCTGAAAATAAAGACGAAATCTTGACCTTCACTTTTCACCTTCGTTGGAGCTCTTTCGGCTTGGCTGTTCTGGCCCTTGGAACGCACCACCACTTCGTGAATAATGAGATCCTGAAACTGAATTCAACGTTGGGTTTTTATACCCCTTGCTTGCTCTAGTCGGCCAGCTCAACAGGAGTCCAATTTCTGGATAATCCTCAGACTAGATACAATCGCATTCAATGCTGATTTAATCCATTGTTTCACACTAGACAAGAGGCTGGCCAGTCTTGTGCATGGACTAGGCTGCTGGGCAGCCTTGCGCAAGCAATGTGGGCTGCCCCCACATATGGGCGATTGGCTGGGCAGGTTCCAGGGCCATGTTGGCTGCCTGGCCAGGGCCCCTAGGGCTGGTCGACAGCCTGCCCAGCCCACACTAGGGCTGGTGGGCATTGCTTGGGGCCCTCCTGGCCCCTTGGGGTGGCTCTAAGCCTACCCCATGCCCATGCAAGAGCCTTAGGCTCTGTTCTGGGGTAGCCTTATGGGCTGGCCCCCTTTTCTACATGCAAATCCTACATGCTCTATAGATGTCCGGCATCCGGTTGCAAACTAGATACATAGATCATCTGACATCATTCAAGAGGGAGAGTCAGTAGTACGGATTGGCACTACTTCATGTGCAGGACAATGCAGACCAGACCTCGGACGTGTAGAGTGGAACCTTGGTTGACTCGTCTCGGATTGGGCTCCAAGTCTTGCACCTTCTTGTTCTTATATGTCTACGTGGCATCCAAGTGTGGGATGCATGTGACATCATCCTCATGTGCCCTTGTTGACCACAAGTCAAGCAGCAACCCTCTTTGATGAATTGAAGAGTTTGCTTTGCTTTCTTTGATTTCTTTGAATTGGAGTCACCCGCAGTGTGTGATTGACTTTGGGTCTCTTTAGGAGAAGTCTTCCCATGCTTAAACTTTCGTTTACGCTGGGATCCTCCTTGGACTATTACTAAGGGTTGTTGGGGTTTCTTTGTCTGCTGTTTCGCCACAGTCTCATCAAACGTCTTTGTATATCGGATAGCATCAACCAATGTTTTGTTGCGATTATTTTTGATGTGGAGTTGATATCCATCAAGCAATCCATCCACAAAGAATCCCAAAATAGTGATAGGATCCATGTGAGTTGTGTGAGCTTGCAACTCTCAAAACTTCTACAACTATGTGTCAAAAGGTATATTCTTCATTTCCAAGTTTTTAAACTTGAAGACAATGTGGGCTTCACTCGCAACTCTTTCCACCAGGTAAGGGCTTTTCTTGCATGGAATCCCTTTACAATTGTATCTTTTTACACTCAGGTAAGGATGGAACCCAAAGTGCGTACCCCATCTGTGAAGCCAATAGTCAACTACCTCTTGAGTCTCTTGTTTTTGCTCCCTCGCATACATAGTGTCGGGTACGAAAAAACGGTACCGGTACGAGACTTTTTATTTCAAAAAAATAAGTTTGATAGAGGTACGGTCCACTTTAAAAAACACTTGAAAAATAGATATTTGTACACATTTAGAGATACAAAGTTGAGAGGTGGTGGCAAGGTAGAAAGTCCCCAAACGGCCATAAAAAACAATAAAACAAAACAGGCACAAAAAAAACGGGCACAAAAAAGTCTAAAAAAAAACCGGCCATTAAAAAAAATAATTCGCATTAGTTTTGCTTGCATAGTTTCGTACTGCACCGTATTTTGCGTACCTCATGAGTGGGACGAGGCGACAACTATGCCCGCATAGGGCTCTGGAGTAAAAGAGAGTGCAACTAAAGCTGTCCTGGCACCCCTTTTGTCACCAAACCTGCCAAAGTCGTTTATTCTGCTTGCTGAAATAGGCTAAGGCCTAAACACTTATTTCTTGTACTCATGTACATTCTATATATATATATATATATATATATGTGTGTGTGTGTGTGTGTGTGTGCGTGTGCGTGTGCGTGCATTTTTGTTTGATTTTTTGCCGTTTCAAAAAATATGAAACTTCTGAAACGTTTTTGAAACCCGTTTCAAATCATGCATTCTAAAACTCCTGGTAACTGTGTTCCTGATCCTGCTGCCTTTGTGTTGCATGAGGCATAGAAGAGGGTCGAGCCCCTAACTGACTAGGTAAAGGCTAGAGTCCATCAAGCAATACATCCTCAAAAGCTGCAATGCCTGCTGGCCTGACTGCCCAATCTCTGGTCGAAAGAAGTCTGTAATCTGCCTCTGTAGGTGTCTCTCCCTCTTTGATCCCCTCCCTCTCAAGAGAGAGTTGAGAGACTTGAACAGTGGCAAGTGTTGTAGCCTGAGAGAATTCGCTGTCGAATTGATAAGCAGTGATGGCCGAAGGCTTCCAGAATTGAATTTCGCAAATTCACAGGCGATAGAAGTCCCAAGTGGCGTGTGTTGCTTTCGCTTGCGTTGAGCGTTAGTTTATATAGGATGAAGTTTGCATAAGTTGGTTGAGGTGGCCGCCTTCGTTTTTTTTTTTGGGCCAAAATTTTTGAATAAAAAAAACGCCACGTACCATACAAATCAGTATGGTATTGTTTCGTACTATACATAAAAACATACCTGATGGAACATTACGTACGTGCGGATGCAACTATGTGCTTGACCTAGAGTTTGCAGAAGACATAGTAGCTTTCCTTTCAGGAGATGTGGGGAATCTCCAGAGATTCGCGGAGGCGATTGAGGTTTCTTGCCGTGCATCAGGAGCACAGATCAACTGGCACAAGTTGTGTGGTTTTTGCGTAGGCTCTGTACCCACTCCGACTTGGCGCCCAGTTGAGGCTTTCCAGTGGATCCCGAGGGCCACTCTAGTTCGATATCTTGGTTGCCAAGTGGGCATTGACATCCCTCGAGTAGCAGCTCGCCCCTCTTCTTCTGAGTATTCGGAAGAAGCTTTTATAGTGGAGTTTTGCGAGGCTTTTCCTAGTAGGTAGAGTGGTTGCGGCAAACCAGGTTCTCTTGCCAGCATGTGGTACATCACTTCATGTTGGGCCTTCTCTCGGGCATATGTATCGGCTAGGTACAGTGGTTGATCAGTAACTTCTTATGGGTTGGCAGTGACGGGAGGCCAGCTAAGGCCAAGGTGGCATGGAGAGTTATCATTCAGCCACGTTGTGGAGGGGGGCTAGGCCTCATTAACCCCGCTATTTAGAGCCGTGCCCTGTTGGGCAAGATGATCGTTAGAGGACTACTCCTCGGTGGTGAGCCCTAGAAGGATTTCCTATTAGCCCAGATTTTAGCCCACACCTCGAGTCTAGGGGACCCTTGGCCGCAGAGTACCAGATGGATCTTCACAGAGATGCGGGGCCGTGGTTTTAGCCTAGCTTTTGAGGACAAATTTGCAGCCAGCTTACTTCGAGCTCGGAATCACCTCAGGCTGGCTCTAGGTAGAAAGCTCCAGTAGCCTTAGAGGAGCGGCTTCGGCAGCCTTTGGTCTAGAACCCCTTGATCCGTTTACCCAATGGCCACATGTTGGGGGCCTGACCGCATGTATCATGGGGCGCCTTGAGCCAGGTCCCTTGGAGATTGGATCGTACACAGGCAACTACCCCTGGAGGTGCAGGAGAGAGGCTTGGCAAGGGCCGGGGTGGAGACAGGCTTAACATCGACATCGACTCAGCTATCCCTCAGGAGTGGTTGACTTCTATCCCAGACCCGACTCCCCCAGTGTGGCTAGGTGTGTTTACCAGACATGATATTCACGTGGTAGTCCAAGGAGCAGATGAGGGTAGTGGACTGTCCACTTTTTCTTTTGGATCCCATGTCAGACTAGAGAGATTTGAGCTTCCCTTAGAGGATTTTAGTGGTGGATTGCCCACTTTTTCTTTTGGATCCCATGTCAGACTAGAGAGATTTAAGCTTCCCTTAGAGGATTTTAGTGGTGACTTCACCTTTTAGAGGGTGAGGGTGATCGATTTTTGGGCATGGGAGTGGCACATAGACCCACCACCGGCCAAGGTGGCTAGGGAGAGATTCTGGCGGCTATGGATATGGGAGTGCTGACTCATGCCAGAGATGAGAGATTTGCAGTAGTTACAGCCTGGCACATTTGGCGCGCTAGATGCAGCGAGGCCATCGAGGGTACCCACACTCTGTCTGCTGAGTCCATCAGGAGCATTTGACTCGACATCATTCACACCCTTCGCAGGTTAGTGGGGGAAGCTACAGGGAGCATGCGGAAGCAGCATGAAGCTTTCTTGAGGCTTTGGGGGCCTGGCCCACTTCTCACAGATAGAGGTGGTGACCCCACTTGACATTACAGACCACCTGTGGTTGTTTTCCCCCCTTCCCCTTGTATGAGATAGCCTTCTCCTCACAAAGTGGCCAGCCGGAGGAGAAGTCTCTTCCCCTTATGATCATTTGATTCCGGCCCTTATCTGAGGCGAGTTTGTATCTAGCCCTTCGTGGTTGTATCTAGCCCTTTGTGGCTGTCTTTCATTAACTAATAGAAGCATCTTTTTCCCGGAGAAAAAAAGGATGGTGCTTTTTCTAAAACTGCCGGCCTATTGCTTTTTTTCATGTGCATCAGATTCATGTTTTCAAATGCTGGCATGCGCATGCTTTTTTCCAAGCTTTCTGCCTGCGCACTCCCACCTGCTGGCCACCCCCTTCTGCTGCTGCTCTGTTCCGCTGCACAGGGCTCTGCCTGGGCTGAGTTGTGCTGACCTGGCCGCCTGGCTGGGCTGCCCAGGCTGCTGCCTAGCCCAGTCACCTAGGGTAGCCAAGCTTGGCTACCAGCTTGGCTACCCTAAGGCTGGCCGTCAAAAGCTCGCTCACCACCAACCTCAGCTGCCTGTAGGCCCTTATTGTGTACTCGCTTCAGCCATACGTAAAAAAGAACAGCCACGAATCACTCTTTTCATCCTCTGACACACAAAGACACATGCCACCTTGACGCCGACAAAAACTTGTACAACTTCTATAGAGCATTGATTTGATAGAAAGAGAAACGATGAGAGGAATACCTACGAAATCCAACATCATCAACCCCTAGACACACATACCTTTTCAGCCTTTGTGTTAGGGTTGCTCTGATACCAAGTGTAAAGTCCTTCCTTGAATCTCCCTAAACACAATTGAAAACCAAGGCTACTCTTGAACCAAATCATGAAGTAACAGGCTAGCTCACCTTCCAACCACGACCAGCATCCACCGGCCAAGGCTAGTGATTCTTGCACAATCCCATAGGCATGTGTCTAACTCTGGTGTTGCATACCACCGAAGTCTGCTCATAGATCTTTGACACGCCAACCTACGTACTTGCCATGTGCGTGGTATGAGCATGCATGCTCTCTTGGTCCCAGCCTTGACTGTTAGTGGTGCATCCGCACAACTATATCCCAAGCTCTCACTTATATAGTGACAACTATGCCATAAATAGCTAAGTGGCTATAAAAGCCATTAAGCTTGTTTTATTAATCCAAGAATCCTAGTCAAGTATCATCATGTTAATCCCTAATCCTCCCCCCCCCTAATCCCATATTTTCCTAATTTGTAGATTAGTGTCTAGGTACATAACAAAACACCCACTTAGGGTGTGAACACTCCCTTATAGGAAGATAGGATAAGTATCGTTTTTAGAGTTACACAGAAGAGAGGAGAGAGAAGCTATGGTGGATTAAAGATCTCCATGGTGTGTGTAGAGAGAGGATATAACTCTTAGAGAGAGAGTTTGCAAGACTCAATGATAGCTTGATTAGATGTGTTGAGCTTACACCAAGTACATGCTTTTGTAGGTTGTAAGCCTTATCTTTTGACTCAAGGAAATCACACACATAGTGGACAAGCGACACATGGCACACTTATCTTAATCTACACGTAAGGGTGGGTTCACACACACCAACACACTTAACCCTTTTAGGGGCTGTTCACACACAGACACAAGTGGGTACACAAATATGGGTACACAAATATGGGTACACGTACACGATGGATATACACACAGAGATTCTGAAATACCCAACAATTTGTAACATGTGGAAGATTGATGAATAGAATCGGTTTCTTCAAAGGATAGAATTCAACAATCTTTTGTGATAAACACCTGACCTTGGATGCATAGAGTGGAACCTTGGTTGATGCGTCCCGGACTGGGGCTCACATCCACTCTTGGTTCTACACTTGCTGTATAGATATTAACTTTGGGCATTGCTTGCCCACCTGTTTCAGTCGTTGCTTCATTATCTGAAGATATACCTAATCGCCCTCCGAGAATTTCACATCCCTTCTATCTTTATTCGCATGTTGAGTGTAGGCCTCCTGCGCTTTAGCCAGCTTGTCTTTGATTAATTCCAAGATTTCCTAGTAAGACTCCATCAATCTATTCGCTTCAGGGATTGTGTGAGTGTGAGAGACGGTGTGGAGCACACGAAGAAACAGAACAAAACGTGTGGAGGCAAGGAGCAAAACGATAGAGCTCAAAATAATGAAGATAAGTTTGTTACAAAACTTAGGGCATATAATAACCCTAACTGGTGCCCGTTTCACATAACGGTAAGTTGGGCGCCTTATTGGGCGCGGGGAAAAAACCTCACTTAAAGTGAGTAAAAAGTGCCCGGCCGGTCCTAATACATTGGCCACTGCCCATAATAATGTCAGGACATTATTTCTAACACCCCCCTGCAGTGCCAATGTGGGTACAAGGCATGATGTCAATCACCAAAAGGAAGTAAGCCTAAAGCTTTGCGGAAAGCTTCAAACTTTTCTCGAGGTAAAGCTTTGGTGAAAATGTCTGCGACATTGTCATGTGTTGGACAATAGATCATGCTGATCTCCCCTGCATGAAGTCTTTCTCTGACATAATGATAATGTATCTCTATGTGTTTCGTTCGTGCATGAAACACAGGATTCCGTGCTACTGCAATAGCACTCTGACTGTCAGTGAGAATCGGAGTAGGCTCCTCCAATAAAGGATGAAGATCTGCCAAGAGTCTGCGTAGCCAAACACATTCCACTGTCGTTGTGAAAGCTGCCCTGTACTCAGCCTCACAAGACGAGGTAGCTACTGTAGATTGTTTCTTGCTCAACCATGAAATGCATGAGTGTCCCAAAAAGAAACAATTACCACTGGTAGACTGCCTTGTGTCGAAGTCACCAGCCCAATCTGAATCACTGTATGCATGTAAATGCAAGTCACCCCCCCTGGGAAACATCAAGCCATAAGACTTGGTGCCTTGCAAGTAACGAAACACACGCTTTACAGCTTGCCAATGAAGCATCCGTGGGCTGTGCATATATCTGCTCACCTGGGATACTGCATACTGAATATCCGGTCTTGTGTTGCACAAGTAAATCAGGCACCCAACAGCCTGACAATAGAGAATAGCATCAAAAGATTCACTGCCATCATGTACTGTAAGTTTCAGCCCTGGTTCCATAGGAGTGGAAATAGGCTTACAATCTTGAAATTTGAATCTTTCCAACAGTCTCTGTACATACTTCGACTGTAACATAAAGATACCCTTCTCACTTTGTATGAACTGTATGCCCAAGTAATAGTGCAACATACCCATATCTGACATCTCAAAAGCAGATTTGAGTTCGGACTTAAAATCTGAAATTTTATCCGCATCAGTACCTGTGAGCAACATATCATCTACATAAAGAATGATTATCAAAATATCCCCCCCATCTTTCTTGATGTAGAGGGTGCTTTCAGTTGGACTGTTGGTGAACCCCTGGCTAGTCAAAAATGCATCAATCTTTGCATACCAGGCACGCGGTGCTTGTTTTAAGCCATACAAAGCTTTCCTCAACTTGCACACCTTGTGCTCTTGACCAGACATAGCAAAACCAAGAGGTTGTATCACATAAACCTCTTCCTCAAGATCACCATTCAAAAAGGCTGTTTTTATATCCAACTGATGTACAAACCAGCCATAATGTGCAGCCATAGCAACAACAACACGGATGGTGGTCATCCGAGAAGTGGGGGCAAAAGTTTCTTCATAATCTATGCCCTTTTTCTGAGCATAGCCCTTAGCAACCAGCCTTGCTTTGTACCTGTCAATGGTACCATCTGGTTTGCGTTTAACCTTATAAACCCACTTTGTACCAATTGCCTTCTTGCCAGGAGGCAAATCCACCAAATCCCATGTATGATTCTTATCAATAGAATCCAATTCAGCTTGCATGGCCTGCATCCAATGCTGATTTTCACTTGCATCTTCAAAACTCTCAGGTTCCTCTTCATCCATAATAGAACTCACCCAAGCTGACTCTGAAAAGTGAGAGCTTTCAGCCTCACGTGTACTCCTACGTGTCCTACCTGGTAATGGAGCAGCAAGTCTACTCTCTTGAAGAGTCTGTATAGCCCAACGAGGAATGGTTCTAGCTTCTTGCAAAGCTGTCCTCTCTTGTACAACACTATCCTCTTCTGCTTGCTGTATGTCAGGCTCAGCCTGGGGCTGATTTAAAGCATCAAACACACGAGGTGGTGGCTGCAAATTCTGAAATTCAGCCGGTATATCAGCTGTGGTTCCTATGCCAATGGGTATCAACCCTTCAAATACATCAAAAGACTCCTGAGGTTGCTGAAATTTAAATTCAGCAATGGGTTGTGCTGAATTCTCTGCAAAAACAACATCTCTGCTCACAAAAATCCTCCGTGTAACAGGATTATAGAGACGGTACCCTTTACTTTGACTGCTGTAGCCAACAAATATGCACTTTATGGCTTTATCATCAAGCTTCCCACGAAGCTCCTGTGGTACATGTGCATAAGCCAAGCAACCAAACACACGAAAATAATCAACACTAGGTTTCCGATCAAACCAAGCTTCATAGGGTGTAACAGATCTGAGTGCCTTTGTAGGGCACCTGTTCAACACATGAGTGGCACACATAAGAGCTTCCACCCAAAACTTATGTGGCAATCCCTTTGCTTTCAGCATACACCTGGCCATCTCCATGAGTGACCTAGTCTTTCGTTCGGCCACACCATTCTGCTGAGGTGTATATGGTGTAGTACATTGGTGTACTATGCCCTTCTCTAAACAAAAAGCATCAAATACTTTAGATAAGTATTCCCCCCCTCTGTCAGTTCTGAGAGTCTGCACTTTTTGTCCTGTTGCATTTTCAACCATGTTGACATAATGTCGGAAATGCATAAAGACATCAGATTTGTTCTTCAAAGCATACACCCAGGCATATCTGGAAAAGTCATCAATAAAAGTAACAAAATACCAATGACCTCCCAAGGATTGTGTCCTCATTGGACCACATACATCACTGTGAATGAGCTGCAATTTGCGGACAGCTCTAACAACTCTATCCTTTTTGAAAGCCTGGCGATGCATCTTTCCCAAAATACATCCCTCACACACATGTCTGGGAGGAGTCTCTAAATTAGGTAGGGCATCTACCATTTTCAGCTTCTGAAGTGCCATGAGACTGCCATAATTTACATGCCCAAACCTGGCATGCCACAACTCTGCATCCTGCATAGCAGATGTAGAGGTAGAAACTACACATGCACTGTGCCTCTCATAAGGATCAAGACGGTACAAACCGCGACATAAGGTCCCTGTAGCAACCAAAGCAAAGTCACTTTCCCTGTCACGGACCATACATTTAGTATCCTCAAAGGAAACAACCAGCCCTCTCTTTGCAAAAGAAGACACTGAGAGAAGATTCTTCTTTATCCCAGGCACATACAATACATCCTGAAGGAGAAATTCTGAGCCATTAATGGCTGTAAGCATAACATCCCCTGTGCCCTGAACTGGATAAGAAGCATTATTTGCACACGTAACCTTTCTGCCACATGAAGAAGGTACCATCTTGCCAAACAAATCCTTTCTGGACGTGATGTGCCTTGAGGCACCACTGTCAAAGAACCATACATCACCACTTTCACTCACACTGAGTGAATGAACCTCATTTAAGGGATCATAGCTGCAAGTAAAGAAGCACCAATCCTCTTCCACAAGATTGACTGTGGCATCATCTTTCTTGTTATCCACATCTGAAGAGTCTTCAACTGAATTACCAGACTCTTTCTTCTTTTCCTTGGCTATCCTCTTAGGACATTCATGAATATAGTGACCTGTTTTCTTGCAGTAATGGCACTTACCCTTCTTTTTAGGTTTCTGTGCATCATCCTTCTCTTTACTAGATGGCTGTCCTGATTCTGACTTAGGCTTATATGCACCAGATTTTCCTTTGCCCTTGTTCTTGGCAAAGAGTGCTTGCTCACCACTTCTTTGCATGACATTTTTCCGAGTCTGCTCTTCCTGCAGCAAAAGTCCAACCAAATCCTGAAAGGATAGAGGGACTGGATTACCCCTCATGGACAAGTGAAGAGATGTATGAAAACCCAAATAAGAGCTCGGTAAAGAGTTAAGTGTAGTGGTGACCATCTCAGCATCAGAAATGATTTCATCAATATTCAAGAGCTGTTCTCTCAAATCCTGAATCTTCGTAAGATGATCCTGCATAGAATCACCCTCATCCATGCACAAGTGTGATAGTTCCCGCTTCAAAAAGGCAACTCTAGCCTCATTGCGAGCCTGATACATGTGCTCCAAAGTATCCCATGCAGCCTGAGATGTCCTGCATGAACGGATATGCGGAATAATGGACCTCTTAACTGAAAGTGCAATCAAAGAGAGTGCCTGAGCATCCCTGGAATCCCACCTAGTTTGTTCCTGTGTAGGTGCCTGAGGAGCTGGTAGTACAACCTGCTGCCTGCCATGTTGTGGAGGGGTAGCTGGGGCCACATGCATAGGCCTTGCCTCAGCTCCACTTACATAATTCCACAAATTCTTTGCAACTAGCAGATTCCTGAGCATAAAGCTCCACAGGGAATAGTTGGTTCCATCCAACTTATCTTCCTGGGCTAAAAACCCAAACACATCAGCAGTGTTCTGTGCCATGAGAGCAAACTGTAACCTGCAAAAGAGACTGACCGCACAAGAGTCCACAAATATTGCTCGAGACTGTCTGTTTCACACAGATAGACAGCACAGCAACAAAAGCCCCAAATTTCTGGTGGCTCAAATTTCTCTGATTCCCACAAAACACCTGTGGGAGCTGTCACAGATTGTGCAGCAACATAAAAACAGCAAAAGCCCCAAATTTCGGACTTGATTTGCTGACAAAATTCACAGTTAAGCTCCAAAATACAGCAGGTAGACTCACCCGAGTTGCTGCTGCAGATTGCTGAGTACGAACTGATGCAGAAGACGGTACAATGCTGTACGGAAGGCTGTACAGTCAGCAAACAGCAACCAGCAGGTGCTGTACAGAACTGTACGGACAGAAAACAGCAAATAGAGCTGTACGACAGCTGTACGGCTGCTGTACGATCAGAAAACAACACCAAAACTGGTCGTACAGACCTGTACGAACAGAAAAACAGCAACCAGCAGCCACACGTGCTGCACAGATGCTGTACGGCCTGTAGAAAAACGACCAGCACTGCTTTTTGCACCAGAACAGTGCCCGAGACACACAGAAAGCAGTCGCCCAGGTCTGTAGAAGGAGGGCGACCTGTTTTTCAGCACCAGAAGCAGGCGACCAGCACAATAGAGGTGTTTCTTCGCGACGAAAGTGCTTCACCAGCAGTAGGGAAGGCGGGAGCAGGAACAACAACCTGCTCTGATACCAATTGTGAGTGTGAGAGACGGTGTGGAGCACACGAAGAAACAGAACAAAACGTGTGGAGGCAAGGAGCAAAACGATAGAGCTCAAAATAATGAAGATAAGTTTGTTACAAAACTTAGGGCATATAATAACCCTAACTGGTGCCCGTTTCACATAACGGTAAGTTGGGCGCCTTATTGGGCGCGGGGAAAAAACCTCACTTAAAGTGAGTAAAAAGTGCCCGGCCGGTCCTAATACATTGGCCACTGCCCATAATAATGTCAGGACATTATTTCTAACAGATTGAAGACCAGGTTTTGGTCAATAACGATTGGAATGGTCTTCCAAATGCTCCTTCATAAGGAGTCTTGCCAATGTCTGAAGAAAACGAATCATTGAAGACTACTTGAACTAAAGGCAAATAAGATTCCCACTTACCTTGTTGATCTGGACATAACATTTCAGCACGTCAAAGGCCAACTGGTTGTAAATCTCCGTTTGGCCACCGGTATGTGGGTGAAATGCGCTGGAAAAGTTCAATTTAGTATGAAAGTTGTCAAACAATGCCCTCTAGATCCGCGAACCCTTGGGCGTCTGGATCTGCCCAATTGGATAGCTCTCTCAAACTAGAGTCCCACGGGGTGCCTGCTGTGAGTCCTCCCGGGTAGTCCCTCTAAAGAAGTCAGGAATCTGTCTGTGTGTGGACGCCCTGCCAGTTGGGCATCTGCTCCTGATAATGGACTCTCTGAGCCTGCGGATCTCCAGGAGATAAAAAGCCAAGCATCTATGATCACAATAGTCCATGACTCTAGCCAGTGGTCCATAGATGAAGAATGAGAGCATGAGTTTCGTGCTTGAGGTTCTTGAGGTGGTTTAGGTATAGAACTTGAAGGGAGGAGAGAAAACGCATTCAACGCAGGTTTTTGAGAGAACAAAGAAAGGACGCACATCGAGCAAGAGAGTTGAATTTTTTCCAGAATGTGGCTATAGCCACGTACATAGCTATG
Source organism: Cibotium barometz (assembly GCF_041138505.1). Lineage (NCBI taxonomy): Eukaryota > Viridiplantae > Streptophyta > Polypodiopsida > Cyatheales > Cibotiaceae > Cibotium > Cibotium barometz. The sequence goes on from NC_141109.1 coordinate 23,086,255, forward strand.
TATGATGTAGTGCTCCTCCGTCTCTGGCTCTGTCCGACAAATCTGACAAATCCTGTCCCCTGGAGGTATGCCTCTAAATCTTCTCGTCTCTATCTCTAACTGATGTGAAGAGGTGCGGATCTGCCCAATGGCACACCTCAATCCATGAGACAGATGCGGAAGCAAAACATAGGAGAGAGGGAGAACAAAGGGGAGAGAGAGACATCACACAATGAACATTAAGTTATGTAGCAAGAGGCTTTTACAATGGCAATACCAGCCAGCAAATGGTGTAGAACATGTGCCCTTGAATAGGTTAGATGATAATCAAGTGAATAGAGGAGGCCCCTTTATATAGTGATGCAAGGGAGCTGGCCGACTGCTTATAGGAGCTGGCGGATTGCCCATGACCAACTAAAAAGGAAGAAAAATAGGATAAAACCCATAAAAGGGTATTCCCCAAAATACATTGAGATGCACAATTTCTAACACCCCCTCTACAGCTCAAGCCTCATAGTGTGCAAGAGTTTGAAGAAGATATGTTGATGAAGATGCAACCATGGACACTCTAGTATTGCGCAGTACTAGTATTGGATACACCTCGGAATGGGCACCCGCTTGTTTCCTCGAAACAAAATGCCACCACGAACAACAAGGAACTTTTCTCGGCTCCAAATTCCCACACAAGTGTGCAGTGAACTCCAAGAATAAAATGAGGAGCTGTTGGATACACCGTGCCCATAATCCCCCAACAGTGGACTGTGAACACATCGCGTCCCAAAAAAAAAGCGCGAACAATGACCTGGCTTGTGCTATACCTTTGGTCTTGCAATCCTTGGCCAAATGAACTTGCTTTCCAGAAGAGTAGCACTGACACCAACCTGTCTGTTGCACTATAGCAAGTGCCTGATCCTGTCCACTCGGAGGGAACCGTACTTGCTCTTGAGAAACAAGGATAGATGCCTCCTCCAAGAGGAAACCCATATCTACGGCAATAGCACACCTCTGCAAGCAAGCCTTTGTGCCACTGATGATCTGAACACTCTACAACCAATCTCCAACACGTCTCCAACGGAACAAGGTACGAGGAACAAACAGCCCCCTCTCAAAACTGAGAGAGAAAGGGGCTGGACAGTAGCAAACAGTCCACCAAAACTTGCTGAAAAACACCCACAAAGGAGGTAGATCCATCGAGGAAGAGGAAGGTTGAAGATGCCACAAGTCTGTGGCGCTCCACACATGAAGAAGAGGAACACCAACTGCTGTCTAGAGCATTGCTCCAAATGCCAACACTGCAAAATCACAGGACCGACAGCCCCCTCTCAAGCGAAGGCAAGGCTGAAGCACACGGGAAGAAACACCTCCACTGCTGCCCAGGGTTGGTAACACAGCCCATGCAACATGAATAACGGATGATGGAGAAGATAGCATAGGAGACAAAGAGCTACTGTCACCACAAAAATGCAGCCACCAAAGCTGAAGCACAACACTCTAGAAGAAAAACGCAGCCACCAATGTGAAAAATGCAGCCTTCAGGATGAAAACGCAGCAGCCAGAGGAAATCGCAGCCACTAAGTGGTGAGGAAAATGTAGCCGCCTGGAAATTTGCACAAAACGCAGCACTTTGCTGTCTATGTAGCAAAAACGCAAGCCTTCTTTTGCTCCGAAAAATGCTGAACTTCTTGCAGTAAGGAAACTCATTGCCGCCGCCTTGAAGTGCCGGTTACCTAAGCGACTGATACCATGATAAAGTTGCCTTGAAGTGCCGGTTACCTAAGCGACTGATACCATGCGGAAGCAAAACATAGGAGAGAGGGAGAGCAAAGGAGAGAGACATCAGACATCAGACAATGAACATCATGTTATGTAGCAAGAGGCTTTTACAATGGCAATACATAGGAGAGAGAGAGAGAGAGAGACATCAGACAATGAACATCATGTTATGTAGCAAGAGGCTTTTACAATGGCAATACCAGCCAGCAAATGGTGTAGAACATGTGCCCTCGAATAGGTTAGATGATAATCAAGTGAATAGAGGAGGCCCCTTTATATAGTGATGCAAGGGGGTGGGCTGATTGCTTATAGAAGCTGGCCGACTGCCCACGACCAACTAAAAAGGAAGAAAAATAGGAGAAAACCCATAAATAGGCATTCCCCAAAATACACTGAGATGCACAATTTCTAACGAGAGAGAGAGAGAGAGAGAGAGAGAGAGAGAGAGCTGTATTAACGTCTACTAGAGGCCGAACTCGACCTATGAGACAAATCAATGTACAACTGTCATTGTCTCCTCGATGTCCAGAAAAAAAAAGGACAAAATGAACATGAAATAAACTATGAAAGTACTGAGCTAGTGGGGGGGGTGTGATAGATGGAGCACTACTCCTAGAGGCTCAGTATGCAACCTATATGCGCAGGGTATACAAGAATGCAATGCAGATGTGTCTAGCTCCAACCAGTACCATAATGGGGGTGTAATATGTGATACATAGGCGATGGCGAGGCAAAAATACTTCGGAGCATGATCTCCGGGTGTGAGTGTAAGTGAGCTAGCGGCTCCTGGATATGGTGCTGATATCGAGCCTGTGTCTCTGTGATCTCCCTCTGATGTAGTTTGGGAGTCTGGTAGCCTGGTGCTCTCGGTCTCCGTCTGGCTTTGAGGTCCGCAACGCGCTGAAGTGTAACCCCCTCTTGTGTCAGGATAGGCACTGGGATAGATCTCTAGAAGAAATCAGTGAGGTGGAGCTGTCGCCCACCTCTCCCTGTGGTATGAGTCCGTAGAGCAGTGTCTCTCTGTGGCGCTGTCTCTAGCAAGAACTGGCCAAATCTGCGCTGGGCTACGGACTCCATGATCTAGCGGAGTGAGGGATGTCCACTGAAGATGCTGGTGTATCTGTCTCTAATGACACTATATGCTCTGCATCTACATACATAATGTTCCTCACTCTCAACCTCCTCTTGGCATAGTTTGCATATCCTCTCTACTCTGGGGATCCGTGCTGCCCTACTTGCCTCAATCTCAAGCTGGTGTGAGGACACTCTGAGCTGGCCAATCACCACTCAGGCACTATGAGGCATGTACACATCCATGTATCCAGGTCTCTGTCTGAATCCATCCGCTGAGATACGCATAAACTGATCTCTGTAGTATAGCATCTTTGGCGGTAGAGCCTGACTAGGTGTAATCCGAGTCTCTTGAGTGTATCGTTGCCATAAATCCTGCTGAAGGACACTATTCCTCTCACTGTGAGAGAGCTGGATGGGTGGTGCATGTATATCATACTGGAAAGGTGGCAGGTGATCTATGTCAAGACCATGCTGAGTGAGCCACTGTATCATCTGTGAATACCATGATCTCCTATCTCCACTCTCTGCGAGCTGCCTGGACGCCTCAAAAGCTCTATGTGAGAGTCGAGCTGATGGCATATCTCTGATCCTCTGTATGAAGCAAGTCGTGTGGAAGAGGGCCTCTACTAGCATAGGAGGTGCAACAAACTCCGTCCGGACAATGTCACGTGGGATGGAGGGTTTGCTGCGGATCATCCGTGAGAGCGTGAGAATCTAAGGCCTCTCTATCTGAGACCATGTGGAGGTGGCGACCCCATGTGCCCATACTGCTGCAGCATACATCAAAGCAAGGGTGACTAGTGTGTCAAACCACCACCCCTTCGTGCGGGGCTCCTGGAAGTGTGCCTGGTGACACTGTCTCTCTAGCATGGACAGAGCTGCATACCCTCGTGTGAGTCTATCCCTGGCTACCTATGCCATAGTAAATCTTCCTGGTGGAGTCGTAAATGTAATCCCCAGGTACACATATGAGTCTACCACCTCTACCTGTCCTCCTGCTAGTGTGAAGATGGCATGTCGTCGAACCGGCCCTGAGGTGTGGAAAATCATGGCCTTGGTTTTCCCAAGGTTCACGGTAAGCCCCCTCTGTGTACAGAAGTCATCGAGTGCATGGAGATGGTGCTGTAGTCCCATCCGCGACTCAAAGACCAGAATAATATCATCTGCATATAGCATAATGTGGACTGTGGTACCTGAGATGTCTACCCCGTCCCCACCACCGTGACCAATGAAGTCAGCCACCTCATCAATGTATAGCTCAAATAGTGTAGGAGAGAGTGGGCATTCTTGCTTCACACCTATGGTGCTAGCAATAACATCAGATAGCCCCCCGGGGCATCGTATGCGCCCGACGACTTGCACATATAAAGGATAGATGCCAAACCATCTCTGATGGGATCCCCAATGACTGTAGGCGTTGGAAGAGTATCTCTCGTGGCACCATGTCAAATGCTTTGCGGAAATCCACAAAGCAGCAGTATAATCTCTTCTCCCGCGCCCTAGCTTGGTCAATTAGACATCTCAGAGTGAATATATGGTCAATAGTGGAGAAAGCTCGTCAGAATCTAGCTTGCCCTGGTGCTCGCAGTCCCTCCTCCTCTGCATATGAGCTCAACTTTGCCTCCAGCACTGCGCCATAAAGTTTGGCCAATGTATGACCAATCATGATAGTCCTGTAGTTGTTGGGGTCTAGCATGTCTCCCGCTTTGTGGAGAGGCACGATGGTGTGCATAGTCCACTCAGCTGGTAGGCCCTCCACTAGTGCCCTATTAAAGAGGTGAGCAACAAAGGGTCCTAGTGTGTCAGCTGCATAAATAAGACGCTCACTTTGTATACCTATGTGGTCAGCCGATCTCCCATGCTGTAACCGGCGAATAGCTCTCTCTACCATCGAGGCGGTAATAGCTCCATGTGCGAAGGGGTAGGAGGTGAAGGAGTTGGATCTAGGCCATCTAGCCAGGCCATTATAAATGGCTAGCCTATGAGCCCCGTCGAGGGCTAAGAGATCCTCTCCATATTTTGTGTGGGCTGTTGTATCCTGTGATGTCCGCTCCAGATCCGTACCTACCGTGTCAATCTCCTGGTACATGGGATCATCTGTCTCAAAGAAGGGTACCTGTGCACCTGCGGTGCGGGCATTGAAGTCTCCAGCCAGGAGGATGTCCCCTAGACTGGAAAACTTCATAATGTCACCATAAAGGGGCAGGTATGGGGACTCTCCATGGGTGGCATATTTAGAATTGGAGGGTGCAAAGTAGCACACTGCAAGGTAGATGTCTCGGGCCCTCTCTGTCTGGATCCTCACCCACAAAAACCATGCGGCCTCATCCCATCCGACCACTTGTATCACATGTTGAAGCTCCTCCCTGTATAGTAAAGCCACCCCTCCCGACCCTCGGGTACCCCCTACTGTGCGTGGGTGTGGGCGGTGAACAGACTCCCATCTATATCCTCTCACCTTTGGAAGCCGACTCGCCTGGCACTGATGAGTCTCTGTGTATAATACCAAGTCTTTCCCTCTAAATGTCTCCTCAAACAGACCTGCATCTGTCCTCAAGGCGCCATTGCAGTTCCAAACCGCAATCTCTAGCTTGGTCTCATAGGTCTTGCATCGTCACTGGGCACGTCGCTCGGTGATGATAACCCTCCCATATCTGTACACTGCCCGTTTCCTTGCCTTCCGTGCATCCAAGATGCATGGCATGCATTCCCTCCTGTGTGCCACCTGTGCTAGTGTGAGATCATCTTCGAGGTAAGTCTTCTCTCCTTTTAGTGCCCGCCTTTTGGTAAGGAATGCTTGCCTCGCCTCCAACCCCACAAACTTGAGGATGAGTGCGCGCTCCTTGGTGGTGTCTTTGCCCACCCTCCATGCCTCGACAAAGGGGGTATGAGCGATTTCCAGCTTTCTGCATAGTGCTATGGTGTCCTCTTTCGGCGAGGCTCCTTCCTTCCATCCCACCGCTCTCACATTCAATGCCCTAATCTTCCTTCTTTTCTCCTCTTCAAGTGTGTCATTGATGATGTTTGGGGATGATGGTGGGTTCCATTGCTTCTTGGCAACCTCAATCCAGCTGCTTGCTTCTTCCACTTGTTTATGTGTCTTCTTAATCACCTTGGCCCATGTGGTTGCCTCGGTTGCCTTCTTCTCCTCTTGTTCATGGAGGGTCTTCAATTGCACTCTAAGTGTATTCAACTCATCATTGAGGGATAGTTGAATCTCTCCTTCTTCGAATTGAGTACGTGCCTTCAAGGTCTCGTTTTCCACTCTAAGGGTGGCAACTTGGGCCTCCAGCTTCGTGATTAGTGAGGTGTGGTGGCTGGTTTTTGCGTCCAACATTTGGACCATTTCCTCTTGCATCTTGCTTAGCTGAGTTGCCATGTATGCCTGCATGTCTGCCTTCCACCTATCCATCTCCTCTTGCATGGAGGCACGCAAATCATGCCTAAGGTCATAACTATCCTTGTTCTACCCGAGCTTCTTTTGTAGGTGCATGTCAGTATCCTGCATTTTGCATACTTCTCTCATGGTGGTCATCTAGTCCTTGTTGCCGGCGAGCTGTCCATGTTGGACTGAAGGGGTCCCCTCTAGTACTGAATTTGCTCCTCAGCTGGTGGCCCCCATAGATGGCCAGCTGCAAGTGGGGAGGCAAGTAGCAGCAGGTAGGTATGTTGCTGCCTTGGGGGCCTGAGCAAGGGCGGGCGGGTGCCGAGGCGAAGAGAGAGAGGGCGGGTGGGGAAACGGACGCAGAGAGAGAACCGAAGCCGAGGCGAAGAGAGGGGGCGGGTGGGAGAACAGGCGCAGAGAGAGAACCGAAGCCGAGGCGAAGAGAGGGGCGCGAAGAGAGAGAGGGCGGGTGGGGAAACGGGCGCAGAGAGAGAACCGAAGCGAAGAGAGAGAGGGCGGGTGGGGAAACGGGCGCAGAGAGAGAACCGAAGCAAAGAGAGAGAGAGAGAGAGAGAGAGAGAGAGAGAGAGAGAGAGAGATTAAGCATCTACTAAAGACCCAATGGGCCTATGAGACCAAAGTGATACAATAATGTCCATGGCATATCTCATCATGGAATGGAAAATAAAACAGAAAGAAAACATAAATATAGCTCTCTCACTGGGGTGATACAAAACTGTCCATGGAAACTCATCATGGAGTACCTCTACATTTGTATGGGTCAAGCTTGCTCATGTTTTTAAGGCCCCCTTTATGAGGAGAAGCTGTGTTTGAGCAGCTTTACACAGAAGCCTAGTTTATACACTAGACGGTGGCCTACGTGGCTGGATGGTTATGGTGGGTCTAGCACACGGCCAGATGGGCTGTTAAACGGCATGCGGGCTAGGTAGCTAAGCATCAAAGTTGGGCCCCTGCCTAGACTTTACGGGCCCTAACCAGGGGCCTTGGATGAGCTGGATCTAGAAGGCATGCGGGAACCTACTCCAACTAAAGGGCCAGCATGAGGAAACTTCACACATGACACCTTGCAAGGGGGAAGCTTCACTAGAAGCTTCCTACCTACCTAGGATGGTGCCGCACAGGGAGGGGCCTTGTTTGCTCATGCTTCCTTTATACACAACGAGCAAGTCTAGAGTTCATCACTTAGCATACCCTCTACTCTACCCCCTTAGCTTCTCAAGCAGCCATCTAATCTTCTTTCATAGAAGGGCACGGTGTGGGAGCTTGCCATCTTTGTGTTCTTGCCCCTTTTGCAATAATATACCATTCTCTCTTATCTCGTCTACTATTTTTGCACAAGCTGTATTTTTCCGCATAAAGATCCAGTTTGTGAGTGTTCTTTGTCTACACCACACTAGTAAGAGTTTTTCTTACATGGTATCAGAGCGCAGGCTCTAAACATAGCTTCTTTGCTCCTGTAGTTGACACTAGGATTCTTGAGAATTGGCTGCCGCAGCAAATAGACCACGCCCTCAATCGATGGCTGAAGTTGAGAAGCTTGATGCGACCAACTACTCTCTCTGGAAGCTGAAAATGCGGATAACCCTTGACTCCTTCGTGCTGGAGCTGGTTCTTGGTAACAATTAGAAACCAGTCACCACGAAAGATGAAAATAGTAATGACATTCTACCCAATCCAGATCTGGTTTATGCTTGGCAACGAAGGCATGCTAATGTGATGTATGCACACTTTATAGCAACTTCGTAGATAATGTTTTAACTTTAATACAACATTTGGACACTGCTCCTGAGGTGTGGCAAGCCTTGAAGACTCAGTACCAAACTGAGAATCCAACAATGAAGGAAAATCTGGAGACCATGCTGGGTCTTGAAAAGCTTGAGGGAGGAGAAGAAGCACACCTCTTCTTGACAAGGATCAAGGACATGCGAGACCGAATGAGCACTGCCGGTGAGAAGATCACTAGTGAAGATCTTGCTGCAAGGTGTGTTCGAAAGCTACCTCTAAAGTATGACAGCATGGTGTCTACTCTCACCACGGGATATCGGCCCAAGGCTGTCACCTTTGAGGAGTTAAGTGCAATGCTTTTGAGGAGGAGATGCGGTTTAAGATAAGGAGGGAAGGAAACTGGCAGCTTTCTCTGCAGATGCAAAGGGTAAAGGTAAAGACTTGTCATCCTCTTCTAAGCCTAAGAATAAGAATGTGAAATGCTTTTATTGTAACAAAAAGGGCATGTGCCATGCAGCAAAGAAGTGAAAAAAGAAGTAAAATGATGCAAAAAACGGCACTCTAAAGATGGAGTTTGTGAATGCTGCCACTTCATTAGAGAAGAAAATAGAGCTCTTCGTCACCATTGAAGAGGTTCAAGGAGAAGCAGCTAATGTGACTACTCATGATGATACATGGATCATAGATAGTGGTGCCTTATAGTCATAAGGATTGGTACTCCCTTCGGCCTACGGGAGATGGAATCAAAGTGGCCGTCGGCAACAATGCAAAATGTCCAGTGATGGGCGTAGGTAATATCCCCTTTCTTACCAAAGAAGGTTCTACCAAGCAGCTTTTGGATGTTATCTATGTTCTAGTAAGTCTGCATTTCCTCTTCAGCTCATTCATGCAAACCTTTGTCGGAAGATGCAAACCATGGCACTGGGTGGTTCTTTCTACGTCATGTCTTTGATCGATGGCTACATTAGAAAGATTTGGGTTTACTTTCTCAAGGAGAAATCACAAGCTTTTGGGAAATTCAAGAGTGGGGTTCCCTTGTGGAATCGAAAACTGGCATGAAGGTGAAGAAGGTAAGGACTGATCGAGGAGGAGAGTTCACTTCACAGGCTTTTGAAGCATTCTCCAAAAAGCATGGGATTCAATGCCAGTTAACCACCACTCATACTTCACAACAAAATGGTGTTGCAGAGCGCAACAACCGCACTATTGTGGAGATGGCACCAAGTATGCTCAGTGGTAAGGGTTTACCAAACTCTTTTTGGGCTGAAGTAGTGAACACAACTGTCTACATCCTCAATAGGAGCACACAAAGGCTGTGGCAACAAGATGTCACAGGAAGCTTATTCTGGTAAAAAGCCCTCTGTTGCTCATTTCAAAGTCTTTGGCTAAACTTGCTTTGTGCATGTTCCAGATCTAGAGAGGCAGAAACTTGACCCCAAAAGCAAGAAATGCATCCTTGTAGGGTACAACATGAAGTCAAAAGCCATATCGGCTCTATAACCCGAAGGCCAAGAAGGTGCTTGTGAGCATAGATGTCCGGTTTGAGGAGATGAAGGAAGCTCCCTCAACTTCCTCATCTCACAGTGAGGACGAAGAAATCCAAGACATCACACCTTGAGTACCTACAGGGCCAGTCCCCTCTCTGCAAAGAGATGGGAAGCATATTGTCCAATGTGATGTGGAATTAGAGGAGGAAGATGAGCCTGCTGCGCCACCTCACAAGGATAGCTCACTCCCTAAGTGGTACATGCAGCTTCTGGATAGCACCACCGTTGGCTATCGATGCCAAGCCAACTTCTGACATAAGGAAGCCATGCAATCAGAGTATGATTCCATCATGTGGAATAACACCTAGTGTCTAGTTGATCGACCCCCTAAGCACAAAGTCATAGGCACAAAATGGGTGTACAAAGCCAAGTACAACTCTAACGGCACTTTTGAGAAGTACAAGGCTAGGCTTGTGGCGAAAGGATTTGCACAGATAGAAGGGTTTGATTACCAGGAGACCTTTGTCCCCACAACACAAATGACAACAATTCGCACGGCTTTAGCTTTGGCAGCTCAGGACAAATGGCCCGTGTATCAGATGGATGTGAAATCCGCCTTTCTAAACAGGGACCTCGAGAAGGAGGTATATGTCGAAGAACCCCAAGGTTTTGAGATCCTTGGTTTAGAAAGCAAGGTATGTAGGTTGAAAAAGGCCTTGTATGGTCTTAAGCAAGCTCCAAGGGTATTGATGCTTACTTGAAGAGTATCAGTCTCATTCGAAGTCCATTTGATTCAAACTTATGTGTTTCATGAGGATGGGAAGTGCATGATTATTGTCGTTTATGTGGATGGGTAGTCATCATGCGAAGATTGTGCTGACGAAAAAAACTCTGAAATAGGAGTTCGAAATCACAGACCTGGGGCTCTTGCATTATTTCTTGGGTCTAGAGATTCACGAGCAGCCAAGGAGAATCTTCATCTCTCAACAAAGGTATGCCACAGATTTTGGTGGCATTTGGATGACTGACTGTTAACTGGGGTTGGGTTAAAGCTATCTACTGAGAATAGTTCACCATTGATTGACGAGACCATGTACAGGCACTTGGTGGGGAGCTTGATTTTTTTGCTCAATACTAGGCCAGACATCGCCGAGTCAGTTGGCGTTGGAGGCAGGTTTCACAACGTTGATCACATGGTGAAGTTGTTAATGGCGAACATCTTCAAGTATCATGGCATGCCTTTGTCTTTCATTAGTGACCATGATCCACAGATGACGAGTTTGTTTTGGAGAGGGTTGTTTGACAACATGGGTACAACTCTCAAGTTTTCATCATCGTTTCATCCACAGACAGATGGGCAGTCGGAAAAGGCTAATTCCATAATGTTAGATCTTCTCAAGTGCCTGCTCACATCTATTAATAATTCGGGTGGGTGCTTATTAGCATGACTTACCGGAGTGTCCAAACTCACTAATAAGCTGTCTGTCCTAGGGCTGTTGAGGTGTTAGGCATTTGGTATGAGGCGGGTAACACAACCCTGTGAATTTGTGCAACGTATATGTGAGGATGGTGGACAATGTGCAAGACATTGGTTATATGAACTTCACACTTGGGGACACTTATGAAGGATTCTTTTTATCACCCCATGTGGGGGGGATAAATGTTTAGAGGGAACAAAGGGTTAAAAATCTTTAAAACAAATGAATCTTTTTTTTTTTGGGGAGCATCGTGGCCTATTTGGAAAAGCTACGTTATTTTTGGCGTAGAAAAAAAAAAGGAATTTTTTTTTGGGAGAGTGGGGCTGCTGGATACGTGTGCTTCTACTTACGTTTGTGGAAGGAGCTGGCGGCTGGACTGCACACGTAGGTGCTGGGGATCGTGGTAAAGCAGGTTGGCTAGACGGCCAGCAACGCTGGTTGATTTTCTCTCTGTGGGCACACAGTAAGGCTGCAGCACACAGCACACACATGTTCTTCCCTCTTCGCAACAGTCTGGCAGGCTGGTCGGGCGCAAGCACTCACAGTCTCTCTCTCTCTCACAATTTGGGGAGGTTGACGGGCTGGGCTATTGAGGTAAACCTGCAGATAGCACTAGACAGCATGCAATTTTCCCACGCTTCTCTCTCTCTCTCCTGGAAGATAGTGAACAGCAAGAGGAGCAAGAGGAAGGCGGCAGACTGTTACTGTGCACAGGGACAACCGACTATTGTTTCTCTCTCTCTCTCTCTCTCTCTCTCTCTCTATCTATCTCTTTTTACAAGCTTGTGGGCGATGTCAGATGCACACTGGTTAAAGCTCATCTTCCTTCCGGCTGGTCGGTTGTTCGGGAGTGCTACTCTTGGTCCCTTGTGATAGGAGGCATTTGCAGCCTAAGAGGGCAGAAACATGAGTACATTTAGCATGTGTTGAAAGAGTCTAGAACTAATGTATGGCTACTATCTTGGCTGATTAGAGGTGAATAATAGTGGTGTGTTTTGGGGCACAGGGTTTTGTGAAACCTCTATGCTAAGAGGTCCAAAGGACTGGCAGTTTGGACATGCATATGGATAAGCCATGAGTGGCCATGATGTATTCAGTTAAACTCTTCCATTGAATGTGAATAAAGAAATACCGAAAGGGGTGCCAAGCTTTGGGGCCAACAGATGTCGTTTTTTTTTTTGGTTTTTTTTGTTGTTGTTGTTGTGTAGGAGCACTCTAGCTTCCTTTTATCTGTCTTATTTGCTGGATTATAACTGTGTTTGTGTGACTGCTAGTCTATTGCACTTTGGTTTCTACTAGAGGCCGGTGTCAGCGGGTATGGTACGTGCTTGGAAAGACTCGGATTTTTTAGAGACTCTAGAGGCATGTTAGAGGCCTCTGTTATAGTGAGTGAGAGAGAGAGAGAGAGAGTGTGTGTGTGTGTAGATAGTGATAGATAGATAGGTTATTAGAGAGAGAGAGAGAGAGAGAGAGAGAGAGAGAGAGAGAGAGAGAGATATTAAGCGTCTACTAAAGACCCAATGGGCCTATGAGACCAAAGTGATACAATAATGTCCATGGCATATCTCATCATGGAATGGAAAATAAAAGAGAAAGAAAACATAAACATAGCTATCTCACTGGGGTGATACAAAGCTGTCCATGGAAACTCATCATGGAACATAGATTATTAGAGAGAAAGAAAGAAAGCTGTATTAATGTCTACTAGAGGCCGAACTCGACCTATGAGACAAATCAATGTACAATTGTCAATGTCTTCTGGATGTCCAGAAAAAAAAAAGGACAAAATGAACATGAAATAAACTATGAAAGTACTGAGCTAGTGGGGGGGGTGTGATGGATGGAGCACTACTGCTAGAGGCTTAGTATGCAACCTATATGCGCAGGGTATACAAGAATGCAATGCAGATGTGTCTAGCTCCAACCAGTACCATAATGGGGGTGTAATATGTGATACATAGGCGATGGCGAGGCAAAAATACCTCAGAGCATGATCTCCGGGTGTGAGTGTAAGTGAGCTAGCCGCTCCTGGATATGGTGCTGATGTCGAGCCCGTATCTCTGTGATCTCCCTCTGATGTAGTCTGGTAGCCTGGTGCTCTCGGTCTCTGTCTGGCTCGAAGGTCTGCAGCGCGCTGAAGTGTAACTCCCTCCTGTGTCAGGATAGGCACTGAGATAGATCTCTGGAAGAAATCAGTGAGGTGGAGCTGTCGCCCACCTCTCCCTGTGGTATGAGTCCGTAGTAGTCTCTCTGTGGTGCTGTGTCTCTAGCAAGAACTGGCCAAATCTGCGCTGGTCTACGGACTCCATGATCTGGCGGAGTGAGGGATGTCCACTGAAGATGGTGGTGTATCTCTCTCTAATGACACTATATGCTCTGCATCTGCATACATAATGTTCCTCACTCTCAACCTCCTCCTGGCATAGTCTGCATATCCTCTCAGCTCTGGGGATCCGTGCTGCTCTACCTGCCTCAATCTCAAGTTGGTGTGATGACACTCTGAGCTGGCCAATCACAACTCGGGCACTGTGAGGCATGTACACATCCATGTATCCATGTCTCTGTATGAATCCATCCGCTGAGATACGCATAAACTGATCTCTATAGTATAGCATCTTCGACGGTAGATATATATATATATATATATATATATATATAGAGAGAGAGAGAGAGAGAGAGAGAGAGAGAGAGAGAGAGAGAGAGAGAGAGAGAGATGGATTCTAGACCATTACATTTTATAGAAATTAAGAATGATTGAACACTCAAAATAGTGAGTAGATAATAGATTCATGATTTATACATAAAAAAGATTCATACATGCCACATGGTCAAAAATAGACTCCAGAGTCCGAACTATCGGATCTACCACTAGCAGTTTCACTCTCATTAGTACTAGGAGAAGGCTCCTCACTAGAGTGTAAATGAAAATCCCCATTTGAGATGAGATTGCCACTCGGGGCTCCAAGCATCTACATCCTCAAGTTCTCCATCCTGACAAGGTAAGGCATCTCAATTTGTAGCATAAGTAGAAGAGCTAGTAGAGCCACGTTGACGATATGTTTGGATGGGTGGTCGAGCTCCTCTCCGTCTAATCTGGCAGTCTCGACTTGCCACACTAATGCCTCTTCTGCTTGTGGTGGTGGAATGAGAATCACTAGCAGCAAGGCGCTCACGACCTTCAGTACGGGTGACATGCATATCTATCTCCTGTAGCTCTCTATGGCTCTTGCCTCGTTTGAATGCTCCTAAGTTTTTTACCAGTGGGTTCGGATTTACCTTCATTCAAGTTGATAGAATAATAACTTGTAAGTTGTAACTTCTAGGTTACAAGAGACTAAATAGAAAGTATTGAAATTAGAAATTTAGATTATCAGAGAATTGAGATGCCTACTTGCTTGGGGATGTGAAGCTTTTGAAGATTTTTCACCATCCACAAGTTAGTGCGGCAATATATGAGCTGCTCTAACTGGGATGTGCTAATCTTGTTTCTACTCTTTGTGTGCACGAGACAGTATGCATTCCAATTCTTCTCGCATGCACCTGAAGAGCAAGCCTAAGAGTACAAAATCAAAGTTTAAAATTTTAATAATATGACTAAATAGAATAAAGAATTAGAAGATGCAATGGCAAATGACCATCACCTAGGCAAGGATCCTCATGGCAAAAGATTGTAGAGATGGGGTGGAATAGACATACGTCTCCCACCATGAGAGTGTTTTTACCATCGCCTCTCCTAGAAGTAGGACGAGTGTACGATTTCTCGGTTAGGTGGTTGTAGGCAATGAGCTCCTCGTCCATCTTGATTTGTGCTTCGTCATCAAGCACACGTTGCAAGCCAATGCAATGGAATGTGCATGGAGTCCAAACAATCGTCGGGAACTCCTCCACCATGCGACCCATTGCACGACAATTTGATGCATTCTCGGTGACGACTTGCACCACATTTTCATGGCCAACCTACAATCCAAAGTGCTCATTTAATTAGTACATGTACTATGTTACATCAACATGTAGACTTATAGTATATACAATGAATAATGACCTTGTGTAAAATTTAAATTTACCTTGATGATTGCTTTGTGGATGTGTTGGAACATGAAGCGACCACTTGTCTTTCTATTGGCTTTTCCGGCATCCACCGCGTGTAGGAAATACGTGCCAAGAGGGCAAGACATGAGGATGTTGATGATGCTTCTTGTCTTCTGATCACTCCATCCATCGGAGAGGATGCTACATCCATACAAACAAATGGGCTCAAGTGATCTACCAATCCTCTCCTTCTCCTCGGTGAGCTTCTTTGTCCTCATGTCGAGGTAGCTCACTCCCGTCCATCCATCGCATGGACTGACGGCAGCAATAGCCTTGACCGTCCTCTTCCACTGCTGCAGGGTTTGAGAACATGAAAAGAGAGATTGCACTCAGTGATGGTGCATGCAATCTCGATCTCCGCTAGTCGTTGCCTCTCTTTGACATAGGCGTTCGTGTATTAAGTTGGATGTAAAGTGGGTTGTACAAGCCCTCTAGCACCGGCATCATCAGAGGGATGTCATGGTTGCTTTGATTGGGAGCTTGACCCCTATCCTTCCCCGATATTGACACTCGCGCTTCCGGATGCCGAAGAGGGCATGAGTGTCTCTTCCTCAAGCTCTTGTTGTCGAAGAGGTTGGCTTGACCTTGTGTTCTCCGCGTGCAAAAGAGAGTTCTTCCTAATCACCTCATCCGCAATGGCTTGTGGAATGGATTGACATCCGGAGATTCCACCTCCTCCCAACTTTGCCATGTGACAAAGCACTCAAGTGATGGTGCTATTACCTTTGAAGCCGCACTACCACTATTTCCAATGCTTTCCCCCCTGAATCGGCGGTAGAGAGTCCAAGCACTATGGTGAAACGATCCCATGTGGGATTGGGAGGCTTAGGCTTGATGGATTATGAGAGAGAGAGAGAGAGAGAGAGAGAGAGAGAGAGAGAGTGCTTTGAGGGAGGGAGGGAGAGAGAGGGGGAGAGATTGTGAGATGCTGAGAGAGTGTGTGTGTGTGTGAGAGGGGCTGTCTTAAGAAAGATTTAAACCTTAAGGGAGAGAGAGAGAGAGAGAGAGAGAGAGAGAGAGAGTCTGTGTGAGAGCTTAGAGGGGATGCTGGCCCTTATAGCCTTGTCTAAAGACTCAAACGGACAAAAACGGGCAAAAACGAGCTAGTACCAAACACGGGCCAAAGAAAAAGTCGGCTATGACTAGACACCTAGAACGCCGCCTTGAACTGTTAAAGGCGTGCCTTCTTGTAATACCTATGGTCTGCCCATACTTTAATGAAGTGTGAACGAAAGTAAGGATCTCCTCGTAGAACACTCTCGGTTCGAGACTCAAAACCTGCAAACAAACCAAACAAACAAGAAGGGGGTGCAGGCTTGACTCACCACCCAACCATGACAGTCGTGGGCAAGCCCACAGACTTGGCTGTCCCCACCGAGCCACGAGCTGAGCTAACTAGGTTGACGTATCGACCAATCTCCACCGCCACGAAGCTACCCTCACGGGCCTCGAGATTGCTGCCGGCCTCGGCTGCGTAAAGCAAGTGCTGATGGCCAGACTGAAAGAGTGAATCAAATTTTGAAGAATATGCTTCAGGCATATGTATCCAAAAGACAGAGTTCATGGGAGGATTATCTTTCTATGTTAGAATTTGCTTATAATAGTACTAAGCATACGGAAATACTTTCCCATTTATTACTTGGGATTTGCAAAGGAGGCAACAATCCAGTTTGTCTAAAGCGTTTAGCTTTATTTGCCTGACAAATTTGACACTTGAGAACATAATCTTCTACATATCCTTTCATCTTATGCATCATGTGTACCCCAAGGTGTCCAACAGAAGGGGCGTCGTGACACTCCTTAAGAATCTTGGATCTAATGTCCGGGATATGTGGTACACAAATTTTGTCAGTACGGAATAGTAAACCATTCTGAGTCATCCATTGGCCTGCTGGCAGCCTGAATGGTAGACTGCTCAGTCATTGAGTCTTGGTCAATCAATGAGCTCCCGTCATGGATCTTCTGCCAAAATGGACCAAAATAACTATCAATCCTGCAAAGCCCTCTCAATGACTGAAATAAGTCAATAGAAATCTCGATGAATGACAAAGTATTCACCTCTCTAATTCGACTAAGCGCATCTGCAACACTATTCATGGACTCTTTCCGATAACGAATCTCAAAATCAAAATCTTCAGTAACTTAGCCCAACGAGCTTTCCTTCCTCTCAAATCATCTGCATCACACATACTTGATTGATTGATGATCAGTCAATACCACAAACTTGGAGCCATATAAATAAGTCTCCAAACCTTGAGAGCATGAATCACATCATAAAGCTCCTTCTCAAGGGTTGGAGATTGAGTGTCGTCTAGCTTTTACTCTCAAAGGCAACCGGTCCACCATCTCGAAATAGAGCAGCCCCGATGGCATAGTCACTGGCATCAGTTTCAAGAACATAAGGTCGACTAGGATCGTGTAATGCCAAGATAGGTGCTTCCTTGACTTTATCTTTCAAAAGTCTGAAGGCCATATCCAAATCGTTATTTCGAGTGATAGACTGATTTGACTTACGTCCACGAGCTTTCAATAAGTCAGTACACACACCCTTCAATGTATTTGCTTGTATTATTGAATTGAATTATTTGCGATCCAAATCATTAACCTTGACCTTGTGATTTCTCCTTCCTTTCCTTCATGACTTTGGCCTGTGGTATCCAGCGTTGTGGTTCTTTGCCAGAACAACGTGTTTATTGCAATCTTTAGAAGAAACCAGTTACCACAAGGGTAGGCCTAGGTAGGTTTAGGCAATCATCCATGCACAAACCCTCCACAGCTTTGTCACCCATGTATTTCCAAATGTCTCGCACCTTATTAGACCATGTGTCAGACAACAAACATCAGGTAAGATCGAATAGAAGGCAAGATGCAATCTGGATAGGTTGAACAACACAACCACGTGGCCGGACAACATGGAAGGTGCTTGGGCAGGTCTGACAGCAAAGACTCCTTGTTATGGACTGGTCAAGCAAGACAACAAAAAAGACCTTATAAATAAGGCTAGTCTCACACTTCAGTCATCTAACTCACAAATCATGGGGAGAAATCACCAGGCATATACAGAAGCATCCAACAGCATTAAAGACCAGTGATACAGTGATACGCAAAGTATCTTGCTACATACAATTGCAAGACGCATGTAATGACATGTCCTTGGACTAGAGCTTACAATGGGATACAATACATAGTACCAACCCAAAATTGGCACATAATTAGGTTTAGTATGTCCCATTGGCAGCCAAGTGTGGGGCGCATGATGTGACATAAGATTTGTAGAATTTTTGTATAAACCTTCAATAAGTAGGTCAGTTTGCATTAGTCACACTAATTGCCTATTGTTAACCTACCTGGTGCCTACCTCATACTCACTGTCTCATTTGTTCATTTCGGTGGTCTTGCCTTATACGCACTACCTTTTTTTGTTAGATAATATGGTCACATATTTATGTAATTGTGGGGGAGGATACTTACATGGGTAGGTGTTATCTTGGAAGGTGATAACTCATGGATAAGGATGCCACATGGCAAGGAGTCTTGGCTAGAGACCATCTATATTAGAAGCCTCTCGTTGTATGGTTAATAATGTATTGTAATACATTTGGTTGAGTGTGGTCTATATTTCTAGTCTCTCTCATTATGTACATCACTATACCAAGCCTATTCCTAGCACATTAGATTTTTCACATGGTATCAGAGGTATGCTAAGTTCCTAGGACTTGGTAGAGAGTTCAGAGTAGATGTACTCAATTAATGCATTTCATTAGGGTTTTATGCATTTTGTTCTTTGTTTTTGAAAAATTAGCACACTCATTATCTTAAGAAGAGATTATTTTTTAGAATACCTTGTGGAATGATTCAACATAAGGATTGCAGGTTTCTTGAAGTTGCCCATTCGTTTCATTTGCCACTCTCTCCAAGGGCCAAGCTGGCTTGTCCTTGACCTAAGGAGTTGGGTATTGATGATCTAAAAAATTAGATATCCACTCTTTGGAAATATTAAAATTGACATCAGTTAAGGGTTCTAGTATGGAACCAAACACTTCCATAGGTTCTTGGTGTTGAAGTCAATGGGAGAAAATATTAGCGAAAAACGAAGTAAAATCAAAAGAGCCAGGGGATGAGTGTACGTAGGGCTACTGGGTTAAGGAGTTAGAAGATCAGCGGATGAAACATGACTAAGGTTTCGGCTTGTGATGATATACATATTGCAACAGTACTTGGAATCTTCAAGTTTGACGCTTTCAGGATGACAAACATAAGGACTTTTTATAGGGCGTTTGAGCTTTCTAGACAGTAGTAGTCTCAAGAAAGTTCTAGATAGCACTAGTCTCTAAAAACTTTCTGGATAGTCTAAATTCTATTATTTTAAAATATTTGTTGAAATAAATTTCTCTAAAAATAGGAATGAATCATGTTTTCAAATAATTAATTGGCATGAAACTGTTTTTTCTGGTGGCTTAGGTGTGGAATAGAAGCCTTTCGGCCATTACAGGTTGTGCACTACTCTTGATTGGACGCTAATTTGGACTGATCACTGTTGCATTTTTCATAGCGGACGTAAGTACTTTATACACTATCGAAAACTTTGCAACCATGTTGATGGGGCTATCTCCTTGCACTTGTGAAAGTAAGAAGCTTGGATATCCAAAGCTACCCATAATATAGCGGATGCAAGGTGGTAGCCTCAACATGGTTGCAAAGTACACTTTTAATTGTGTATAAAGATCTTGCGTCTGCTATGAAAAATACAACAGCACGATTGACCCAGCTCTGTGTCCAATGAGGAGCAGTGCGCAGTGTGTAACGACCATAAAGGCTTTTATTTCACAACTAAGTAAGCCACATAAAAATTATTTTAAGCCAATTAATTATACTACCTGCCTCAAATTTCTTTTAACTAATGTCAATTTTAATATTTTCAAAGGGTTGATATCTACTTTTTTAAGGTCCGCAATATTCGACCCCTTGGGTCGAGGACAAGCCAGCTTGGCCTTTGGAGCGAGTGGCATATGAAATGAATAGCCGAGTTATTGTTCTTACGGTAACTTCTAGCACAAAACCAATCTTTCTTGAGGTACAAATGTCTTTTTGGTAGCTTTTTTGAGAATGTAGACTTAAAAAGTCTCATATTGCTATTATGGGCTCACACCTCCCAAGAGGGAACTCCACACAATTGTAAATGGGAGAAGCAATAGACACAACAATCGTTGGGTACTTACCAATGTTTCGAGCTCACGTCCCTTGAGGATCCCCAAGCTCACTTTGGGAAGCCCCACTCTTATAATCTCCACCTCCACGTTGTCACCGTGGAGTCACTTGCACCACAATGCAAGGTAATCTACCTCACTCTCTTACACACATGCATGAAAGAGGAACATGCTCTCTCTCTCTCTCTCCCTCTCTCTCTGTGTCTTAAAACACAAGATCTCTCATAGCATAAAGGGGGATTGTCATTTCATTATGAGAATTGTCTTTTATATAACTATTCCTTATTCACACTTGGAAGCCCAAAACTTACTAAGGCCTTGGGTGGCTAATATCTCAAAATATATAACTTTTATAGTGCCTTCACATGACACTTATTAATATCCTCAATTGGAGGAGCATCTTTGTTAATCCAAAATGGGATTGATATCCCCCGCTATCTAATGTAGGTTCTGTCCGCCGGCAAAACTTTTAACTAGGTCGAAAGACCTAGTCGTCGAACTCATGTCTATAGAATTTCTAGCGGAACTGAAGCTTTTTAAGGGTTCTTCGAAATGCTGAGTGGGAAGTCCAGAAGCCGGTGTTGACCATGTCTTCAAACGTGACATGCATGTATCTTGGAAGACACCTTAGGCGATGAAAGTGTAGCATCATGCCTCTTTCAGATGGCCCTCTATTCATGTCAAAGCAAAGCTGATCCACATTAAATTCATCATGTCTTTCTCGATGAGGACTATGATCAACTTCAGAAATCTCACAGTAACTATATCTAGATCTAGAATTTTGTGCCATGCTTTTATCCATTTGAGCAATTGCTGTCTTTGACTTGTTATATCTTGGAATGTTGATGGCGAGAAATGCGGGAAGTTGTAGCAAACATGAGAATCCCGTTTCTTGGCCTCTTGGAATTGTAGTGGAGTCAGGCACCTTTTGAGCAGCATGAATAAAGGATCTACTCTTTGTACTGGTGGGGAGCTCTAGTACTGATAATTGAAGTTGGGAACTGCTAGGTACTCCTTTCACCATTCCCACTGGATGCCAAAATTTGCCAAGCGGGGGTTGGTATCATCTATGTGGATAGTCGTGTAGCCTCCCCTTGTATGCACTGGGTGTTGCTTCCGCCATCTTTGGAAATAGTAGCTGATCATAAATGTGACAATTTTGATTTCCAACAAATCAACCAATTGTGGATTGGCAAGCTTTGTGTGACGAGCCACATTTTTCCATAATGTCCCTTCACCACCATCAGTAACAGCTCCTCTAAATCTGGCATTGGTTCTCGGAGAGGGTATGGAACATAAGGCTACCTCCTTGACTCTATGGTCGAGTATGTATCCGATAGGATTCTTTTGGTAGGTCGAAGGGTGTGATTTGCATCAGCACCTTAAACATGAGTTTTGGTTTCAATAGTGGGTTTCTTGCGCGGATGAAGCCCTCATATTCTGCATCTGTCAAAGACTCAAGAATGTTTTCAGTGGTGAAAGCCTAGATATCATCATGAGGGTGATGGTCGTGTACTTCATCGAGCGGCCTTCGTGGAGATAGTGTTGGTGCCGACAACTCCTCAGGGGAGAGAGTGTTAGTGGGAAAATCAACTAGGAGAGAAGAGAAGATGCAATTTGCCTCAGTTTTGTTAGTTGGAGATACATTAGGAAACGGGTTTAATAACTTACTAGCCATGGATGAGAACATTGGATAAGTATAAGATGAGGAGGGTCCTTGTGTTTCTTCTTGACCCTCTCTGGAGCTTGGGGGTGGGAGGTTGGCCTTGTTAGTTTTCATAAATTCCTGGAGATCAATTATATCATCGGTGGTTATATGAGGATATTCTATATGCTCTTTATCAAAATTAAAAATCACATTAGTGAGCATAGCCTCTAAATGTTTATGGGTATTTCGATAAATCTTTATAATACCAAAAGGATGATTTAATGTAGACTCGAAGAGATTTAAATGATGATGGGTATTATATACTTCAGTTCATCCATGGCTAATAAATCTCTAAATGTTTATGGGTATTTCGATAAATCTTTATAATACCAAAAGGATGATTTAATGTAGACTCGAAGAGATTTAAATGATGATGGGTATTATATACTTCAGTTCATCCATGGCTAATAACCCATTGATAGCTTCGTGCAACCACCTCCTATTTGGTTGGTGTCATCGGGATATCATGTGGGATACAAAGGTTGAGTTTATCGACACTGTCATCCAGGATGTCTGACTGTTTTGTAGCACCTGACATCAACTACGCAGGTTTAGCACTATGGGATGGGTCAGTAAGCACTATATCCCCCCAAAGGATTCCCATTATGATTGTGGGGTCTGCATCTCTCTCAGTGTTCTGATGAATTAGTGTAAGGTCTCCTAAATTGAGGTCTTCTATGAGGTTAATTTTGTATTGAAGGAGAGAGGGTTAGTGTAGATAAAAACAATATTAGTGTTTGAGGAGGGACCCGAGGAGTTATTGGCAACGAACCTATCTTTGAGGCGCGTTCGATGTGAGGACTCGTAGTTCATTAGTATGTTCCGTCCTCTGAGATCTTTCTTAGAGGGTGAGTTGGCGTTCCAGATTCTGTATTCTTGAGTCTTTCGTGGTGAGGTGTGTGGAGATGGCGGCTTCCCACACATCTCACGTAGCAGCATATCTTCTATGTGCTTCCTTTGCTGCAATCTTGGAAGCTGTGGTTTGAACAATAGCGTCATCAAGTAGTCTTTGTCACTCCTTTGCCAAGCTTTGGCTTGTAGTCAGTTGCTGGTGTATGGATCAAGTACTTGTTTATGACTAACAAGCATTTGATCTATCTCTTTAGACTTTGCATTGATTAACTCATTTAGGGCCTTCAGTTTCTTGGCATCCTCTTTATTTATCTGCTCTCTTTCTGTCTATAGGCGTAGCACTCTATTTTCTGTCTGAGTAATTGCTTCAGTGAGTGTTTTGATTTGTCATCTTCTTTTGCTTGGAATGTGGCTTATGCTTTCTCTAGTTGTCTTGCATATTGTGCTTCCTTCTCCTTGGTATATGCCATTTTCTTTTGCAGTCAACAAACCTTGGCCTGCTCTAATCTTGCCTTCAGCTCCTCGTTTTCTTTTGTGGTATGGACTATGGTTTTGCTAATGAATTTGTTATTACTTTCCAAAGTTTGCAATCTGGTCTCATGTTCCTCGATTGCCTTTAAGATTTTTTGGATGACTTTCCTGTGAGTGGCATCAACTACTAGTAGCAGCTCCTTAAGTGCTTTCACTTGGTCCGTAGACTCTTGGACCTATTTCCATAGCATAGCATCCCTTTCATGGAGCAAGTGAGTGGTAAGCAAGTGAGATCTCCATACTCTTTGCTCTTGGGTCCAAAGATTTGCACTTGTGGAGGCTGAGCCTTCTGTTTGGTGCATCAGCAACGTATCGAGGCCTTCGTTTCTTTGAGAAAGTGATGAGCGTCGAGATTGTGCAAGAATGATCCTTCGTCAACTGTGCCCTTTGCTTCCAATCGCCTTCTCTTACTTGGACTCGTGGTCTCGTTGGGTCTTTTCCTCTTCTCAGTTTCTTGACCTTCTTGAGATTCTGGGTGTGCTGAGGTGGCCTCTTCATTCCTTTCACTCTCATCCTTTTGTGGCACTTGTTTTGCAGGAGCTTGTGTTGCGCCAACTTTCGCTGAGATGGATTGATCAGAGATGATGGAGTCGCGGAGTGGTGAAAGGTTTGTGAATACCATTTAAGCAGGGCTGGAAGGTGGTGTTTGTTGTGTTGACTCTAGAATTGCTTGTGCTATCATGTTGATATTTTCTTTATCTTTGGCCTCTTGTTTCTCTAGAACCTGTTGGAAAGATGCAATATCATGTGCCACGGCTTCCTCCATTCGTTGCATTTCAGATTCCAATTGTTTTAAGCTGCCATGCATCTTTTTACCTTTCTTTGATTTCTTTCCCCCCTTTAGTTCCTGAATGACTTCCTTTGTCTCTTTTTAGACCGCCTGTCCTTGTTGCAGCTCTTTTGAAATGTGTGTTCGGGCTCCAATGTTCCTTCAGTCTAAGATATCCTTGCCTCCCGAGTGCCTTCGGGAATGGGTAGATGAGCTGCATGGCTGAGCACTTTGGTAAGAAGATAGGAATTGCACACCTTTTATTGTTGTGACTTTAAGTAATTCTCCATCTCCCGGGTGGATGTACCAAGCCCAGTATTCTTGTTTTTCTTCATAGACTTTTGCTATTCTGTTGAGGGGGACCTTGTTATACCTGTCAACAGGCTTGACTTGCATGAGCATTGACATTGCTCTGCAAGCTTTTTCATCCACTTCATCTCTGATGTTCTCGTATTTTGCTCCATTTGAGTTGAAAGACACCCTCTTTTGCGGTATGGACATGTGTTGGTATGGGCAGTGGTAGTTGCAGTCGTCGGTAATGAGGACCTGCACAGTGGACCCATCTTCCTTGGTGACTGTGCCCCTCTTTGTGTTTTTGTCATATGTCTTCAGAAACTCGCACATAGTGTTGTGCCGATGGTGCGGGGGAGGATCTCTACCATTTTGCCCATACTTACTTTCTCCAGCTTGTTCTTGACATCGGCATCCTCTAATATTTTCAAACATTCAAGACTGTGATACTACTGGAACATTATTTTACCATGAGATGTCTGAATGTCCTTTTTGAATGACTGAACCTTGAACAGTTTGTGCATATGGCCCAATATAGGTGAGCTTGGTGCTGCATGGTGCTCTCTTCCGCTTTTCTACTAGTGCTCTCTTTCGCTTTTCTACTAGTGACCCTGTGGTACTGGCCCTGCGTAACAACCGGGCTCCCCTCTACCTCTGGTTTGGATGTAGCGGAGGAGGCCATCTGTAACATCTGAAACACATTAGTCATTGTGACTGGTAGGAGCTCGTGTTTCTCCTTTTTCTTTTTTTTTTAATTAGTAATTTGCATGGGTATACGTATGATGGGAAGAGTGTTAGTGTGGTGAGCAATAAATGAAGAAGGGATGTGTGTGAATTAAATCGTGAAGTAATAGGCCGTGAAATGGCCAGGCATGAAGGAGTGGTGCGTGAAAGATTAATTCGTGAGGTGTTAACCCATGAAGGGTTGCACGTGAAAGGTTAGTTCGTGAAGTGTTAGTACGTGAAGGGCTTAAGTCATGAAAGGCTTACCCCGTGAAGGGCTTAAGTGTTAGTACATGAAGGGATTAAGTCGTGAAAGGCTTACCCCGTGAAGGGCTTAAGTCGTGAAAGGCTTAACCCATGAAATAGCATGTGTTCATTCGTGAAAGCGTAGTCATTATTTTATGAAAGTGCAGGTATTAACCCGTGAAAGAATAGGGTTAATCCGTGAAAGAGCAGGTGTGTTAGATTATCTGTGGGGATGGGTAGTCTAGATGTGGCCAATGAAATTTTAGCCATTTTACTATGGGTTTCCCAGCTCGAGATTTACATTTGACTGTATGAAATAGCAGATTGCTATTTCATGGGTCATACCCGTGTGCATTTATGAGTAGATTTGTTTTATGTCAAGATTTTAAAGCAAGACTGACTAGATGAAAATCAAGATGAAATAAAACAAGCATTTTAAAGCAAGACTGACTAGATGAAAATCAAGATGAAATAAAACAAGCATTACACAAACTCAATCAATGTGTGCAGAGATGATTTCATGAAACCAATTTAACCCATTGTTTTCATTGATAAAAGAAAACAAATGAAATCATCGAAAGTGTAAAAAGCTCCTACCTAGAAGTCGATGGTCGCAAAGTAATGATGGGAAGCACATTAACGATGCAC
The DNA here is from genome assembly GCF_041138505.1 of Cibotium barometz. Taxonomy (NCBI): domain Eukaryota; kingdom Viridiplantae; phylum Streptophyta; class Polypodiopsida; order Cyatheales; family Cibotiaceae; genus Cibotium; species Cibotium barometz. Next base: position 23,112,241 of record NC_141109.1, read on the forward strand.
GTAATCGATGCAAACGAGTGTATCACGACTTGAAGCAAGCCAAGCAATGAAAAAATGACAAAAATAGGAAAGATGTATTTATGATCTAGGCGTTGACCCCCCCGACGACCGTCTTAATTGGGTATGCCACGTGTCTACTCACAATTCCTGGAGTTTTTTTCTACTGTTTCACGGCATAGTGGCATGAGTCGGTTCACGACATAAAGCAATCCTGACCGGTTCACGACATGAACCATTTTGAACCGGTTCATGACGTGAAACATTTTGTACCCAGATGCATGCAAATATTGACCGGTTCACGACGTGAAACATTTTGTACCTTGATGCATGCAAATATTGATACCCTATTCTTTTCTATATGCTTAAGCATTACAAGGATATATGTTATGCATTCTGAGGAGTAGACGTGTAGCGTGAAACGAATGAACATGTTTCACAGCATGAAAAGCATACCTTTTTGCCTTGTACCCAGTTGTTGAAGTTGGGTAGCCTTCATCATTCTCCTTCATTCCTTTACTGCCACGGGAACCATTGTTGTACTCTGGAGCTTGTGGGAATATGTTGTTGCAATCGCGTAAGTTCTAAGTGAGAACTTTTGATTTTTCCCTCCATCCAGTGGAAGAGTACATCCACCAAAACCTAGTGAACTTGCTTTTCTTTCTGTGCCTGTGAGTGCACGCCTTTCTCATCCTGATCCACGGCTTGGTTCAACTTTTCCTCCTTGGTGTGGATGTATTGGCGGTCTCCCTCTCCCTTAATTACTTGGTTGAACTTGCTTTTTTTTCTAGATCAACTTTGGTGCTTCCTTAGCATTTGATTTAGCTGCGTTTGATTTAGCTGGGACTTGGTTGTGTCTATGCTTATTGCACTCTTCTATTTCTCTGGAAGTACATATGGAATTGGGTTTTGGATTTGTTTTGGTACCCATACCGTCTTGTTTCCTTGATAATAACCGTGTGCCGCTAGTAAGTCCTTTCGGACGACCCATTGCTGTTGAATGGTGAGTTGTGTGCAGGGTTGCCTATTATACAGCTTCTGGTCCTTGTCTAGCTTTCCCGGTCTCTTGCTTGTAGCATGTCGTTCTGCTTTGTTACCCATGAGGCTTTGTGTGTCTCATAGTATCCTTGTTCTTGAAGCTGGACCTTGGGAACCCACTATTTTTTGCCTGGATGCTTTTGCTGCTTTTGCTTTTGTTCTCTTAAAGAGGGAAATCCTTTCGATGTGGATGCTTGTTCTGTTAGGACTTTTATTTTTTGTGGCATTGGAGATTTTGTCTTGCATGTCACTGCCTGTTTTCCTTTATTCAATGGACTCCATAATGGCATGGTGATGGTGTCTTTGCCATCATTGAGTTGTACCTTTTGTTTTGTCCATTGGATATGGGAGTTGTTGGCGCAAATCCAGGTTCTTCCAAGAAGCATTTCCTCTTCCATTGTTCTTGCAGGCATAACAAACACCTTCCCGACCAAGGGATTATTTCTGACAGAGATGTTTACATTCAAAAGTCCTATTGTATGTGTAACAAATGGACGCACACTTCGAACCTCGACATTAGTTGCCTCTAGGAGGGGTTTGTTTAAAGCTACCCATGTCTCATAGGAAATCAAGTTATGACTTGACCGTGTATCAATGAGTGTGATGCTTGTCTCGCGTGGCCCTCCCCGGGTTTTAATCGAGTTTTTCCAAGTCAACTAACCTTTCGGCTAATACATTTTTAGTGAGCCTTTCTTGGACGGCAATTCATAGGCTGGGAACTAAAAATTCCATAAGCATTACTGCATCAATGCCATAAGCTAGACGAAAGGGAGTGTATCTCGTTTGCTAGCTTATATCATGTGCCATAGGCCCATAGTGCTGCAGTTAGCATGTGTTCCCAATCCATGCGACTGGCTTCCAAGGTTTTAGTCAAGATAGCACATAATATCTTGTTTGTGCTCTCGGCTTGGCCATTTTCTTGTGGATAATAAGGTGATGATTTGTAGTGTACTTCAAGGAATTCTGTAAGTAATTGTTCAATCACCTCATTAATGAAATGTGAACCTCGATCACTGACTAATTCAAGTAGGCAACCAAATCTTGAAATGATTTGTTCATATAAGAACTTGACTGTAGTCCGAGCATCAGCTCTTTTAGAGGCTCTCGCCCTCTGTCCTCTTAGTGAAATAATTTGTAGCCACAATCACATAACGGGCTTGTGATGGATGCGCTACTGGACTAATGGGTCCAACAAAATCAATACTCCATTTCTCAAAGGGTTGTCTCATAATCATAGGGTGAGCGGCATCATGTCCTTTTGTTATGGAATAGCAAATCGTTCATGTTCCTTGCATCTCTTTACAAATTCTATGGTGTCCCCGAATAATGTAGGCCACCACAGTCTTGCTTGAAGTACTTTGCGAGCCGCCATAACTTCTCTTGCAAAATGTTGTGTTTCTTCTCGCGTGTGCTTCTTCTAAGATCGTGTGACAAACTCATCTTCTCGCACACATTTTCTAAGGATATCGTCCTTACTTAGCTCCTATTTGTGCTTTGAGTAGTACAACCAATTAGATTTATGCTATGGAAAAGAGCATGAAATAAGCCAAGACAGACATGGATTTCTTGGGAACATATTACTACTCCGAAGAGAAGTGGAGGGGCTACCCTATTAGATGTCAGATTACATATGGTCGCTAGGAGAGATAGCCTTTATTGTAAGATATGTGTGTACCTGAAGAGCCATGGGTGGTAATGGCAAAGGCCCACATAGAGAAGGTCGCACTTGTGCATGGTAATACGAGGATTGATGGTACATGATGGGATATAGTGAATGGTTCCCAACAGATTCAAGTGGTGGCTTCACCTCTCTTTTCTCATTTAAGGATCTAATGGAAGGATGTGTTGGCACACACTAAATGGAAGCCTTCAGATCAATGGTTGCAGTTGAATTCTATGGTAAGTGAGGTGTTGGCTACTTCAAGACTTCTGGAGTGGCCTGACAAACTTGTTGAGTGGCCAAAATTCAATAGAATGGCTTGATTGTGACTAGTGAGAATTCTAGATGCTTTGTTGCCACGTAGAGGCCACTTATTATCTTTTCAAAAAATCCATCAATATTTTCGAGTTCCACGTGGATATGTACAGTTATGGGAGAAGGTGAGGGTAGCATGTTCACCGTTTATTGATATTCCTCAGTTGTTGGAGGATCAACAACCTTAGTTAGATTAGACATGTAGAAAGCCTCAGGACATTGTCCAGCGTACAACAAATCAAGTGTACTATATGATGGTCGAGGATAAGCGCTGGATCGCTGAGAAAGCTAATAGGGTATGAAACATCAGGAAGAGTAGGGCTTGGTGGAAGGATGTAATCTTACAAGGCTAGTGGTCTAAGATTCCATATCAAGGGAAGGTGTTCCTATGGCGTATGCTCATTGGAGGCCTACCATTGGGGGACCAATTGTGAAAGTGGCGAGTTGCTTCTAGTAATTGTGTGTTTTTCCTTTCTCACGTATGGACTTTGTTAACATATAGACCCATAAAGGTTAAATACTGGATTTTTGGCAAGATTCCAAATGGAACAGATAACCTAGAAAAGACAGTTTTCTTTCATTTTTTTCAATGGACAAGTTTGTGGCATATCTAGTTAACTAGGAATGCCGTCATATTTGATGCAAAAGTTGGTATTACATCTCATATAGATCGTATAAAAGGGCTACTATTGTGGCAAGTCTCATGGTTAACTCATTTGGTGGAGAATGATATGACTATATATTGGATGAGGATACTCCGAGCTACACCTGTGGTTTGGAGTAGTGAGGGAAAGCTAGTACATCACATGGCGGTCATGTGCCCATTTGTAAAGTAAATTTTTGGTAATATATCTTCTATTACACAAACAAAAGAGAGAGAGAAGAGGGAAGATTTGGAAGGACAAGATGCTTGAATTGCCACAGCTAAAAGATGCCAATGTTGCTTCAGTAAGTGACAACATCATGAATCTCTAGTCATCAGGACACAGGAACCAAGAACAAGCAAGTTGGCAATATGACAAAAGTGGAAGAACTCAGTAATGCCATCTTGGAGAAACTAAAAGTTAGGGATGGGAGAGAAGTACCAAGAAATGCTCATCTCTATCCCCGAAGAGAACTGATTTGGTGCTCAATTTGTAGAGACAGAATCATACGAGCACTGAATGCCCTCACTTAACTACAAGCACCCAGAGTGTCGCTACCAGTACAAAAACCAATGTGGCTGTAGGGCGACCAAATACCTACCTACCCAGAGGGATGTTCCAAATGTAGGACGTCACCTTTGCCACCACCTGTTCTACCCCCACAGCCACCACAGGCCAAAATCAACCAAATGTTGATTGAGGAGCCCTTGGATGAGGGAGAAATCATGCGCGAGATAGAAGTCAATAATGACTACTGCGGAGGAGCCCACGGAGATCTCACACACCAGAGTATTATGTCTTACAGAATAGCACGCCTTCCCAATGTTTCAAACCACGATACAATGGAAAGGAAAAGACATAAACTCAACTATGAGAAGGGGACCCATACAATGTTTCATTGTAATAGATCTCATCTAGTAGCAGAGTGTCCTCTTAAGAATGTGGCTAATGCTGGTCAAGCACAGCCAGCAGCACAGACCAACGTGATGCCTACACTTTCATGTGTGAGGTGTAGTGTCAATCATTTGATCAAGACTGCCCATATCGCGCCAGTATTTCCACCTCTACTTTTAACCACACCACTATCAGGACTATAAGTGTGCAGCTTGGGAATATCACATCACTTAATGTCCTAACACGAGCGTAAGCAAAACAAGTGAGCAAAGGATAAAACCCTGAAGGTGTTACAACCTCAGACTGGAAAAAAAAGAAGAGTGAAAAAAGGGGGGCAAGGGGGATACCATGGTCATAATTCAGGATGGATTTGAAGAAGATACCATTGACACTGGATCCACCCAATCAAAGCAAGAAGGTGACCATGTGCCAAAACAGGATAAACATGCCCAAGAATTTGCAAGAGAGAGACCAACAACCCCTAAGGGGATTTGAGAATATCCAAATGTTGAAGAAGAAATAAGAAAGCTTGAAGAAGCTAAGGCCCTGGATGAGGAGTGTCAATAAAATCATGAAGCCATGTTAAGAGCTAACCGAGCTAGGGATACACTGTATCCAAGAACTAAGCTGTTAAAGGAAAGGAGATTGGATGTGCCTACTCCAATACAAGAAGAGTCCGAGGAAGGGACTCAAAGTGGCATCATAGAAAGAATGTTTGAGAAAGCAAATGAAGATTTGTCAATCAATTCATTCCCTAAGATTGATGAATACGTGGCAAACACGTGTAAGGAGCCCTCACTTGCTAGGGAACCTAGAGACATAGGCAGTCTCATAGCCATACTGTCCACAACAGTCAAAATGTCGCTCTAGGACCATTGCTACCGCAACACGTCGGCATTGTGAGCATATATCAAGGACTAGGCAGAAGGAATATTGAACCCAATGTCCACTACTACAGAGAGGGGAGTCAGTCACCTCTAGCAAAGAAAAACCTAGTGCACAAGGAAGAAGGAACACCCAGATTTGTCAAAATACTGTCAACCCATTGGGTGGTATTATGAGAGTGATGATATGAATGCCACAATTCCAATCCACCACAATGGGTACCAAGCATTGGCTATCCTAGATGGAGGCGTGGGTGTGAGCATTATTACCAAATGATGTTGAGAACAAAGCCAGAATTCAAAAGAGCAAATCTAATCATCACAAGATGGCAGATGGAACATCCTCAAGGCCAATGGGGCTGTTGAAGGACGTCAAGCTTAAGATCTCTTCGTTCCGCTACCATTATACATTTATTGTAATGGACGTTCTGTGCCAGCCGGATTGATATGACATTATCATGGGCAGACCCTTCATGAGGGAAGCCAAATTGGTGCATGATTTGTAGTTAGATTAGGTGTATGCTCGAAAGGATTCGCAAATTTTGAAAATCGATCTGCATACATGGAAGGCACATCCCATAGAAGGGAAATTGTTTGGAAATGATTCGGTCGCCCACAGAGAGAACCAATTGAGGAGAATTCATGGGAAGAGGAAGAGGCCGCAATGTATGCATCAGTACCACCTCCAGGTTTTAGTGAGAACTAGGTGCACGTGCTTGCTACTATAGATGTGTTACTCCCTAGAGGAACCTAGTACATTGAATCGGAAAACATTCCTACCACCTCACTACGCATGATAGATGTGCAACCAATAGAAGAGGAAACAGAGGATGAAGCCTCCAACATGGAGGGGTCTAGGATGCAAGGCCACACAACAGCACCTAACGCCTCAAGATATGGCGTAAACAAAAGAGAGATATTGCTTGACAAAATGCCCTACTACAAAGTAAACCCACGGAGGGCCGTTGGCTAAGATATCTTGAGGTCACTAAGGTGCACGAGAAGTTTTTTAAGAATTGGGGTGAGGAGTTAAGATAACCCTGGAAGGAAAACGAGAGAAAAAGACTATTCCACAAGAGTCGGAATGCCTAAACTCACTAAGGTAGGATGTAGAAGCCGATGGTTCAGACGAAGGATGTGGAGGACGACAAGCCAGACCTGCTCCTCTCAGTGCTGGACCATTTTAAAACATACGCCATTGATGAACGAAAGGTGGTCCAATTGACAACAAAAAGAGTAAAGGAAGGTGGCCAATCCATGTCTTACAATGGTTAAGGAGGTTGATATTGCAGAGCTAGGGGAGGAAACCAAAACCTTTCTACACCGCTAAAGGCTTAATCGCCCGCGACGGAAGAAGAAGAGCTCATAGCTCTCTTAAAAGAATTCAAGGAATGTTTTGCTTGGAATAACATAAAAATGAAGGGTGTACAACCCGAGGTGGTCCAACATACTATCCTGATCATGGAAGGATTGAGACCATCTAAGCAAAAGCCGTATCAGATGAATCCGAAATATGCGACAATTATAAAGGAGAAAATTGATAAACTCATTGCTGCGGATTTCATCTACGAAATCGAGCACACACATTGGCTTTCACCAATCGTGATTGTGCCAAAGAAAAATGGAAAATTGAGGGTTAGTGTTGACCTCAAAAAGATCAATGCAGCCACCAAGAAGGACCGCTACCCCCACTGCCATGTATTAGAATGGGTAGCAAGTGAAGACGCCTATAGCTTCTTAGACGGGTTTCCAGGCTATAATCATGTATCCATAGCACTAGAAGACCAGCACAAGATGGCCTTCAATATGATGTGGGGGACATTTTCTTATAAGGTTATGCCTTTTGGCCTCACTAATGCCCCAACAACTTTCCAATGACGGACTACTTGTTGCAAAAGTGGCTAGAGATATTCATTGATGATCTATGTGCACACTCACACTCAACCAAGCACTTGGCTTGCTTGAGGAAGGTGTTTGAAAAATGTCAATTATATCATATATCCCTAAACCCTTTAAAGTGTCAATTCTGGGTCAAGCATGGTGTAATCTTAGGACACATTGTGTCTAAAAATGGCATTTCCATTGATGAGAGCAAGGTAAAATTAATCTTGGAATTACCCCCACCACCAACCAAATACAAAGGTGTACAATGGTTTATGGGATATTATCGATGCTTCATCATATTCTATGTTGAAATTGCTAGGCCATTGTATAAACTACTCATTGTCTTTGAATGGACTGAGGAATGCCAAGAGGCCTATGATACTGGCTCATGCACCAATCCACCCAATTGGGATCTTGTATTCCACGTGTACATTGATGCATCAAACTTCACTATTGAATGTGTATTGGCGCAACTTGGAGAATTCAAATTGGATTACCCAGTTTGCTTTGCCAATCGAATGATGTAGAGATAAATTACACCATCATAGAACATGAAGGGTTGGCCATGGTTTATGCTATAAAGAAATATGGTCAAAAAATTTGTAGTCTTTGTGGACCATCAGGCCCTATTATATCTGGTGAACAAGCCTTGCACTACAGGAAGAATCACGGGATGGTTTTTTGTACTCTTGGAATTCGACTTCACGGTCATGGTGAGAAAAGGAACGCAACATGTTTCGGGTGGACCATATGTCTAGATTCCCAATGGAGAATCGGCGAGACAAGCATCGATGATGACCTTCCATATGCTTGTCTATTCAAACTTGACATGGTGCTTGAGTGGAGTGAGGAAATATCTAACTATCTAGTCCATGGGTTCCCACCACAAGATCGACCCTTGAAAAAAGATAAGATGTGTCGGCTTATTAAGCTGGCCGCACCATATCAATTGATTGCAGGAGAATTAAATGAATGGGCTTAATCACCCCACCATTAATAATAAGCCTAGCCACTGCATGTTGGCTAATAGTATAAATCAAAGAAAACACGCGAGGGCCAAATCTCATAGCCTGCTGTTATGGCTCACACCAACCCTCCTTGAAACACATCCAAAAAGAGATTACTTGGTGAACCGCAGCTGTCGTGAGATGAGGATCTTTCCAATGGCCGAGCTTGTAACCCTTGAGGTCTCCAAGCTCTACAACTCCTTGAGAAGCAATTTCACCGCGTCTCCTGTGCAAGCGTTGTCACACCGTCGCATTACACTACGAGTCCTCGTCCCTCCTCTCACCTCACTTCACTCACACACTCACTAGCAAGAAAATCTAGTTAATGAATGAAGAGGTTAGTGATATATTGGGAATTCCTAACGGGGTGGGGGGTTTTTGCGAATGATTGCATTTTTATATTTGTGTGAGCCGGCTTTTTTTTTTTGCTCACTTTGTTTTTGGCAATCTTCGACAAGGTTACATGTGATTTTTGTTAGTGGTGGGGACACTAAGAGATGTTAATAATAGGATAGAAGAGAGAAGGATCCGGAGGAACATAGACGTAATCATCAGAACGAGATTGTGATTCTCAGTTCCTCATTTGATTTATTGAAGCGACATTTATCATTTAAAGTAATTGGCTTGTGATGATGTTCCTTTGTGTGATAGGATTCTTGTCAAATGTTGTTGAGTAGAGCCTGATCCTGTTTTCTTCTACCCATGTACTTTTTATGTTTTTATATATATTTAAGTGCTCTTAGAAGTAGTTTTTCATGAAGTACAAGAATTGAGTCATATAGACTTTTATTGAACTGCTCTGTATTGAAGTAGCCACTTGTTGGTGAGGATTGAAAGAATTACGTCGACTTGCAAGGCTAATATAGAGATCTTCACTAGAGATTGAAAATCATTGAGTTGTGAAGATTGTGGCGTCTTTTGGAAAGGTTTGTAATTTGAAGAAAAATTACAAGCGATGGGGTTGTACCATTGACCAAGCTTTCGCCCACCATGGCCCCTCCATCTAGAGATGTACCTGGAAGTTGTCGATGGTGAGGCTTTGGTGCAAATGTTCTCAAGTGCATGAGTATGGATATATACTCATGGAGCAGCTGCTGCTACATTAATTTAGCCAAAAGAATAGTAATAAGAAATAAGCTTAATAAATATATAGTGGCTATTGTGTGATATGGCTTAATCCGTGATGAGGTTTAAATCATGAAAGTGCAGGTTCTTAAGCCGTGAGATGGAACTCTGTGAATTGTAATTCCATGAGATGGAATTCTGTGAATTTATAGATTTTGATTCTTTTTTTTTAATTTTATAGATCATCTATGTCATGATTTGCAAGCAACAGCTTCTTGTGCACTCATTTCTCACTTCCAGAGGGGTGACAAGAGCATTGTTATTTTGTTCTTGATGTGCTCCTAAGTCTCTGTATTGCTTCTTGAATTTGTTTATGATATGATGTCGAGGCACTAGAGAAGACTGCTGATTGTTTGCTTGAACAGACAAGCTCTTGTGTTGGTGCTAGATGCATGCGAGTGGTTGAGGGATTTGCTTGCTATTTCTTGGGCCTCCATTCTTGTCGAACTATAGGTGAAGTTGTTGGGGTTGAAGTCGTTGGTGAGGTTTTCTTTACATTGTTCGATTTTGGCAACCATATGATGGAATTACCATCATAGTATTTTTGTTGTTGAAGCACATGCACAAGCACCCATCTTTGATGAACACTGTAATTTGGTTGCCGATGTGCTTGGTGTTGAGGCTTTCTTCTTTGTGCAAGCTTAGGGGACTTTGTGATATGCTTGGAGACCCAAGCTTTGGTATTTCTTTGTTGGTAGTACCCTTGTGCTTGCAGAGCAGTGTTTTTGGTACCCACACTTGTTGCATTGGTGGAGTTCTTTGAGGAACTCGCATAGGCTTTTGCGGGACGGTGTTGTGGAGTACTTTTCTTCTTCCTTAGCTTTTGAGTGCTTTGTTGAGAAAGAGTTTTTGACTATCAAGGCACCCAAATTTGATTGGCTTCTTCATAGTAGCCTTGAGCTACAAGTAGCTACTTCTCCACCCACATTCTAATACTATTAAGATATCGTGATTGTGGGAATCTTGGTGGATTTTCTTTTGGGGTGATGTGGAAGGTTTGGGACCCTCCTTGACCTTAGTTGGCACTAAGGCTGCAGGTTTAAGACTCAGTGGCATTGTTAATGAGGTTAGAGTCTCTTGTGGAGTGGCTGTCGATGATGAGGCATTTGAGCATGTGGTTATCTCCTTTGGTGAGGTTTGTTGATGAAGATGCATAGGATCCGAGGCCTTTCCTTTGAGTTCCCTGTTAGAGATAGATGGTTGGGCTATGGGAACTTCTTCAGGAATAGCTGCTGATTATGAGGTTTTGGCATTGAACGTCGTAGGTGAGGATGGGGTTGAAGGAGTAGAGGTTTTATCGGAGTTGGTTGTTGATGTAGATGGTAGATCCTTTGTGTAGAGGGGCTTTTTTGGAAGAGGCTTGTATCCTTTTTCGTTTAGCATCATAGATATTCATTAAAGTTGGATCCTCTTCCTGGGGACAGTATGGTATTGTCAACTTTTTGTTGTTGACCATGATGATGACTCTATCGCTAGCAAAGCACAGTGGTGCTTGGGCAGCAACAGTCCATTTATGCCCCAAGATCAAATCTGCTTTCAACACATACTCAACCATTAAAAACTTGCAAGTGGGGATTAGTTTCAATATACATTGTATGTTCAAAGTACCCCAAACATGGCATGTTCAAGTCTTGTTTAAAGGTAATCCTTTCAGGATGTGCCGTGAGTATTGGTTGACCTAACAAATCTCATAGCCCGAAGGTCATGAGATTGTGTTCTCGTGTTAGATAAAGCTGCGCTTGAGCTGTGGTGATTTTATTTGCAATTTCCAATCCCCAACCAAAATCCTAGGGATCTTTTCAGTAAGATATGTTGGAAGTTCTAGCTCCTACAAGGTTTCTTCCTCCCATAATGGTAATTGTACATTGCATGCAGGAGTGTTTAAGGTGATTATTTGGATAGATTCATCTAATAAATACAATGATTCACTTATCCAAGGTCTGCCAATGATGACATCATACTCAAGGGAATCTAAGGTGACATGAAATGCAATTCCATATCACTATTGATTATTCGAGTAGTGTATCTAAAGGAACCTGGAACTTCAATGTTTTATTCATTGGTTCCTTTTACAAGACTATTGCTTGTCGGGGTGAGTTCAGGTTGTCCCAATGTCACCCAAGTGTCTATTGTCACATGATATTATAACTTGCTCGAGGACTAATCAATGCGCGTTTGTGTTGAACATCGTTGCCTGTAGGGAAATCCAACCATACCATGATAGAATCTTCCAAAGGAACCATGGATGTTTCAGTTATTATTTCAGCTTCAGATCTTGTGTTTGTTTCATATTCCCATTCACTTTCATCCTCTTTTTGGGTCTCAGCTTTTTTAAGAGTACCCAATGCATACACTGGCACACTTGGCCCTTTGACAATTCTTAATGAGGGCTGTTTGGAAACTTACGAATCCTCACAATCCTGGTTTATGTAGTTCATTATGTCCTTGTATAACTCAAGTTGAGCCATTAAAGGTACAAATGTTGATGTGATGTTGGCTTTATTATGAGAGAACAGCATTCCTCCAAATGAGGTTTTGAGAGATTGTTTAATCTTGTAAGGGAATTATCGAATTCCTCATGTGCTTTCTCAAGTCTATAGTTCGTACAGTCTGTCTCAAATGACTCTTCTGTAGAGAGTATGTATTCCTCTTGAAAGGGAAAGCGGTACTCTTCTAGGCTTTGAATCTTGGTTGTTCTTTTAGGATTGGCATTATGAGGCTCAATGATAACCGGTGACCTTGTAAGACATTTAACCAAGCTAAGCATGCTCTCCTGAGCTTGCTTTTATATGTCATGTGATCATTATTATATCCATTTGGGGTGGTTGGGTGGGTTCTAGTTTCTTGATTGGTCTATGTGGTGCACTGAAGAGTAAGAACTTGCTTCTTCCTCACTTAGTGATGTACTAGAACTTATTTCATTCTCAGACTTTCTTTGGTTTGTAAAGTTTTTCATTATGTTTACCCATGCGACGAGATCAAATTTTCTTTTGGGTTTTTATATCCTGTGCCGCACATATGGGTGTTGAGGTTTGTGTGGTGGTCTTTGATGTGGATGCTTCTGCATCCTGTATAGCTTTTGGCTCTTTTGTGTTTATGTCCCCTTTTGGGTTTATGTCCTCTACAGATTCCTTTTCCCTATCTTTTAACTCGACCTTGGTTTGGATAATGTCACGTAGGTTGTAATGCCTGTGACCGACGGCAGACCGGATGGCCATATCCGGGGTTCAGTGGGAGAGGACGCCCATGCGGAGTCATGGGCGGCCAGGCTAGTGTGGACGGCAGGCCACACACTATATAGCTTGGGGGATGAGGGGCAATCCTCATTCTTCCTCTATGGCTGGGTGGTGAGCCAGAGGCCGTCCCCTCTTGTGGTAATGCCCGTAGTGGCGTTACGGAGATGTAACACTGGTATCAGAGCGTGGTTCGAGGGAATCGTGAGAGTCCGCGCGTGAACGGGGACCGGAGCCCACTCGATGGTTTTCGACCATTCGTCTCCTTATCCTTATCTCGAATGGAGGGTGTGGAGGGAGGCAGCCATGGAAGAATGGAGGGGAAGAACTCTATCTCTCTCTCTCTTCCCGTCACACACAGCAAGGAAAATCAAGTAAGCAATTTGTATATTTTGCTGCGTTGAAGCTTGTGTGCAAAAGAATAAAAAAAAAATTTCGTTTTCTGTGTGGAGAGGCCGGCATAGGCCCACTGTCTGTGACATGCGTTGAGTATGGGGGAAGGCGAACAGCAGCCCCGTACCTCACAAGGGGGGGGCTTGCCTTGGAAACGCGAAGCTGCTGTGGCTGGCCACCAAAACTGTGTGTGGGGGTGGGGGGGCGAAGAGCAGCCCCAAGCCCCACGCTTTTACCTACGCTACCAACAAGGCGACGCAAGCGCGTGGAGGTTGAGAGGGCGAAGACCCTACCAACAAGGCGACGGCGGCCTGGTCCCAGTCCTGGTGGGGATCCAATCTATCATTCCCTTGACATCCTCGGATGCTCCCGTGATCTCTTCCTATCAAGACGAAAGTCAGATGGAGCATTTGGCAAAGCAGTACCCAATGACGGAGCTCAGCTGACAGCTCTCAAGATAGGGAGCCTTTGCTGGAATAGAAGAGGATGGATCCTTGTGACGTTCCGGGCGACGACGGACCATTTGCGAAAGGCTTCAATGGCTGCGAAGACGTTGCAGCCCCAATGCAGTGTGCGAAGACCACGTTGATGGAGGGCGTCGGTGGCGTCAAACCAGGGCCAGGCCAGCCTTAGGCACCCAGGCGGCGGCGCCGGCCAGCGGCGGCCGGCTAGGCGGCGGCGGCGGCCAAAGCAACCCAGCCACCAGCGCTGCAGGCGGAGAGAAAAGAAAGAAAAAAAAAAGGGGGTAAAAAAAAACCATTTATTTTTTAATATATTTTTAATTATTCATTTTTATGAATAATGAAAATATAGGCGGCCAGCCCTTGATACCACATACAGGCATGCCCAGCGCACACCTGGCAATGGGTGGCCAGCCTGGACACTCCCCACGGGCGAGCGGCCACGCCCGAAGCGGTGAGGGCCGGCCCGGTCGTTACTTTATTTTATTTTATTTATTAAAAAAAAAAACACAGAACAACGGCACACTCCTACGAAACAAATCCACACGGTTGTCGTGCCGTGTGGCCGTAGTGCCTGTTTTCCACGAGAGAGACCCACCGCACACGGCCGTAGCGTCGCGTGTAAGAGAGACAAAGCCCACGGCCGTAGTGCCGAGTTCTTCGAGAAAAAGACGTTCTATGGCCGTTGTGCCTAGTGAACACGTCTATGGCCGTAACGCCTCGACAGTAGCACATGTAGAGATCACACATTTGGTTCAGAGAGACTAAATTTAAGCTGAGCATAGACTTAGTATTCACCATCAGTCACGTAGTTTGACTATAGTGTAAATCTGAAACCGCGGTGTGTTTACTTGGGCTAAGAACCGACCCAATGGCGTCAGTTGTGCCCAAATTAGACGGAGTGCTTATCACGAGAAATCAAGGTAAGCCTAATTGAGCCGTAGTGCTCATAACCCTTCACAATCTTTTAACAGATGCTAGAAGATTGTGATAATCTTTGGCAAATGAGAACCATGTACAAGCGTAGTCTTAATGTGGTTATGCCTTGTGTCCAAACAAGTTGCTTACTATTTGTAGCAACAAAAGGCTTTGGCCCGTAGAGGCAAGCTGGCCCTTGTTTAAAGTAACAAAATAGTGTCACTACTTGGGCCTCGAGATTAGTGACTAGTTTGATTTAGTCACATACATTGCCTGGTAAAAGTAATCCCTAAGGTGTGTATTACTTGGGATAAAGGGGCTAGCAGTGTTGCTAGCAGTACTCAATTTGGTTTATCTACGAGTACTAATCTGAGTGATTAGTACATGCCTAGATATAATAGCAGATTTAAGATTGATTTGTAGAAATCAAAGGTAAATCTAAAGGGGGATAGTCTTGAGATGTAATGCTCAATGCCCTTATACAATTTGATCGAAGAGAACTGTTCTTAAACTTACTAGCATGGTTTTCTCTTCTTTTTATTGCCATGCGTTGACATCCCACTGCTCGAGAGTTTGTGGTGATCTTTCGAGGGGGGAAAGAGCCTTTTTATATGTCACATCAATTGGTTTGGTGGTAATTTGATGGTATGGGACATCAAATTCTCACGGAATCGAGTCTTGGTGGAATGGGACGCCAAGGCTGTTCATGTAACTTGACTCTTTGGCAGGTCTGTATGTACACTTGTCTGTAGTGATAAAGTGTGCAAGATAAAATTTAAACTTTGACAATTACAAATATAGCCATGAGTTGGGATAAAACCCAGTTACAGAGTTCGGAGAAGCTCTAGGTAGCAAGACCATGATGGTGTACTAGTGCTAACAGAGTGATTTAGTTTCGGAGTGATCTAAATCTAGAGGTTAGCAGTAAGACTAGCTTGGTTGGACAGTTTCATGCATGGGGGACGCCCTATAGCATTTTGCAAGCGTAGTCTTGCCTATGTTCAACATAAGTGTGCGATTGTGAGCACATTTTAGTTGCTACCATTGAATTTGGGAAATATATTACTTTCCTACATAAGCAATTGTAATATTGCATGACCGGCTATTTTGCTTACAAAGTTCATGTGCGTGTAAACCCTATAAGTCGTATGACCCCTTGGGAATGAGTGGAGCATTCCATGGATTTAATAAGGTTTTACATGGCAATAGTGAGTAGTATCTCACTCCAGATGAGCCTGGTTGTTGTTAGTATCGGATCCGACATATGAAGTGTACATAAACTTGGGCTGAGTTAGGATAGAAGGCTAAGCCGGAGAGCTTAGTGGTAAATCCTACTGTATCTGGTGAGTTTTGACTTAATCGGAGTGTTAAGAAGTAAACTCAAAGTCTGGGGCTGAACCGAAGTGTTCGGAGGCAGACATATCTTTTGTTAAATCGGAGAATTTAACAAAAGATGAGCTTGGGGTGAACCATGGTACCCAGGAAAAAAGCTCTTCACACTAAAATAGTGCACAATAATTTTAGGGTGATAAAAATCCATCTCGCGGGAATGTTTTACAACTTTCCATAGATGATAGATGAGACCATGTACTTTACGGAGTTAAAGCACATAGGTGGTGACTTCGGCGCCACATTTTTTGTAGGAAGTCACCAGTGGTGTGGTTAGGTCGGCCGAGACTCCACAAGACCTATGCACTAGTTTTTAAGTTGACCTCTATGATAAGGACGTCCAAAAATTCGTGTTGTAATACCAAAGATTGTACTGCAATGTGCAATGGAGGGGTCAATTTGTGTAGTCACTTCTTAGCAGCAAGTGACTTCAGCATCTTGTTATAGATGGTTGTATATGGTACTCCCACTCGGGGGAGGTACGCCATTGGGTACGGAGTTACTCACAGACTAGTATGGAGCTACTAGTGTGATGATAGTGGGTACGTAGTTACTCACTACTAATACATAGCTGCTAATTAAATTAAGATCCTCGAGTGAAAGATACTCTAGATCAACATTTTAAATTACCGAACCACAATCCATGAGTATCGGATACTCATAAATATGTTGAAGTTGCTCAAATTGAGGGACCGATTTGTTCGATGGTATGGAATAAGCAAGAGAATGGAGTAACTTAAAGTTACACATCACTAGTCCTAGTGAGTTGTCGAGGTCATCCGTAGTTTGATGATCCCCTCTACCTTCAGATAACATTCAATTTTGCAAGCCCTGGCATTTAATCCGTAGTGATTATGAGTTGGGTGTGAGATATGGTTATGAAGTTTTTACAAGAGTACTCGTTTATTTGCTAGTCATTGGTTATAGCTTGGTAGAGATTGCCACCTGTGATGGGTAGGTAGCTTTGCCGCTATAATGAGGAGGCAGCAAATAATGTTCTCATAGTTATACTTCATACCAACACCAAACAGGGATAGGATGAAATTCCTAAGTTCATCATCACGAAGTACTGTGATGTTTGCATTTATATTGAATGTATGATGTAATGAGACATTGGGCTTGTGTAATTACCATCAATTATCTAGCAACCTATGGCTTCGCAGCAAGCTCAGTCATTATCTGTGGATTGATAATGTGGTTATTAGTAGTTTGTATTTTCTTGATAGATGGTACAACCCACCCAAATGATTCATAAGTGTGTAACCGCTTATGAAGGGTAATAATATGCAACAATGAAGCACTTTGTTACAAGTGTGAAACCACTGATCTGTTGCAAAGCAATTTATAAATAGTACCACCATATGTGCGTAGACACTATACCACATCTTCGTTGCAAGATGTTTAAAAGTTTCTTGGAAGGACTCAAGAATATAACATATGATATTAAACACGGTCTAGATTTATTCTTGGACCTATGACACGAGCGCGTAGTCCGCTTGAGAGTACAGTTTTTGAGGACAAAAACCTTTCTTAAGGGAAAGGAGGGATATCCTCAAATATCACATAAACTCGAATAGTTGTGTGAGTCCAGACAATACTTGAAGGGATGTGTCTGGTAATAGCAACAAAGAGTTGTAAGTGAATGGATGTAATTCCAAACACCCGTAGTGGTGCAAGAATCTTTATCAAACATCTCCACATACTATATGGTCTACCCGCATATATAGTATGACATAAGAGATAGGAAGTTTGATTGTTATATTTGAATGAAAATTTTCAAAACTTACATTTACTCTGAGTTGGAGTGGAGTTTAACCATCCGTAGATTGATGGTAGTTAGAAACTCAACAAAATTCTAGAGCATATGCTTGTGCCAAGATGTTACTCTAAGAGAGAAAGTATCTCTCAACTTTGGAACTAATCCTTGTCATGCATGATTAGATTGGCCGTAGAGCTTTCCAAGGAGAAGTTTTAACAAGTTGGTGAAGCAACATGGTAGCGTAGTCTACAAATATCTAGTAGCATAGTCTGAGAACTTGCGCTACTAGAGTGCTCTTCAATACATTAGTTTCTGTGCTAATGACATAATGCAAAATCAAGACATGAAATTTGCCTTGGGGTTTTGGTTGAAATACAATATCACGGCTTGTGTGAGCATGATTCTGTCTTTACAGAGGTCTGGCGCGCTGTACGCGTATGCACTTTGTCACAGCCGCGCCCACCTTCCTCGCCGGCACGTAATGCTAGTCCGGAGAGACTGGCCGTAGGTGCGGCGGGTAGCGAGGCGAGAGTTAGTCCGGAGAGGCTAGCCGAGCCTTCGGGGTATAGTTTTGATAGTCCAAGTGCGGGTCACCCTGTGATTCAGAAGACCTATGCACTAGTAAAAAGACAGTTTTATTGGCCTAGTTTGTTTAAGAACATTCAAACTTATGTGCTGAAATGCAGTAAGTGCCAGGTCAATAAACAGAACGTCTTAAGTTGGAGGACTACTCCATCCGCTGGAGATTCCTCAAGGGAAATGGGAAAGCATTTCCATGGATTTCATTACCCAAGACGAGTCGAGGGAATGACTCGTATGAATGGTAGTGGACAGGTTACTAAACTGGCAAAGTTTATTACCACGAGAAAACTGGCAAAGTTTATTACCACGAAGAAAACTGTAAAAACGCCAGAGTTGGCAAAACTCCTTATTGAACATCTCTACATGCTATATGGCTTCCCCGCAGATATAGTGTCCGGATAGAGATAGAAAGTTCAACAGTCATTTTTGGAGGGAAGTCTTCAAAAAGTTGGATACTACTCTGAGTATGAGTACGGCAGATCATCCGGAGTCTGATGGTCAAACTGAAAGAGTTAACCAAATTCTAGAGGATATGTTGCGTTCTTATGTTAGTAAGAAGCAATCTAATTGGGAAAAGTACTTGCCCTTATTGGAGTTTGCCTATAACAGCTCCAAACACTCAGCGACTGAATTTACACCATTCATGTTAATGTATAAATTCCAGCCGAGATCTCCGATGGCTGTAGGCCTAGAAAAGGAGAAGATTCAATCTGTCAAGGATTCCCTTGAAGATATGAATGAAGATATGAATGATATGCTCAGAGCCGCACGAGAGAGCATTCGTAGCGCTCAGGATCGCGCTAAAACTTATGCGGATAAAGGCCGTAGAAAGGTGACCTTTGTAGAAGGTGACTTTGTATTCCTCAAGGTTCCTGCGCAATCAGAAACCATGAAAACGGAAAAATGTAATAAACTTTCTCCGAGATATTGTGGTCCTTAAGAAGATTGGGGACGTAGCCTACAAACTTGAGTTACTGGAGAGTTCTCAAGTCCATCCTGTCTTCCATGTCAGTAAACTGAAAAAATCAGTTCACGGGTTAGAGAACGCAGTTTCTCCAGAGATTTTAGTGGACTTGATAGAGCCACCAAAGATACCACATGAATCGGAAAGGATTCTTGGGTATCGAGACAAACAAACCCGACATAGAGTGTACCAGGAGGTACTTGTTAATGGATAGATAGGGATGAGGAAATGGCAACCTGGGAACGCCGTAGTGCAATTTCCAAAAGGTTTCCCCAGTTTGTTTTCGAGGACGAAAACTCTTCTTAAGGGGGGGTAATGTCACGTAGGCTGTAATGCCTGTGAATGACCGACGGCAGACCGGATGGCCATATCCGGGGTTCAGTGGGAGAGGACGCCCATGCGGAGTCATGGGCGGCCAGGCTAGTGTGGACGGTAGGCCACACACTATATAGCTTGGGGGATGAGGGGCAATCCTCATTCTTCCTCTATGGCTGGGTGGTGAGCCAGAGGCCGTCCCCTCTTGTGGTAATGCCCGTAGTGGCGTTACGGAGATGTAACAGATAATTTTTGGTCCCTTGTTTTTCTTGGTTTTAGAAGGTTTTGTTTTCTCTTTTGGGTTCTGTTTTAAAGCATGTTCTTCTACCCATGTTGAGATATTATCTTTTACATTCTTTTTGACCGTTTGTCGTGCCTTGGCTTGTAAGCATGTAAGCACATTCAAGGGCACCGTGGATAATTGCCCATTTTGTACACTTAAGATGTTAAGAGTTGTATTTTGTGAGGCAAGTTACATTGAAGCAACACGTCTTGGGCAATCTTGAAACATGTGATCAATGCCACATCGTTCACACATTGGTCGCACAAGGTGTTAGTGACTATGGTTATGGAAGTATTCCAAACTATGCAGTAGATTGATTTCAAGGTTTTGAAGTTGGTCTTGATTGCCGGCACCATTAATGCGATGAACCATCGACTAGCTTTTCCTTTTAAGCATAAGTTCAACGCATGTACCTTAGTGGGACAGTTGGGATTTCCAAAGGTTTCACATCTTTGTTCAAACATTTGAATGAATTGAACAGGGTCTATTGTTCCGTCGTATTTGCCCAAAAATTTTAGAAATTTATACGGTCGTATTTTTGAATGAATCATTGAGGCCGTATGTGAGTGCTATTGTTGTTGGAAGAGACTCACTGAGTCCTTGTGCCACCTCCCTTCCTAGACTTGTCAGTATGTCCAAGGTGTGGGCATCCAGGAAAGGGTTGGTACTTATAGGACTTGCGAGAATGTTAGGCAAGGGACCAAAGCCTGGTGGGATTGAAGTCATAGGGGGTGTAAATCCTGATGACACGCTTGTTATAGGCATGACCAATGGCATTGGGAGGTGAATTTACGGCATAGATCTAAATGGCTCGAAGATGTCAGCCATCGGGTTCAGTCCTTGTGTGACTGACCCCTTGGCAATCCCTCCATCATGGCCATGTCGGAGTGCCTAAATGCTCCTTAATGAGCAATTATAGTTTTTTTTAATACTTTCCCTCGCCCTGTTACACCCTCAAGAGGCTTGGCATACTCTTCGTTGGATCAAACGGGTGTCCATTTGTCCTAATTAGCTTAGATGCTATACGCACCTGAACGACCTGAGATATATTTCTAGAAAAAATGTATGCTAGGAACTTTCCAGATGGAAGAGGAGGTCCTAAAACCTATTCTCCATCACAATCTCAAGCAAGCTATGAAAAAAAAGACCAACTAACATGATCATAAGCCTTTTCAATATCTAGTTGAATCATAACCACCTCTTGCCTTGAAGCTCTTGTATGATCAATCCCAATTTGTACATTCAGTATATTATGCAAAATATTTTGACCTTTAATAAATCCATATTTCCTTGGATGAATCAACGTAGGAAGAAATCATTGCAACTTGTTGCCAAGACCCTGGCAAATATCTTATACATGGTCCCCATCAATGTGATTGGTCTCCATTGACGTAGATTAATTGGGGATGAAACTTTAGGCAATAAACGTACAAGCCCAATCTTTGAAGTCGCAAGCATGATACCTGTATTCCACACCTCCTAAAAAATAAAAGTGAGAGGGACCTTCAACTCATTAGCATACTTCATGAAAAGCTCATTGGGGAGCCCATCTCATCTTGGACTTTTTCCCTTAGGCAAATGCTTCAATACAACTTCCATCTCATCCTCAGAAATATCTCTTTCCAATTCATTTGTAGAAACATCTAATACCTGGTGCCAAACTAAGTGAAACAAAGGCTCTCTAGCTGCAATGACATTAGGAGATATGACCTCCTATGAACCCAACAAATGGTGATAAAATTCCATACACACATCTAGAACACAAGCAAGATCAGTGATCAATACTCCTTGCCTATCTTGCGTCCTGACAATATTCTTATCTGCATGCTTTTGCTGCTCTGCAGATGAGCAAAGAATGTATGTGACTGACAATTAGAATCCATTAGGACATCCATTTGAACCATAATCTTATATCTCACATATATTGATTCTTCTGCAATGCTGCAACTTGATGGGATAACCAATCAATAACTATCATAATGTCAAGGCAAGAACTATTCTCTTGAACCACGTGGTTTAAATCAATCAACGTTCGTAACTTCTCCCGAAAATATGATGCATTATGAATCTTATATTGATGAGCAAGCTTTTGAATATTGAACATACAACACTCCCAAGCTAACACCCCAACAGAGATTACATGGCAACATAAACTGATGGAAAATAGTATGTGCTAAGGAAGTTTGGTTAACCTTAAGAGGAGCCTTTCTAATTAATTGTCTAAGCATCCATAGAATGGCTATGCATCTTCAATACCAAAGGGAAATGATCTGACAAAATATGATTATAATCCACCTGCATGGACGTAGAAACAGATCATGCTGGCAAATATACATTCTCGGTGTCCAGAGACGAGCTCTTGACAGACATGTAAATCCTCTCTCATGGGGGTGTAGCTATCTACCACATGTCTTTTTTCAAAACTTGATTGGCAAACACATTCCAACTAAGCCTTTCTTTCCCATCCATAATAAAGTGAGGTGTAGAAGCATTCTCCGACAATTCACATATATTAAAATCGCTCAACACAAAGGTAGGCTTAACGTTGCACAAACACAATAAATCGTCCCACCATTAGGTGCATACAGCCCCACAAGCCATAACATTTCATCCATAAACTCCACTTTCACAACAATGAACTGTCTCTGGACATCCTGCATAACTAATGATGGCTTAAAGTGAGATTTCACTGCAATCATGACCCTTGATTGTGTAGTAGGATGCCCACTATAAAACACATGAAATTCCTTGTAATTGTCCGGTCGTGGAATGCTGTTTATGCTCCACAGTACAAAACATATCCCATTGACCTTGAAACACAATACGCCACATGCGATAATTCTTAGACAATGAACACACACCTTTTACACTCTAAAGAGAAATCTTCATAATCCATTAAAAAAAATAGAAAGCCAATCAATGAGAGGTACCACCATCAGCCTCTCTTTCCATAAAATATTGCACGTGATCCTCAATGCCTTCTCTCTCCATCTGTTCCCATACTCTTCATAGAGCAAAACATCCACCTGTTCCTTCACACCTAAAGTACAGGAATCAATAGTGATGTATCATGTCTCCACTTGACATCCGGATACTTCTTGTCCCAGGTTGAGATCATAGTCCCTTTTTAATCAAATAGAAGAGGATTTTCTTTCGTAACTCGAGGTCTCATATTATACCAAGAGGGTGACACCCTTCCTTGGTTATCTTTCTCTCGAGTCCATCTTATGGCACCAGGATGAAAGGATGAAGAGGAACCATGATCAGCACCCACATTTTGATTACCACTAGAAGTAGCTGTCTGGCGAGCACCTTTCTTCGCAGCCTCAAGCCAAGGTCTATCTTCTGTAGCTGCCAAAACTTGTTTACCTTTATCTACCACTCGCTCATTTTGTTTTGCTACTTTTTTGGCCTTATCTAGATTCAAACAAGATGGCAAAACAGGAGCTAATGTATTCTTATGAGTCGGACCCTGGGACACATAATTTCGGTTGTGGGGCTGAGAATTCACTGTCTCTAAACACTCTGAAATGAAGTGACCCATCTCCCCACAACAAAAGCAATGGCCTGCAAAACGATCCCCACTTTAATTCGAAATACAAAGAGCTAAATCCATCCACGCATAACCTCAATTGTCGAGGTCGGGGCTTCCCAGTATCCCACAACATGTAAACCATGTTTTTATTCTTGGATGACATTTTGGGCTCCACCAACACCTCCCCAATAGTACGCATGGCCAACGGTAACAATTTGCACATAGTTGATGGAAAGTCTAGAACCTCAACCCAAATAGGGCATGCCTGGCACAACATATCTCTATACTCTACCAGAGGGCGCCAAGGTACAACATGCACCAACTGTCCATCTAGAAATAATGGGACTTTCTGCATAACCAAAGCTTAAACTTCTTTGGATGAGAATAGGATCTCATAGAATCCTCTGGGATCGTCAAAGATCTTCTCCACAAAATTACCATCTCATAAATCATGCAACCAATCTGTAATCTTGTTGAAGAATGGAATTCGTCCAATAAGAAAGAAAATTGCAGCCTTGTTATGAAAGGATTTCACTTGTGCCACAAATCTCCATGTTTTCACTCGGGCATCTACTACTTCCTATATTGGAACCTTGGTAGCCCTAACATGATTTGCCATCACATTAGCTTGTGCAACTTGAATGTCCGAAGCCACCTCGTGGTTCTCTTTCTCTATGGTGCATCAAGAAGCAAGGTATCCTGAAGCATTTGACCAGCCTCCTTTCCTCCATATTCACCTCCAATCAATCTCTGCCTTTTAGCTTCATCTTAAGGTTCTGGCTCGGGCCCTACACCCTCAAACTTCTCTACGTCTTCTGTTGAGATATGTGCCTCTATAAAATCCATATCTATGGTTGCCTAACTCATTTTCACTATAAAATATGTTCTTCTTTTCCCTGCAAAATTACAAAGATTTTCTGGCTATGGACACGCTGTGCAGACTTCTGCAGGCCTGCAACAAGTTTCTAGCGATAGAAAGTTGCGAGCTCGGCTTGCTTTCCTACAACGCAACATACAAATTGTACTAGTTTTTTTCCTGCGAAACCATCCCAATTTTTCTACTCACGCAAACCGTGAGAGTGATCTTCTAGAGCTTTGCAGCTGCAATGGTAAAACGAGAGTACTCCAACGGACTTGAGTGCTTTTTTCTGTCACCAAGCTTTGCAAATTTTATCTCACGGTTTTGCTTTATATTACATGTCTTCTATCGCTAATAAGCTTTTCTCTCTCCTCTCATTCGCCTGTGTTGGCAGCCACACACACACACATGCCGGGTTATTCTCCCTCTCTCTGCTGTTCGGCCCCTTCTCTCCTTGGTGTTCATCCTCCTCCCTCGGCTGCTAGCTCTATTGGAAGGCTCTCCTCTCTAATCAACGATTAGAGATCTCTATGTCTGAGGTAGTCTCTCTCAGACACTCTTCCCTGAGCTTAAGGATCATGTAGTTTGCCCTCTGTCTCTCTGTGTTAGGCAGTTTGCCCTCTCTCTCTCTCTCTCGCTCTGTCTGTATCTGTATCTATCTATCTATCTCTATCTCTCTCTTTGTGCTAGTAGGTGAAGAGAAAAAGCTCAACTCTAAAAGCATCAATTTCAGTTACAAACAAAGTGGACTGAGGGCCTATAAGGAACCTCTGAAAGATTTTATTTGTTTGTTTAGCAAGAAGTATAATATATTAAGATTTTATTTGTTTGTTTAGCAAGAAGTATAATATATTAGTGGTGGTTTCAACCAAACTATATTTTTAGTGGTCTCTACCAAACAAGGGCTTCAATTGCAAGAAAATATTACATCATCAAAGTGATCAGCTCAGTGAGCTGAGAGATCAAATGATCAACTCACTGAGTTGAGCTCTATAGACAGCCATTTATATAGACAAACAATAATACCCACAAAGGCAATCAATAATCTCAATAAGAGAACAGAAGCTCCAAAGATCTCCTTAAAAATGAGCACATAATCTGGTAGAGTCCCCCCCTAATATATCAACTCTCACTGGGTTATCACATAGCCTCACACTCCTTCCAACAATAGATAAAGAAAAGAGACAAGCCTATAAAAAAAAGAGTAATTTAAGCAAAGCCATATATGCAATAAAGCCTTGTTTACAGTTGTCCTAACAGTACCTCAAAGCTGGGAAATGATCATGTAGTAACGTGAGGTAGGAATTTCTCATTCAGTATACATTTTTGCTTAATAGAATGAAAGTCAAGATATTGAACTAATATCTACGTGTTTTGCATCCATTTTCAAACAACGTAATTCCCAGCCATGGTGATAATAAGGCAAAGTTTACAAAGAGATTAGCTCAAACTACATTAAACTTAATGCTTCCAAGGCGAGCTTATAGTGAATGATTTTGTTACCAATCACAACTAGGTTGCATTATTGACACCTAATCAATGATTTTGTCACCAATGACAACTAGCGTGCATTATTAACACCTAGTGAATGATTTTGTCAGCAATCACAACTAGTGTGCATTATTAACACCCAGTGAATTCACCACTAGCGTGCATTATTAACACCTAGTGAATGATTTTGTCAGCAATCACAACTAGGTTGCATTTTGACCACCAATTGTTTGACTGTATGACTCATTGTAGCACCAACAGAAGCTCTAAAAATAAGGTGATGTGTCTTGAAAAAAATTACAGACGAGGATACAATTGCATTACTCAACCACACAATTGCTCACAGTCTTATAATAGCATAATGTAACATGCTACTCACACAAAACCAATTTCTAGTGCCTCTCTCCCTTAGGTCGTCTCGAAGTTTACACACCACTATCATCATTGAGAAGGGGGGGGGGGAATCGTACCTCCATCATTGAGAAGGGGGAAGAGTTGTATCTCTATCTCAAGAAGGGGGAAGAAGATCTAAGAGGGGAAGAAGATCTAAGAGGATTATACAATCTAGCCGATATACAACTCACCTTGGGAAAGATAAAAATAATGATATTACGACGATACATGTATAGACTAAGGTGGCCATGCACAAAGGAGCGGTGGTGGAAGTCGATGATGAGGAACTTGGTCATGCTAGGGATCTCGACAGAAGGAGCTTGGCAATGATGATGGGCGGAGGAGCTTGGGGGTGATGATGGACGGAGGAGAGTTTAGCGGTGGTGACAGATGATGGAGGAACTCAGTAGTAGCAGCAAACGAATAGCGTTAAGGAGGAGCTCGGTGGTGATATATGGTGGAGCTCGACATATCTATCTATAGGTCACCCTGCACCACTACTCCATTCATGGTTCCCAGTGAATGTGCGGAGAGAATAACATATTATTAGGGAGGGAAGTCAGTGGAGATTAAGAAGAAAGCACTTATGGGGCATCAATGATCCTAGACAAATCCAAGAACAATATAACAAACACATTATTGAGAAAAAAAAGTATTGAATATGGGCCCTCACACAACTAAAAATACATAGAAATTAAACTAGCAACATCATGCTTCAAAGAGCGATGACAAGACTTCACTGAGATGTACACTTAGAATAAGAGCTCAAAAGTGCCTTTATGCTCAGAGGATCCCCTACTGTGGAGCTAGTAGTGGAAGCACTTATCTATCCTGTGGAATAATGAGGAGTGGCCAAGCGGTATATAATAGGAGCATGAGATGGAGTTAGCTTGGATTCGAGCCCAACATAGACAAGAGATAGTCGACCTCACTACACAACATGCAGAGAAAGTGGCTGCTTTGAGAGCCAGTAGTGATCTCCTTATGCTCCTCCTCTAGACCAGCTAGAAGGTCATCTTCTCTCTGGCTCCAGGTTGCCAACAACGGTCTCATTCATGGTAGTGGTAAAAAGATGGTGGCACAATTGACTGTTGGTGGCCATGGCATACAAGGCAACAATCCGCTGACATGATAAGATAGTGCGATACCATGAAGGTGTTGTGATGCCTCAAGGAGTGTCCCCAATGTAATAACACTCTAGAACCAAGTGAAAAGAAGCCACCAAAGATTGATTGTGTGGGACACACTGGATGGCCAAATAACCTTGGCTAGGCGGCACTCTAAAAAATTGAGGTACATGCCTAATGAGCAAACACCTTTGGAATAACCCTAGATAGGCAACACTCTAAAAAATAGAGGTGAATGCTTGATGAGCTACTAGTGGTGGTGAAGGGATAAAGGGGCGTGAAGTGGTAATAGAGGACACAAATCCAACCAAAGGAGCAACTAGTGATGGTGAGGTGTCTCAGTCCACCTAGCTTTGAGATGCTTAGAGAAAGTGTGCTCAGTATGGGTGGTGTGTGGGTAGGTGGTGTGTTCCTCTTGGGGTGAGAGGAGGGTGGGTGATTTTTGATGAGCATAGAAGCGAGGCTACATAGGTAAGGAGTGGAGTACCAAAACATAGGGATGTTTCAAGGGAAGAGGTGAGGTGAGCAACAACAGAGGAGCGAATGGAAGTGGTCACAAGGACTACTCAATGGAGCACATGCATCTTGTGAAGGCAAAGAAAGGGATCAAAAAGGTGGGAACGACTGGGCATGTGAGACGAGGTGGGTGAGGATATAATAAACAAGACATGGATGGGGGTGGGTGGCTGTGGAGGAGATGACATCTAGTTAAATGATGGGAGAAGGATCATTTTTTTGGAGCATGCGCAATGGCCCCTAGAAACAAGGATTACATGATGCCCACCATGTAGCAATTGGGACATCCCACATAACCTCTTCCTCCCATGGTTTATGGACAAAGGAAAATGCCAAGAAACTCCTCAACCAAGGGCATTGAGAAGGTGGGAAATTATCAGGGGAGGGAAGTCCAGTAGATATAGGGACGACATCCTCAAAATCAAGGGTCTTATGCTCTCTCTCTCTCAAAGAAAAAAATGTAGATAATGATGAACCCAAAGGGTGGTACGAGAAAGGTACTAATGCATAAACCGGATCGATCGAGGTCATGAAGTAGCCATGAAGATCTCCACCTCAGGGCCAAAGGAGGTTCTAGGAGTCACAAGAGGGGCCAATGGGACCTTTGGAATGCCTATAATTACCGTTGAAGAAGTTGTCTCGGGTGGTGGCTTGGCACTCATCGGGGTCATGGGTGGCCACTCAATGTGAACAAGTGCCAACAGAGCATGTGGAAATAGGGTGGGCGGAGGCTCTAAAGAGCCTTTCCATGCAGGAGGTTGGTGGTACTAATGTGGTCGGTAAAAAAATTTCCATACTCCCTCCTAGAATGCCATGGAGAGGAAAGAGCGAGCTACCAAAATCTAATGGAGGCTCTGTACTCTTGCTATGGAATACTGAAGTAAGCTGTAAAAGAGGAAGGTGGCCGTCAAAAGAGGGAACATAAGAGCTTTGTACTGAAGAAGCAGTGTGATGGAGAGGATAGAGGAGAGCAAAAAGGCAAGAAGGGTGTAGATTATGGCAAGCGGAAAGAGGAAGAGGAGGCTCGAGGTTAAGTAGAGAAAACAGAAAGTGGTGGTGGGAGAGAAAAAATGAAGGATGGGCGATGACGAAGTTTTGAGAAATGCATAGCAAACTAAGCGCAAGGATAAGGCAGATGATGTTTTTTGGGTACCTTTGGTCGGTGGGGAGAACTTGGTGGGTGAGCTCCTCCTTCCTCATGCAGAGATGGCCTTTTTTTTTGGTGAGCTGCTGATTGGCCTCCGTGTTTTATGGGGGAATCTTAGGGTTAAGTAGTATATAAGCAACATCATCCTTAGTTTAGGATTGTTGTTCATTTTGTACTTCATTGTACCTTAAGCTCTTGCTTTTCTAGTGAACTAGCCGAGTCTACACTCTCTCTTCCCCTTCTATTCCCTTTCATTTGTGAACAGTGAGTGAGTTAATGGTTGCAACTTTTCTTCCATTCAAAGTTATCAATGGTATATCAGAGCCAAGTTTGCAATAGCTTAGTTTTCTGTTCAAGCTTCTAAGCTTTTTTATAATTCTGTTGCAAAACAGTGTGGGTTTCAAGTAGTTGAAGCTTTAACAGCTCTAGCTCCGTCAATTAACACCACTTCACGGACAATTAGAGTTCAAAGAAAGATGACTTTGCTAATATCATTGTCCATTAAGACTTCTCACTATAATGGCTGTTTGCAATTACAATCCCGAATAGAATGCATGTCTCTATGTAACTCTCTTTGACAATTGGTTTCTTGATAGTGGTACTTCTAAGCACATAACTTCTTAAAGAAGGTGAGAAAGTTCTCACTACTGCAAGTGGTGAGCATCTTTGTCTTCAAAATGTACTTTTTGTTCTAGGCATTAAAAAGAATCTGCTTTCTGTGCCCACTTTAGCAAGGTGGTTTTAATGTTGAATTTGTAGATGATAAATGCATTGTCTATAATAGAGAACATAACAAACAGATTGTGATTACAGGTCTTTAACCACAAGCAATTTGTACAAATTAGACATGTATGAAAAGTTGCTTGTCTAGCACACACTTCTAATGCAATGAAAGATGCCCAATTGTGGCATGCTAGGTTTGGCCACACTTCTATTAGTGGCTTGATACTTTTGGCAGTAACATGGGATATTAGAGAATCTTCCTCAATTAATGATACATGATAGCTCACATATGGAAACTATTTCTTTCTTGGCAATTCCTAAATATATTGTCTAAGCAAGAAATAACCAACTATGGCAACATCGTCTTGTGAAGCTAAATATTAAGCACCATTCACTATGATAATTGGATGTGTATAGTTGAGAAGATTGATGGAGGATCTTCATGTCCTTTTAGACACCCCTAATCCTATTTTCATTGACAGTGAGAGTGTAATGGTAATTGCAAATAATGTTGTTTGTTATGTCGAGACTAAGCACATTGAAGTGCATTATCACTATGCTAGAGAGAGAATCCATGGTGGAGAGATCAATATGATCTATTGCAGTACACATGATAATCTAGTAAATCTGGTATTTATACTACAAGGGAAATTTGCTAGATATTTGGTAGTACTACTCAATGAGGTCATGCACTTATGCCATGGGTACTTTTGTCCCACTGGGGTCTTCCCCATTGCCATTCGGGTGTGAATGAGCATCTTAGGGTTAGCTCGTATATAAGAAATCTCATCCTCAATTTAGGGTTGCTGTTCATTTCATACTTCATTGTACCTTGAGATCTTGTGCCTAGTGAACTAGTCATCTACACACTCTCTCTCCCTTGTGTTGTATTTTATTTGTGAACATTAAGTGAGTGAGTGTTTGCAACTTTGTTTCCATTCAAAGCTATCAAATCCAACAGTTGAAACCTACTAGTCCTTACCAAAAGGACAACCCCTAATCATATCTACCATGCATTGGACCAATCTTATACCTCTAACTGTGCAACTAGGTTTCAAACCCTTGGTGATGCCAATCACCATTGGGTGACTGGTCCTATGCTAAATGCAACAATGAGTCTACCTTTTTTGCAAATGCTCAAAGATGGTATCCCACAAACCTCGTAACCCCTTGATGCCTAAACTCTGGCAATATTAAATAATATAGGAAGGGGAGCTGCACAAGGATTGCATGGTGCTTTAACCAAAGGAGCTGTACATGACCCAAAGGAGTCATCTAGATTTGTGTCCATAGAAATTTCCAAGGTCATGGGAAAATATAATGGATCTATTGATCCTGTTTAATTCATGCAAATGTTTGAGAATCAATATGAAACATTCGAAAATCTGAACTTCCCTACAAAGGTGCATGCACTCAACCTCTATGCTTAGTGAATAATGCAAGTAGATGGTTCATAAAGTTGATGCCTACGCTTAAAGAAAATTTCAAAACCCTAAAGACTACTTTATCTATGGATTCTTGAGATAAGGTCATAGGTGGAATGCTACATTAAAATTGTATATAGTAGAGAGGAAACCTGAGGAAACTATATGGGGTGATGCATCCTCGTCTAAACTAGTGATCGTCGCAAGGAGAAAAGAGAAATTTATCTCTTAGATGTCGATTTGCAAAGTTCTATAATGTCTTACTTGAACAATGTGCCATTGATCACTTGTTCATAGACTTCTCGAGGAGAGATCCTTTATTACAAGCTACCTCACAATACACAACTCTCAATATCTTAAGTGTGTAGAATGGGCATGGTTTCACTCAATGTGCTCACACAGTTATAAGCTAAGTTGCGAGTAATTGTCTTTTCTCTAACCTTCTTCTCACCCTATTATCTCCTTGCCCACACTCTTCACCAGTAGCCCATCCCATTTTCTTACATTCACACCTCCCCTACACTAGCACTGTAAAAAGATTGTTTTCATGCAACTTGTATATACGTATGCTTGGAGAGGATGTGAGTGATTGTTAGGCTTGTTTCACAGGTCGTGTTTCACATGCCTACATACATCTCGGGGATGTTCACACGCTTGAGTGTGATTATGAGTCTATTCATGCATGATTACATTTTGTGAGATTGTGGGGCTTGTGTTGAGTTTTGGTTGGCATTGTTCACGTGCATTGGCACTTTATTTGGGATTGTTCACACACTTAATACTTTGTGAGCGTGTTTTCACATTTTTGTGCTTTGTGGAGTGTTCACAAATTTAGGGGTACCTTGTGGAAAGTGTTCACATTCAACTATGGGTTCTTGTTACTATTTTTACCCCTCATTCAATTGACACTCTACACCCCATCATTGTCATCGATATCACTGTGTTACCATCTCATATCCTAATCTTCGGAGGGTTGCTCTTGCATTGTCTTCATGGCTTTATGCTCGTTATCGTTTGTGAGCTGCCATTTCTTGTCATGGATCATATTCGTTTTTGTCGCATTCACACATGCTTTTGGAACTTCAGGGTTTAGACCTTTAGACCCTCAATCATTAACTTCATGCTATGATGAGGTAGTCTATTCATGCCAAGGGTGGTTTTTCGAGCTCAAGGGATTGACCTAGTCACTTGAGGCATTTGTTTAATGAGATGGATGTATGTGCCAGATAGTCCAGATGGTCTGCACATGGGGATTTCATTGTTTCATTGTTTTACTACCTCCACACGGATGGTGTTCGCATGGGATGATTCTTCTTTGGGCATCTTACATAAGTGTCCTACACTCTTGAGTTGTTATGATTATATCCCTGAGGATGTGAACTACATTGACACAGATGATGACGATGATGATGTATCACACCCACATACCTATGATGATGTATCTCATACACATACACATGATGATGTATCACATACACACACATAATGATATTGATACATGTGCACATGATGATATACATGTATATGATCATAGCGATAGACATGCACATGATGTCATTGCCACATATGTATATGATGATGGTATATGTGATAGTGATGTGTTTGAGTTGGATCATGTGGGCATGATCTCGAAGGTAGAGATGGCAGTGAGCACACCAAGCATTGATATATGTGATGGTATATGTGATAGTGATGTGTTTGAGTTGGATCATGTGGGCATGATCTCGAAGGTAGAGATGGCAGTGAGCACACCGAGCATTGATACTTCTATGCCTATCTTTCTTCCTAGGGATCATGTGGATACATTAGTTGATCGTGGGAGTATTGTAGAGGGTAGTGTGCATTTGGTTAGTGATACATCCATTATAGCACAAGAGCTTAGTGATACTTCACATGTGGGTTCATGGGATACTTATGGACATAGGCATGACTTTCTTGTGTTAGATCTATTAGGCTATTCTTCTAGGGCTTTTGCGTGTGGAGATATTCATGATACCATTAGTCGTAGTTCTCACAGTTTACTTGGTAGTGTTTATGTGGGTATAGTGCATATATTTGAGCAATCAAGTATTGAGCATGAGAGTAGTGTTGATTTTACTGAGGTGAGATCTCATAGGAGACACATGATTATTCATATGGATCTAGAGAGTTTCACATTTGACTTAGATATTTTCTTAGATCCATTATTGATGAAGATAGACCCTACCTATGAGGATTATTTTAGTGACCTTGGAGCTTCCAAGGGTATCTTAATGGGAAGAGAGAGAGAGAGAGAGAGAGAGAGAGATAACTACTTACGTTGAGGATGGGCATGCAAAAAAAAAATTTTAATAGCATAAGTAAATTTTATATGTATGCAATTATTATTTTTTACTCGAAAAATATGATAAGTAGTATTTGTTGATACTAAAGGGTTTCTAATATGATTAGTTTTTTTTTTGCTAGAAAAATATGATAAGCAATATTTGGTACTAAAGAGTTTCTAATATAATTATCATTATTATTATTGAAAAAAAAGGTCTTTGTAGATGTATATAGATTTTGTGAAGTCAAATATCCTTTCTTGTATTTGGATACATATTATTTACAAAGAAAAATACAAGTTTTATACATAGAGCGTGTTAATTATAAATTTAAAACCCTTTTTAAAAACATGATAAATATTCTATTTATGTAGATTAATAATAATATACTTGATTTTTAAAATGAGGATTGAAATATTTAGTTAAAGTCCATATAATTATATACACCGTGAGTTCTCAGCTATATGGATGTTACTATTTTTGGGCGGTTGCAAGATGAGGGTACTCACTTTCGTTCACTCTCTCTACAATTAGGACATCCACGCATCTCGGGTGGAGTACCTCGATCGTGATATCGCCATCGATTAAAACACGACACGTGCCTCCCAAGCCTAAAGCGACATATCTCGAACGAGATACCAACTAATGCCACACTAGCAGGTCCGGGTTTCCAGTCATCAATTAAAACATGTGCCTCCCAAGCCTAAAGCGACATATCTCGAACGAGATACCAACTAATGCCACACTAGTAGGTCCGGGTTACCAGTCATCGTCCATGTCACCAATACACGTCACCGCCACCACACTATCTCGATCGAGATATTCATGCCACTCAAATCCACATGAATGCCACAGTATATCCCCCTAGGCATATTTGACCAACCCATCTCCACCGTCCACGTATCTCGAACGAGATATTGAAATAAAATCTCGACCATTCATTGAAATACCTTGTTCGAGGTATAGAGATGCAATCTCCACCATCCACATATCTCGAACGAGATATTGAAATAAAATCTCGACCATTGAAATACCTCGTTCGAGGTAAAGAGATGAAATCTCCACCGTCCACATATCTCGTTCGAGGTATAGAGATGCAATCTCCACCGTCCATTCACGCACATTGGAAGATGTGATCCCAGCCGTTTAAATATCTCGATCGAGGTATTAATTGAATCTCGACCGTCAAACATACCTCGATCGTGGTAATGACTTAAAATCTAAGCCGTCCATGTACCTCGAACGAGATACTAATTTCAAATCTCAACCCGTCGATCCTTCACCAAAACCCTAAAATTAAGTGTGTATCTTGGCTGTTTGTCTCACTAACCCTAAAATCCAGAGCGTACATCTTGTAAACCCTAAAATCCAGAGCGTACATCTTGCAAACCCTAAAGTGCATGATGCCACCGAACCTCGTTCGAGGTTATAGCGGTGTTTGCATCCTCGTATGGCGGCACATATCTATAGTCGATATGTTGCCGCATATGGGAGGATGCCGAATAACCGCCAGATTCCCATATACTTCACAAAGCAATTATATGCGGAGTTTGTCTTAGGGGAGGAGGTGGATTACACTAGCCACCATCGGCCAGGTGGTGGTGCTGGTCGAGGCCGTCTCCAGGACCAGGGTAGGCGGCCTCCACCAGCCCTTCGTGTAGCTCCTACAGATCCTTCATTTGTGCCTATGTCGACAGTTGAGGCTCTTGGCACCCAGGTTGGCATCGACATACAGAGTACCACGGAGAGCATCCAGCACGTGGTGCGCTTGTTCTCACGATCGATATCGATGACAGATGTCGAGGTATTTACATATTTATTACTTCTTAAGTTTTTTTAGTCATTTATTTACATGTTTATATGTACTTTTCTATATTTTTACATGAGCGACATGGTTGATTGTGTCACGTAGGGCCCCACACCTACCACACTCAGAGACTCACTCAGGAGTTGGTAGAGGCGAGATCGAAGATTGACTGCCTTAGAGCTGCATTATAGAAGATGGCAGAGGCAGCTATGCAGAGGCACGGCATGGTGAGAGAGTCTGATATCCAGCAAGTAGGTTTCTCTTGCACATAAAAGAGTTATAATTAAGGTCCTAAGTTATAAATTTCTTTAAGTGATACCTAATGAGAGAGACTAATCAATTATTTTTTGCTTTACTTTTTTGCGTAGGCTCGGACTGAGGTAGAGAGTTCTAGAGCTGAGGTGCAGCATCACATGATTATGGAGCGGATTGCACAGCATAGGGCAGAGCAGTTGATGCTGCATGTTCGAGAGTTCCGCAGATCCTCAGACGTGATAGTGCCCTACTTGCCTTTATATCCACGGCCTGTTGACAGAGGTTTTCGACGACCTCTCCCTCAAGATGCACCACCATTCCTCCGTGATGCATGTTGCACTCTCTGTAAGTATCGAGGACATTGACAATACTGGTGGATATGCTCTGGGATGTGGACATTTTTTCCATTTGTCTTGCATCACCCAGGAGCTAGTACGCTTCTCAGCATGTACCTCTTACCGTGCACGTGTCGACCTAGCGACATACAGAGTTTTGGGCATTGATGATCTTCACCCAGGCTTCGCTCGAGTAGATGCTAGGACTGGCAGGCCTCTTGATTTTACCTCAGCTACTACTGACCTGGGACTCGACGCTACCGATTGACAGAGATCACGAGCCTGAGGTGCCTCTAGAGATTGAGTGGAGTGCACATGAGTTTGATGCATACCAGATGCATACCAGAGAGTCCTTCACGAGAGCCAGATCACAACATACAAGCGTGTGGGTGGTGTTGGTCCTAGTGGCACCTCGAGTGATGGTGCTAGCAGCAGTGCTGCTTCTCATGAGCAGCATGTCCTTACAGAGTAGAGGAGCTTACATGAGCAGAGTGGCAGACGCGTACCATTGCTGATTATAGATTTTGGGTTTACAGACAGAGACGCCTTGTAGTAGCACGACGTAGAGAGAGGGAGAGGGCTATAGCAGCTTACGGGACTCGTGAGCTCCCGAGTACACCGGCACCAGCTCATGATCCTGCCTTTGAGACAGACCTCCCTGCAGATATTCGACGATCCTCGTAGCCGGCACAGCCTCCTCGACGCGCACGTCGACCCCAGCAGTTAGAGATGATGATTTTGATTGGGTTACCGTTTGATAGTGACAACTCAGACTAGCTGGGTCAGCTCTTAGATTTATGGGCAGTGATGACTAACCTTAGACTAGCTAGGGTAGCTCATTTTCATTCTGATGTACTTATTTGATGTTTATATCATTATGAGTTTTTTCATTATTGAGTATCATTACATTTTAATTGATGTTCTTGATTTTTTTAAATTTTTTAACACGTTGGCTATCATATTGTTTGTTGAAAATCTCCATGCCATCGTACCCAAACATGCTTCGATGGGGGGAACCAAACTTTGCAACAAGCATGTGTGTGGGGGAGCCCATCCCCACATGCTTGCAAAGTTTGGTCATGATCGGAGCATGTTTGGATTAGTAATTAGTGCAGTGTGGATTTTTCAAGTCTCTTGGTGCTGAAGAGGCCATGGAAAATCCAGGCCTTCCCCATACCATCGTACCCAAACATGCTCCGATGGGAACCAAACTTTGCAAGCATGTGGGGGGAGCCCACCCCCACATACATGCAAAGTTTGGTCATAAAAATCAGAATATTTTTGGATTGGTAATTAGCACCCAATGCAGATTTTTCAAGTCTCTTGGTGCTTAAGAGGCCATGGAAAATCCGGGCCTTCCCCATACCATCATACCCAAACATGCTCTGCTGGGAACCAAACTTTGCAAGCATATGGGAGGGGCCCACCCCCACATGTTTGCAGAGTTTGGTCATAATCGAAGCATGTTTGGATTGGTAATTAGCAGCGAGTATGGATTTTTCAAGTCTCTTGGTGCTTAAGAGGCCATGGAAAATCCAAGCCTTTCCCATACCATCATACCCAAACATGCTCTGATGGTGGGGACTAAACTTTGCAAGCATGTGGGGGGGGACCCACCCCCACATGCTTGCAAAGTTTGATCACAATCGGAGCATGTTTAAATTGGCCCAGTGCAGATTTTTAAAGTCTCTTGGTGCTTAAGAGGCCATGGAAAATCGGGGTCTTCCCCATACCATCATACCCAAACATGCTCCAATGGGGACCAACTTTGCAAGCATATAGGGGAGACCCACCCCCACATGCTTGCAAAGTTTGGTCACAATCCGAGCGTGTTTGAATTGGTAATTAGTGCCCAGTGTGGATTTTTCAAGTCTCTTGGTGCTTAAGAGGCCATGGAAAATCCGGGCCTTTCCCATACCATCATACCCAAACATGCTCCGATGGGAACCAAAACTTTGCAAGCATGTGGGAGGGGCCCATCCCCACATGCTTCCAAAGTTTGGTCATAATGGGAGCAAGTTTGGATTGGTAATTAGTGCCCAGTGTGGATTTTTCAAGTCTCTTGGTGCTTAAGAGGCCATGGAAAATCCGCGCCTTCCCCATACCATCGTACCCAAACATGCTCCGATGGGGGGAACCAAACTTTGCAACAAGCATGTGGGGGGGAGCCCACCCCCACATGCTTGAAAAGTTTGGTCATGATCGGAGCATGTTCGGGTTAGTAATTAGTACCCAGTGTGGATTTTTAAAGTCTCTCGGTGCTTAAAAGGCCATGGAAAATCCAAGCCTTCCCCATACCATCATACCCAAATATGCTCTGATGGGAACCAAACTTTGCAAGCATGTGGGGGGAGCCCACTCCCACATGCATGCAAAGTTTGGTCATAATCGGAGCACCTTTGGATTGGTAATTAGCGCCTAGTGTGCGGATTTTTCAAGTCTCTTGGTGCTTAAGAGGCCATGCAAAATCTGGGCCTTCCCCATACCATCGTACCCAATCATGCTCCGATGGGGACCAAACTTTGCAAGCATGTGGGGGTGGGCCCCTCCCACATGCTTGCAAAGTTTGGTCATGATCGAAGCATGTTTGTGTTAGTAATTAGCGCCCAGTGCGGTTTTTTCAAGTCTCTTGGTGCTTGAGGCCATGGAAATTCCAGCCTTCCCCATACCATCGTACCCAAACATGCTCCGATGGGAACCAAACTTTGCAAGCATGTGGGAGGGTCCCACCCCCACATGTTTGTAAAGTTTGGTCACAATCGGAGCATGTTTGGATTGGTAATTAGCACCCCCAGTGCGGACTTTTTAAGTCTCTTGGTGCTTAAGAGGCCATGGAAAATCCGAGCCTTCCCCATACCATCGTACCTAAACATACTCCCATGGGGACTAAACTTTGCAAGAATGTGGGGGGGACCCACCTCCACATGCTTGCAAAGTTTGGTTATGATCGGAGCATGTTCGGGTTAGTAATTAGCGCCCAGTGCGGATTTTTCTAGTCTTTTGGTGCTTTAGAGGCCATGGAAAATCTGGGCCTTCCCCATACCATCGTACCCAAACATGCTCCAATGGGGACCAAACTTTTCAAGCATGTGGGGAGGGGGGGCACCCCCACATGCTTGCAAAGTTTGGTCATGATCAGAGCATGTTCGGGTTAGTAATTTTAGCGCCCAGTGCGCTTGCAAAGTTTGGTGATTTTCAACAAACAATATGGTGATGGTGATTTTCAACAAACGATATAATAGCCAAAGTATTAAAAAATCAGAAAACCATGAACATCAACTAAAATGCAATGATCCTCACAATAATGAGAAAGCTCATAATGATATAAACATCAACTAAGTACATCTGAAAGAGAGCTAACACAACCACTCTGGGTTTAGCCACTAACTCAAAAGATCAAGGTATTTTGAAAATGAGCTACCCTAGCTATTCTGAGATTAGTCACTCCCAAAAAATCTAAGTACAATGTAAGTGAGCTAACCCAGCTAGTCTGAGTTTAGTCACTATCAAGATAGAGATCTAGTCGCAGCACCCTCTCTAGCTCTCAACTTCTCTTGAATGCTCTCATGGTCATCCACTCGAAGCCGAAAACGAGGGTGAGAACTGTGTTTTCGGCTCTGTACTCGATAAAGAGTGAGCCTGGTAGCAACCACTAGATGAGAGAACTGAAATGCCTCTAACTCCCACTTCCACTGCTGGAACTCAAGACTCCCCCCGATGAAGTCGAATCTGCTGGTAGAACCGGCCTGCCACAATCATGCTATGGGCGTCAAAAGAAAACCCATGATCATCCACTGTATCTTGGTCAAGGATGCACTTCGGCCTAGTGCAACTCATCAGATAGTAGTCTACTCCCTCGCTATTTCCCTCACCGACAATAATAGCAAATACATCACCCTCCTGTAGCAAATTTGTCAGGTCATTATCATTGACCATGAACGCAGGACCTGTGTGCTCATCAGACAACACTGGATGTGAAGGATGCTCGGGGGAGAGGAATGTTTGTATCCATGCATCTGCCTATTCTCTCGAGGCACAATGTGACCAATCACCATCCATACATGCTCCATATAAGCATGCAGTCGTGTGTAAATCGTGGGGACCGCCATCATGCACGTGCTCTTGATGGAATGTAAGCCCAAGGTGCCAGGTAGTACTGTGTCACAATCATGGGAGGCTCTATGATCAATCATGCCACCATCCACATGCCAAAAAAATCTCCTGACAATCCGAGCATCACGTTTGGGATACGATGATGCTGTACTCCCACACAAATGTTGGGAGCACCACTCAACTAGGTGGCCCGCATCTCTGAACCGCTCAGCATCTTGCCGCGCAGAGCTGATGACGCCTCAGGGCATGTTTCTCACACGCACCCGCACCATCATGCTCTCCCTTCCGTGACCAATCTCAAAGAATGACCAAATCACTGGGATACTAGACTGCACATGCCACCTATAAATCCATAAAACAAAGTCTTAGTTATTGTTTTGTTTAAGATGTTCTAGTGAATTTAGTTTAATTTTTGCGAATATAAGAGAACCATAAGTACTACCTGTAGAGCCAACAAAATTGTCGTGAGAGTGACGACTTGAACTGTGCGCCACAACCATCTGACCAAACCCATCATTCACTGGCCACGTATGATCCCACAATCTCGTAAAAAATCGTCATGGAGACAAAAACAGTGTTGCTACACAAAATGTGCATCATGTGAAGGATCATCTCACTGATATAGAAATGATACTCTCGAATAATGACACGGGTCTCAGGGGTACTCGGTATCCCATCTACATGAGCCTCTGCATGTCGATAGCTAATGTGGACCATAATAGCAACCTGGTGAGGTAAGCAATACAGACGATTAAGACACAAAAAATCAAATAAGTAATATAGCTCAAACACGAAATATAACCATTACCTGCTCTGAGAAGTAATACTCAGATTAGGACACAAAAAATCAAATATTATGAAATATAACCATTACCTGCTCTGAGAAGTAATACTCAGATTGTATCTCCTGAAAAGGCATGAAGGTGTAGTTCTCTACAAAATCAATCACAGAGACGACCACACCAATAGGAAACTCTGCCAGGCATGCTCGGAACTGACGATCCTGCCACTTGGCACAATGACTGTGCCGTATATAGGGGTAGATCTGCTCCCTAAATGTGGCTGTGAAGTGACAACGTGGTGTATGTTTGTCCACGAGCTGTAACTTCCTGGACTATCCACACCACTCTAGAGCTGGTGTGTCACATACTCATAACGTTGCCATGGCACTATCTCTTGGTCACTTGCATCAAGATCTACCATCTGTAGATATGCAAGTGAACCACATGATGTGCAATTGCTCTCCACACAAGGAAGGCATCCTATGGAACTGGGCATCCTCCATGCATGCACACAAAAGAGAGTGGATGAAATCACGAGGACTACAAGGCAACTCTCTATGCCCACTAAGAGAACGGAACACATCATAAAAAAATTTGAACTCAACATGGTAGCGACGGCAACAACATGTGTC
This sequence comes from Cibotium barometz, assembly GCF_041138505.1. NCBI lineage: Eukaryota > Viridiplantae > Streptophyta > Polypodiopsida > Cyatheales > Cibotiaceae > Cibotium > Cibotium barometz. The sequence goes on from NC_141109.1 coordinate 23,153,428, forward strand.
ACGCTGACATTAGTACCTCACAAACCAAGGCTTACACCCCTCCAATGACCTTTGCCCAATTTTAAGCTCTAGATACGAAGCCACAAACTGAGAATACAACTCTGTTTGGGTCATTTCAAGAAAGCAAGCACCGTGCTCAATGAACACTCCTCTTGTCACTCTCTTACGCAAAGCTTTCTTGAAAACTGGTGAGGCACAACAATTCTCCTCCCAAAAACTTTCTATCAAGGCTCTAGTGGTTTCATCCAGTAGGTGATCATGCCTAGCTACACGACCACTACTCCCCCACAAAGCACCAACCTCATTGGCATCTAAACTTTGTCGTCTAATAGACCCAACTCTAAGTGCGTGTGGTACTATGGAAAGGATGAGAGATGTGGCACTCACCTTACCCTTTATTTGGGAGCTACTTATGGCTACCACAATAGCCCGTCGAGCAGCCAAAGCATCCGCAGAGTTTCTCTTCTTGTTAACTATATAGGAATGACGAACACTTTGTAGCACCGCCATGCCAGCTCTCCTCTCTCTTCGACCTCCAATGTCGGAAAGCGCCATGTAGTTGGCCATGTTGGGCAAATCGATCAAAGCATCAAGCACACATGCCTGTGATGAAGGTGTGAGGTCTTTGAAATAAGAATGGAAGATTACATGGGCACGACGATGTGCCCCTGACTTTGATAGTTCTTTCCTATCCACACGATGGGCACCCAAAGGAGGGGGTGGGTTCTTGTAGAAGAGAAGGGGACTCAGGAAGGGCGGGTTCATGTGGATTATCTAAACTAAAGGGTAGTGGGGGGAAAGAGGGCGGAGGGAGAGAAAGTGGAAGAGGAGGAGCAAGGCTTGGATCATCGCCAAACGGAAGGTGTTACTCATTGACGTGCTCTCCACTCTCTCTTTCTCTCACGAGCTACCCTTTTCCTCTCCTCCTCTTGAACTTGGTGGACGGGGGGAAGTCTAGTCCTATCACGTTTCCGACTCCTACGACTTTGAGAACCCTTTCTCAAGGAAGCTAAGCGAGAAAAAATTATGAAGGCTTAATGATGAGATAGTACTAGATATAAGTGTGGGATAGTACTAGAGATATGTGATTATATAGGAAAAATAGGTTATCCACTTCAAATCTCATTGGATTTCCTATCTAAGATTGATGGGATAGTACTAGAGATAAGTGTGGGAGGATAGTACTAGAGATGTGTGATTATATAGGAAAAATAAGTTATCCACTTCAAATCTCATTGGATTTCCTATCTAAGATTGATTGGATAATTAAGATAAACATAAAGATAATTAAAGATAAACTATTATCCACTTAAAAATCAATATTATTAATAATATTTATTAACAAGTCTAAATATTTATCATTATTAGATATATAAATATATCTTTAAATTTATCTTTTATTTTATAATTATATAACTATATTTTTTTATAATGTATTTTTTTTAAATTTTATTCAAAGGTTTATTCTACACAAAATATTTTTAAGAAATATTAAACTTAAAAATTTATTTTTTTAAATTGAATAACATGAACTTTAAAAATAATATTATTGATCTAATTTTAAAAATATAATCCTTTAAAATTAGTGATTTTAAATTCTTTTATTTATTAAGTTATATATATTTTATTATTTAAAATTTTATATTCTATTTCTCTAAATTACTAAATTAACTTTTTTTAAAATATATTTTTGAAAAAGAAGGGGAGGTGGGAAAGAGGTGCCATGTGTCACATGCGTGCATGACATATGGCATTCTCTTGACATGTGGCACTATTATGGTTGATGTGGCAATTCCATGATGTGGCATGCCATGTCACCAAGTTGGAGGTGGCATGCAAAGGTGGCAAGAAGATGTGGCATTAATGATGACTAGGATGATGAGGTGGAGAGTCAACTAGATTGACCATGTTGTCATGGAGGGTGGAGGTGGCAAGGTGAGGTGGCAAGCTGCTTATATGGATTCTCTCGAAGCTTATGTGGACATAATGTGGCATGCATATATAAGATTTGTGCCTACCCAAGCCTCACACATGGAATGATATCTAAGCTTTGAAGTTTACCAAGCCTAGATTTCTAAACCTAACTAGGATTGGTTTTAGACTTGAAAAGGGAAAAGTGGACACAATATGGGAATTTTCACTTGGGAGGATTGAAAATGGACCTTCCCACATACTCAAATTAAGCCAAAGTTTTTTTAATAAATTCATGGCAACAAGCGTATTGATCCCTAGAGTTTTTAGATTGAAAGATTCAATATTTGATTTTCTAGAATTAAATTACAATTGATTTAATGGGCCTCTGACAATCATAACAAATTTTCCAAAGTAAATCTACAAAAATCCAACTGTTAGATTTATAATTTTACCTTATACCCACATTATACTAATCTTTCCCAATCTAATCATCACTAGATCCATACAATTTGAGCATTTTAAATGGTAGATGTGGTGGGAGGATAAAATAGTATGTTTTTTAACAATTCTAATACCTTTTAAATAATATAAAAAATAGTAGAACACATAAAAAATTACTCGATAAATCAAGTTAAGCTCTATGTTATTTGTATTTGTATTTGTGATATACAAAGTGAGAACATCATATGAGCAATAATGTAAAAGTTATAGGTAATTTACTCCCATTCACTGTACCTGTCTAAACCTCCGACAGGGCCTGTATACAATTTTGGTTCTCAAAGAAAAGGAGATTTGCAATTATTGGATATTCGATCAGATTATAGTTTTAGGTGCCCAACTTTGCATATGATGTTTCATTAGAAGACCTTGAAGTGAAACTCCTTGGCTAACTAGGAGAGAATGCCTATTCTTCTTGAAAAAATGCCTATTTTTTGGCTAAAGCCAAGGGCGCCCACTACATGAAACTAGATAACCTCATCTTGCAACCACCCTTTTGTTATATCGAGATCACTGGTTTAGTAGATGAAAGTTATATTTTTTACACAAATATTCTAATTTGCTATAGACTTCATTTCTTTGCTAGTGATGAGGTGGGTTTTCTATATGTTTATTATCATTTGTTATATAGGAAATGCTATTTGCTATATAGGGAAAACTTATTTACTAGTTGTAAGATTAATTTCTTATATAGATATTCACACTTCTTACATAGAAATCACTTCTCTACTAGATGTAAAGTAAGTTTCCAATATATATAGATATTGCCATTTTCTATTATAAGAAGCACTTATGTGTTGATATAGATAGTATAATTTGCTAGATTAATGTATAAGAAATCTAGGAAATAGATTAATAGTATTGAGTATACAGCAACGTGCTAAAAAACCTTGGAAACCACCGGAAGACCCAGCACGGCCGACAAACCGTCAGCCGGCAGCCACCCCATCGTCCGTCCTGAAGAAACCCGTCAAAACACTGATGTAAGAAGTGCGACCCGGTCGTGAAGCGACGGCTGCGCTGCACAAGGGTGGTGTGAGGCCCACGGAGAGGCACATGGGAGCAGACGTCCTGTGTGGATGCTCTAGGCGCAGTGCAGCCCAGCAAGAACGCAGCCGAAACGGAGGTGACCTCTGGCATTGCTAAGAACACATAACACGTGAAGAAGCACCGCCAACAAAGCCAAAAGCAGGTGGTCGAGGACGGCTAAGCAGGGCCGGCGGATACCATTGTCGTCACGTCGACGGAGCTGTAGAGCAAGGAGCTGCAAGTAAGCGGCTACCTATGCCACGACGGCCACCGCCTACAGCGTCTCCATCAGCGCTATACTACTACCAATGTCGATAGTCCTCCTTTGTTGCACCTCCTCGTGACTGGCAGAGGTGTGGCGCATCGCCAGCAGAGAGGGAGGAGGCTCAGCCTGCGCAGGTGTAAAGAAGGCAGATCGCCTGTGCGCATGCGGCCCAAAAAGTGACCTGGCCTTCCTTGTACGTGAAGGGATAGGTCCCACTGGTCATTCCAAAATATCGAAAAAAAAGTTATCCGTGAAAGAAAAAAAGGGTGAGGAGTACACATGAAAGATCTCTGCCCCTTCCACGCAATGAAATCGGGGTGCTAGCTATGAAAGTAGTACTTTTTGCGTAGGGCAGAGCCTCTCACTCAGGACCTCGCCTACGGATTAAGAGACTAATCCCTTGGTTTTTCCAAAACTGAAAACGGAAAAACTTCTCTCGTCCAAAAAGCACGGGTGATTCCTCTAGGATATTTTATTCTAACGTAGTCAAGGTCTTAACTAACCAAACTGATCCAACCGAACCCATAAGTCACATGGTCAGATCAAGGAAAAGACTTATACTTGGATCATAGAGACCAACGCTTTTTCCCTCATTGAGAGACACAGCCATTGATTCTTTTCCATAGAACAAGACTATCTGGGATTTACTTCATCTATCGTACCATAACAGAATTGAGTCTCATTTTAGAGATCCATCAATCCAGCCTAACCCCATAGAACAAGGACTATCCGGGATTTACTTCATCTATCGTACCATAACCGAATTGAGTCTCATTTTAGAGATCCATCAATCCAGCCTAACCCTATCCAGTCCCATGGGTTAGCCAACCGCCCAACCACTGTAGTGATAGGATCCATTTAAGGATTTAGTTATATTTTATCCCGGGTACCAGGGAAAAGAGTTCTCAGACTCCCTAGTCGGCGCTTCAAGAAAAGTTCAAGATAGTCATACCACTTACACACCTAATATGAAATTACTTTTTTCACAGATTCAGCTATCTTTAAAACAATCTTTTAATGAAACCATAGTATCACTGATCATAATCCTCCAAAATATGAATTCTAATTTCCAATCATTCCTTCAAATCGATGTACCTATGCCATCATTGGCAACCAGAACGCTCACCACCTGTTCACTCAGGGGCCTTTTCAGTAGTTCCTAGCTCATAGTATCCAGAAATATATTCACTTATAAAAATCCAGATGGACTCTCCGTTGAAGATCAGCAAGATCAACCAACAGATCTATATAAAAGAGCCATGGACTCATCTGTTGAGGACCAGCAAGGTCAATCAACCAGATCCATGCCCAAGTTCAAAAAACAACTCTAACACCTTATTCCATTTTCTTCCTCGACGTATGCATGGGTATCTTCTGCGACCCATAGCCCGAACACCGTATGGTCAGCATCCTCTAGAATCCTTCGCAGGTCACCTAGTGCTTCACTCATAGGTCGCTTCCTTGGTTCCTTATCTACCGTACTGGAAGCTCACCATTTAAATCGAACTGAGGCTGGTCAAGACCTCGCGGCCGACCTTGCTACATGTTCTTCTATATCAATTCACATTGCTTAATCCACATCCAATCATATGTATTCACATTGCTTAATCCACATCCAATCATATGTATTCCCATCGTCCTTCATCCATTCTCATCTAGTCACATCATATTACATCTCATTATATCTATCATCATCACATCTCATCCATTATTCAAATCTACCCATATTCATATCACATCACATCACATCCATTCAAATCTACCCATATCCATATCCATTCACATTGCATCTCATCCATTCACATCTATCCTGATTCACATCACATCCATTCACATCACATCTCATCCATTCACATCTATCCCGATTCACATCTCATCCATTCACATCTATCCCGATTCACATCAAGTCACATCACATCACATCTCATTCATTCACATCTATCTCGATTCACATCACATCCATTTCACATCACATCACATCCATTCACATCACTCATCCATTCACATCTATTTACATCACATCATATTCACATTCATTCACATCTATCCCGATTCACATCACATCTATTTCACATCACATCACATCTCATCTATCCATATCCATATCCATATCACATCACACCATATCCATTCACATTGCATGTCATCCATTCACATCTATCTCGATTCACATCACATCCACATCTCTTCACATCCACATCTACATTCCTTTACATCACATCTACATTCCTTTACATCACATCCACATCCATTTACATCACATCACATCCCATCCACATCTCGTCACATCCACATCCATTTACATCACATTCACATCTTATCACATTCACTCACATCTTATCACATCCACTTCTTATCACATCATATTCTCATCTTATTCACATCTATTCACATTTAGTAACATTTTCTACTTTCGATACCGATGGGACTTTTTCTAAATTTCTGCCAATTGCTTGGCCTAGTTAAAGGTACTTTTTCTCGATGGATATTCTCATATTCTTTCTCAAATTTCTCAAGGGAAATATATTCAATATTCTCTTTTGAGTAAAAGATTCATGGGATTTACAAAAATCAATTCTATCCATATTTTCCAATAATGCTCAAAATTTTACTTTTGTTAAATACTCATAATTTAAAATAAATCTAAAAATTTCTCTTTTTTCATTTAATTTCTTAGATCTCAAATACATGAAAATTTTTCTTTTATCATAAAATAAATTTATCTAAAATTTCTTTTCTCTTTAATAAAATATCAATTATTTCAATTGTGCCAAGAATTTCACTTTTACCATCTAAATGATTGAATTTCAAATGTCATTGGAATTCCTCTTTTATCATTTAAATTTTCTCATGCATAAAATAAATTTATCTAAATTTCTCTTTAAATTTAAATAAAAATATCCATTCATTGAAACATGCCAAGAACTCCACTTTTACCATTTAAATGATTGAATTCCAAATGTCATGGAAATTCCTCTTTTATCATTTAAATTTCTCATACATAAAATAAATTTATCTTAAATTTCTCTTTAAATAAAAATATTTATTATTTTAATATACCAAAATTTCTCTTTTTTCATTTAATTACATGGATCTCCATAATCATGGGAATTTCTCTTTTTGCATAAAAATAGAAATACCAAAAATTTCTCTTTTTTTAATTTAATTATTTATGCATAAATACTCAAAATTAGTTTCCCATGAATTTGATGAAAATCATTCTTTTAGCATAGGATGTCCGATCCTAGAATATGGTAGGAAGTCCTCTTTTCACATTATGCATAAAAATGAGTTATGTATTAATTTCTAAAAAAATTGCCATAGCTCCGCTGCTATTACTGACAATTTTTAATATTTTTAAAAAGAATAAGACTTTGTAGTACAATTATGATAGAATAACTATCATTATATCTAAACCTAATTTATAGAACTGGATCATAAGTTTACTATAATTTTATTAGCATAAAAGCATAAAAAAGCCATTTTCTAACCTCTAGCTTAACTAGCATAGAGTTTGAATTTTGAATTGAGAATTTATCAATGAGAAGCATCCATTTGAATAAGAATTAGTCATAGGAATGACCATTCTTTTGGAGAGAGAGAGATATACATAAAAAGTATCCTAATTAAGCATAAATATAAACTTTTTGTGATTAATCATTAGAATTCTTATAGAAAGCTTAATTTGCATTGAAAAATAATTCATTTGAAACTTCTCAAGCTTGAGAGGGATTGAGAAGTGAAATCATTGAGAATATTAAAGAAAACCATAAAATTACATCTTACCTCTTGATTTGGCTTACTTCTTTATCCTAGAAGGAAGCCCCCAACCAATCAATTGGTTTAGTACGTTGAGAAGAAAGCTCCAAGGATTGTTGAAGAGAGAGAGAAGCTCCAATCTCTCCAAAAGTAGAGCACTTTTACGGGATAATAGAAAATATCATTATTTTAATGTAATACTGACATGGTATAGTTCACAGATGAGAATACAAAAGAATGAGGGTCTATTTATAGGTGAGGGAGACCACTAACTGAGTCCAATTGAGTTCTAAAATTTTCCAGCTTCAGTTTGGCTAAATTTAGGCAAGATTTGGATCAGTTTGGCTCCCTTTTTTTTTGTTTGATCCAGGAGAGAGAAGAGATAAAAATATCATAATTTTTTGAATTAAAAACTCATCCACATGTGTGAAATAGGTGCCTTCCTGAAAGGTCTCCCCCTCCTTACCAAGGTGTCAAGAATTCATCATTTCTTCAAAATATCTCATTTTTTTAGTAATATCTCTTAATTTTTAACTAATAAACCTTGTACTCAGTCAACTCTTCATCTTATGTGAGTATTTACTCATTTTTGGGTATTTTCTTTTATTCTTTGGATTTATCTCATCCCAACACTTGGATTTATCCTATTGGTCCATAGGAACCTTAATTGGACTATAATCCAAAAATTTCTGAGAATCAAGTCCCTTAGGCTAAGGTCCCTTCTTATATCATTTTTAATTGATTCCTAATGCACATTTGAAAGTTTATTTTAAACTTCTATTTGAAGGAAAACCATTTCAGACACTAGGAAGATTTTTATATCCAAAGATATCTCAATTTTGGATTATCTCTCTCTAGATATTTTCTCTCTCTAGGCCAAAATAGGGTAAAACAAGATCTTTCTTCTATTTCAAAGAGGGGAATAATTACAAGAATAGAAGGGGAGGTTCTTACACTTTTACACCTCAAAAGATCGAGGGAGGAATCTTACATCTTACCCCACTTAAAAAATGCAAGATGTCCTCATCTCGCAAGTGGAGTATAATCTCTTTCATCTTCTTCTTCTTCAATCACTTCCAGCGTTACTGCCTTGGAAGTGGACGGCCGATTTGGGAACATCTCTCTTTGACTTCCCGTATTCTGAGGCGGAGGTCTTGCATTACTTTGGATTGAAACTGAGGGTTGGTTAGAGGGTCTACCTCTAGGATTTCCCTCATTTTGACGGAAAGGAACGTGATTGCTTTGAAAGGAAGGAGCTAGAGTCTGGAATCTTTGTCCCTGATTTCCCTGCCCCGAAAGCCTTGATCCAAAAGAAGTTGGGCAATCCATACTGCGATGTCCAAATCCTTGACAGTTATAGCATTTCACTTCCTTGTTTAAAGGTGGAACTTCTGAAGTTGAATTCTAGGGGATTGAGTTTGGGAAAAAGGACCTTTCTTCCGTTCTGGAACTTTCCATATCCTAAGATTGACCTTGTTGTCTCTTAGTCGGTAAAAAGTTAGAATCACCTTCCGAAGCTAGAAATATTTTGAAAGATGATGGTGCTTGCTTTGGTGGGACCTTGACATCAAAGGCCTTGGCGAAATCCTTCGCTATCCGCATTGCTTCGGCCATGGAAACTGGCTTGGCATTCTTCACTAGGACATTCAAAGGTTCGTTTAGTCCTCGAATAAACCTGGCCACCATCAACTGTTCTTCACCCAGCAGTGGTGGCGAGCACTTGAGAAGGAGAGCGAATGCTTGGTGATACACTTCAATAGTTCTGCTCCCCTGGGTTAACTCTAAGAATTCGTTCATCTTTGTTTCCAAAAAGCCGGGAGGACAGAATCCCTTCCTTAGGTAAATCTTGAGATCACTCCATGTCTGGGTATTCCGATCCAAACGGTTTGTCTCGCAGTGGTTTCTCCATGCCACTCTAGCTGTTTCTACTATCTTTAGTCTTGCAAGAGCCATTTTACTCCTCATTGTACCCAGTGACATCAAGAGTTTTACGAACATCCAAGTCGAGCTCTTCCTCATCGAGTTGGGGTTATCATTCCTACCCACGACGACCTCGATCCATGATCCTATCAATACGAAATTCTTGTTTAGTCCCTTTATTTATAATTCAAATCCGATTTTGATCCAATTGATTCTGGGGTTCTTTAGATTGGTCAGCCCACCACAGAATCATGGGATAAAGATCCCTTCTAACAGAAGAACACACATAACTCATTATCAAAGAATAATTCATACTCTTAACACAGTAATGGTCCATTAGACCGAAAATTCCATGTGATCATTCGAATCTCCACGAAAATTTCAGTTATGCAGGTTTTCAATTTGTCATCCCTTAATTAGATCCACTGGGTCTAGGGTTAAGAGCTGCAATCTGTCAGCACAATCCACTAATCTCATAGTGATTTGCTGAAGTCATAATCATCATTCCAGTTACCAATATCATTCCCGAGATTTGTCCCATTCATCCTCATTGTGGCTTTGTTCAACTTATCTTCTTTCAACCAAAATTCAGGACTCATTATCTTTCAATCAGAATCCAAATCAACTCATCAATTCTCAACCAGAATTCTAAAATCATATCAACCAGCATTCGAATTCATCCTCTGGATAGCATTTTTGCTTATAACTTCAAGGTCTTAGATTTACTCGTATATATTGACAGTAAAGAGCTGGAGTTATACCCACGGTATATACGGGTAGTCACGATCCTTAGAATTATAAGGTAAATACCATCATATCTAGGCCTCAAGCAAGTCAGGGATTCCATACAATTGTCGTACTTCCATCTGAAGACCAAATTACCAATTTATGAATTTTTATTTTGAATATCAATTTGTATGAATTTCATCTGTGCACAATTATAATCTTTTACTGGTACTTCATAAATTTTTGACATTTCTTGCTTCTTGGTTGATCTACTTTAGCCAATTCGCTCTCATACCAGTTGAAAGATCCTTGCCCCCTCTACGCAACGAAATCGAGGGTGCTAGCAGTCGGAAGTAGCACTTCTTGCGCAAGGCGGAGCCTCTCACTCGGGGCCTCGTCCACCCACGGATATCCGGACAAGGGACTAATCCCTCGGTTCTTCCAAAACCGAACCCGAAAAAACTTTCCTCGTCCAAAAAAAGCACGGGCGATTCCTCCAGGATATTTTATTCTAACGTAGGCAAGGTCTTAACTAACCAAACTGATACGACCAAACCCGTAAGTCACATGGTCAGATCAAGGAAAAGACTTGCACTTAGATCATAGAGACCAACGCTTTTTTCCTCATTGCTCGAGAGGCACAGCCGCCGTTGATTCTTTTCCATAGAACAAGGACTATCCGGGATTTACTTCATCTATCATACCATAACAGAATTGAGTCTCATTTTAAGAATCCATCAATCTAGCCTAACCCCATCCCAGTCCCATGGGTTAGCCAACCGCCCAACCACTGTAGTGATAGGATCCATTTAGGGGTTTGTTTATGTTTTGTCCCGGGTATCACGGAAAAGAGTTCCCAGGCCCCCTAGCCGGCGTTTCAAGCAAAGTTCAAGATAGTCACACCACTTACACACCCAATATGAAATTACCTTTTTCACAGATTCAGCTGTCTTTAAAACAATCTTTTAATGAAACCATAGTATCACTGATCATAATCCTCCAAAATATCCAGGTTGAATTCTAATTTCCAATCATTCCTTCATCAATGTACCTATGGCATCATTGGCAACCAGAACGCTCACCACCTGTTCACTCAGGGGCCTTTTTAATAGTTCCTAGCTCATAGTACTCGAAAATATATTCACTTATAAAAATCCAGATGGACTCTCCATTGAAGATCAGCAAGATCAACCAACAGATCCATATAAAAGAGCCATGGACTCATTCGTTCAAAACCAGCAAGGTCAATCAACCAGATCCATGCGCGAGTTTAGAAAACAACTCTAACACCTTGTTCCATTTTCTTCTTGGACGCACACGTGGGTATCTTCGGCGAGCACCATATTGTCTCAGCACCCTCTAGGATCCTTCGCAGGTAACCTAGTGCTTCACTCATGGACCGCTTCCTTGGTCCCTCATCCACCGTACAGGAAGCTCAATATTTAAATCGAACCAAGACTGGTCAAGACCTTAGCCGACCTTGTTGCTACGCGAGACGTCCTCCATTGACTCTCCGTCAGCTCTGCTGTAACTTTATCACTTAGGTCTCTACACGACCTCATTCACAAGATGGTCAAAATGCTTCTCTAGCATTCTTGACATAAAACAGTTATTTAAAAATAGGTCATAAATACAGTTTCTAATGAACTCTCATCTTTCCACATTGTTCCACATCATTTCTCGTTATTCCACATTCTTCTACATCAATTCACATTGCCTAATCCACATCCAATCATATGTATTCCCATCTTCTTTCATCCATTCTCATCTAGTCATATCATCATATAACATCTCATTACATCTTTCCTCATCACATCTCATCCATTCACATCTACCCATATCCATATCACATCACATCACATCCATTCACATCTATCCCGATTCACATCACATCCATTCACATTGCATCTCATCTAATCACATCTATCCCCATTCACATCAATCACATCACATCACATCTTGAGAAATTTGAGAAAGAACATGAAAATATCCATCGAGAAAGAGTACCTTTAACTAGGCCAAGTAATTGGCAAAAATTTAGAAAAAGTCCCATCGGTATCGAAAGTAGAAAATGTTACTAAATGTGAATAGATGTGAATAAGATGAGAATACGATGTGATAAGATGTGAATGCAATGTGATAGGATGTGAGTGGATGTGAATAAGATGAGAATATGATGTGATAAGATATGAATGCAATGTGATAGGATGTGAGTGGATGTGATAAGATGTGAGTGAATGTGATAAGATGTGAATGTGATGTAAATGGATGTGGATGTGAAGAGATGTGAATGGGATGTGATGTGATGTAAATGGATGTGGATGTGATGTAAATGGATATGAGATGTGATGTGATTAAAATGGATGTGGATGTGGATGTGGATGTGAAGAGATGTGATAGTGATGTGAATCGAGATAGATGTGAATGGATGAGATGCAATGTGAATGAATGTGATGTGATGTGATATGGATATGGATAGATGTGAACGGATGAGATGTGATGTGAATGGATATTATGTGATGTGAAATGAATGTGATGTGATGTGATGTGAATCGAGATAGATGTGAATGGATGTGAATGTGATGTGAGTAAAAGATTCACGGGATTTGCAAAAATCAATTCTACCTATATTTTCCAATAATGCTCAAAATTTCACTTTTGATAAATAGTCATAATTTAAATTATGCTAAAAATTCATCTTTTTCCATTTAATTTCTTGGATCTCGAATATTATGGAAATTCCTCTTTTTTCATTTAAATGATTGAATTCCAAATGTCATGGGAATTTCTCTTTTATCATTCAATAAATTTATCTAAAATTTCTCTTTTCTTTAATAAAATATCCATTATTTCAATTGTGCCAAGAATTTCACTTTTACCATTTAAATGATTGAATTCCAAATGTCATGGGAATTCCTCTTTTATCATTAAAATTTTCCCATGCATAAAATAAATTTATCTAAAATTCCTCTTTAAATTTAAATAAAATTATCCATTCATTCAAATATGCCAAGAATTCCACTTTTACCATTTAAATGATTGAATTCCAAATGTCATGGAAATTCCTCTTTTATCATTTAAATTTTCTCATACATAAAATAAATTAATCTTAAATTTCTCTTTAAATAAAAAAATTCATTATTTTAATATACCAAAATTTCTCTTTTTTCATTTAATTACATGGATCTCCATTATCATGGAAATTTCTCTTTTTGCATAAAAATAAAAATACCAAAATTTCTCTTTTCTTAATTTGATTATTTATGCATTAATACTAAAAATTAGTTTTCCATGAATTTGATGAAAATCATTCTTTTAGCATAGGATGTCCGATCCTAGAATATGGTAGGAAGTCCTCTTTTCACATTATGCATAAAAATGAGTTATGTATTAATTTTAAAAAAAATTGCCATAGCTCCGCTGTGCTATCAATTTTTAATATTTTTAGAAAGAATAAGACTTTGTAGTATAATTATGATAGAATAACTATCATTAGATCTAAATCCAATTTATAGAATTAGATCATAAGTTTACTATAATTTTATTAGCATAAAAGCATAAAAAAGCCATTTTCTAACCTCTAGCTTAACTAGCATAGAGTTTGAATTTTGAATTGAGAATTTATCAATGAGAAGCATTTATTTGAATAAGAATTAGTCATAAGAATGACCATTCTTTTGGGGAAAGAGAGATATACATAAAAAGCATCCTAATTAAGCATAAATCTAAACTTTTTGTGATTAATCATTAGAATTCTTATAGAAAGCTTAATTTGCATTGAAAAATAATTCATTTGAAACTTCTCAAGCTTGAGAGGGGTTGAGAAGTGAAATCATTGAGAATATTAAAGAAAACCATGAAATTACATCTTACCTCTTGATTTGGCTTGCTTCTTTATCTTAGAAGGAAGCCCCCAACCAAACAATTGGTTTAGTATGTTGAGAAGAAAGCTCCAAGGACTGTTGAAGAGAGAGAGAAGCTCCAATCTCTCCAAAAGTAGAGGATTTTTAAGGGATAATAGAAAATATCATTATTTTAATGTAATACTGGCATGGTATAGTTCACAGATGAGAATACAAAAGAATGAAGGTCTATTTATAGGTGAGGGAGGCCACTAACTGAGTCCAACTAAGTTCTGGAATTTTTCAGCTTAAGTTTGGCTGAATTTGGGCAAGATTTGGATTAGTTTAGCTCCCTTTTTCATTTGGTTTGATCCAGGAGAGAGAAGAGATAAAAATATCATAATTCTTTGAATCAAAAACTCATCCACATGTGTGAAATAGGCGCCTTCCTCAAAGGTCTCTCCCCCCTTACCAAGGTGTCAAGAATTCATCATTTCTCTAAAATATCTAATTTTTTTAGTAATATCTCTTATTTTTCAACTAATAAACCTTGTACTCAGTCAACTCTTCATCTTATGTGAACATTTACTCATTTTTTGGTATTTTCTTTTATTCTTTGGATTTATCTCATCCCAATACCTGGATTTATCCTATTGGTCCATAGGAACCTTAATTGGATCATAATCCATTTTTTTTGAAAATCTAGACCCTTAGGCTAAGGTCCCTTATATCATTTTTTAATGATTCCTAATGCTCATTGGAAAGTTTATTTTGAACTTCTGTTTGAGGGGAAACCATTTCAGACACTAAGAGGATTTTTATATCCAAAGATATCTCAATTTTGGATCATCTCTCTCTAGATATTTTCTCTCTCTAGGCCAAAACAGGGTAAAACAAGATCTTTCTTCTATTTTAGAGAGGGAAATAATTACAAGAACAGAAGGGGAGGTTCTTACACTTTTATACCTCAAAAGCTAGAGGGAGGAATCTTACATCCTACCCCACTTAAAAAATGGGAGATGTCCGCATCTCGTAGGTGGAGTATAATCTCTTTCACCTTTTTCTTCTTCAATCACTTCCAGCGTTACTGCCTTGGAAGTGGACGACCGATTTGGGAACATCTCTCTTTGACTTCTCGTATTCTGAGGTGGAGGTTGGATTGAAACTGAGGGTTGGTTAGAGGGTCTACCTCTAGGATTTCCCTGATTTTGACGGAATGAACCTGATTACTTTGGAAGGAAGGAGCTCGAGTCTGGAATCTTGGTCCCTGATTTCCCCGCCACAAAAACCTTGATCCAAAAGGAGTTGGGCAATCCATACTACGATGTCCAAATCCTTGATAGTTATAGCATTTCACTTCCTTGTTCAAGGGTGAAACTTCTGAAGTTGAATTCCAGGGGATTGAGTTCTGGGAAAAGGACCTTTCTTCCATTCTAGAACTTCCCATATCCTGAGATTGACCTTGTTGTGTCTTAGTCGGTGGGAAGTTCGAATCACCTTCCGGAGCTAGAAATCTTTTAAAAGATGAAGGTGGCTTTGGTGGGACCTTGACATTAAAGGCCTTGGCAAAATCCTTCGCCATCATCCGCACTGCTTCGGCCATGGAAACTGGCTTGGCATTCTTCACTAGGACATTCAAAGGTTCGTTCAGTCCCCGAATGAACCTAGCCCCATCAGCTGTTCTTCATCTAGCAGTGGCCGAGTACTTGAGGAGGAGAGCGAACGCTTGCTGATACACTTCAATAGGTCTGCTCCCCTAGGTTAATTCTAAGAATTCATTCATCTTTGTTTCCAAAAAGCTAGGAGGACAGAATCTCTTCCTTAGGTAAATCTTGAGATCACTCCATGTCTGGGTATTCTGATCCAGACGGTTTGTCTCACAATGGTTTCTCCATGCCACTTTAGTTGTTTCTACTATCTTTAGTCTTGCAAGAGCCATTTTACTCCTCATTGTACCCGGTGACATCAAAGTATTCTTCCATTGCCTCGATCCATTTCTCCACAGCCTCGCCCAAGTTTTCCCCTTCACCCTTGAAAGATCCAGGCTACGATCTATGAAGAGTTTTACGAACATCCAAGTCGAGCTCTTCCTCATCGAGTTGGGGATTATCATTCCTATCCATGACGACCTTGATCCATTATCCTATCAATACGAAAGTTCTTGTTAAGTCCCTTTATTTATAGTTGAAATCCGACTTTAGATCCAACTGATTCTGGGGTTCTTTAGATTGGTCGTCTCCCCACAGAATAATGGGATAAAGATCCCTTCTAACAAAAGAACATACAGAACTCATTATCAGAGAATAATTCATTCATACTCTTATTACAGTAATGGTCCATTAGATCGAAATTTCCATCTGACCATTCCTCCACGGGAATTTCAGTTATGCAGGTTTTCAATTTGTCATCCCTTAATTAGATCCACTAGGTCAAGGGTTAAGAGCCGCAATCTGTCACAGCACAATCCACTAATCTCATAGTGATTTGCTGAAGTCATAATTGTCATTCCAGTTACCAATATCATCACTGGGATTTATCCCATTCATCCTCATTGTGGCTTTGTTCAACTTATCTTCTTTCAACAACCAGAATTCAGGAATCATTATCTTTCAATCAGAATCCAAATCAACTCATCAATTCTCAACCAGAATTCAAAAAGCATAACAACCAGCATTCGAATTCATCCTCTGGATAGCATTTTTGCTTATAACTTCAAGGTCTTAGATTTACTCGTATATATTAACAGTATAGAGCTGGAGTTATAGCCACAGTATATACGGATAGTCACGGTCCTTGGAATTATAAGATGAATACCATCATATCTAGGCCTCAAGCAAGTCACGGATTCCGTACAATTGTCGTACTTCCATCTCACATAAGATGAAGAGTTAACTGAGTACAAGGTTTATTAGTTAAAAATTAAGAGATATTACTAAAAAAAGACTGAAAATCTAGACCCTTAGGCTAAGGTCCCTTATATCATTTTTAATTGATTCCTAATACACATTTGAAAGTTTATTTTGAACTTGTGTTTCAGGGAAAACCATTTCAGACACTAGGAGGATTTTTATATCCAAAGATATCTCAATTTTGGATTACCTCTCTCTAGACATTTTCTCTCTCTAGGCCAAAACAGGGTAAAACAAAATCTTTCTTCTATTTCAGAGAGGGGAATAATTACAAGAACACAAGGGGAGTTTCTTACACTTTTACACCTCAAAAGCTTGAGGGACGAATCTTACATCCTATCCAACTTAAAAAATGCGAGATGTCCTCATCTCGCAAGTGGAGTATAATCTCTTTTATCTTCTTCTTCTTCAATCACTTCCAGCGTTACTGCCTTGGAAGTGGACGGTCGATTTGGAAACATGTCTCTTTGACTTCCCCTATTCTGAGGCGGAGGTCTTGCATTACTTTGGATTGAAACTGAGGGTTGGTTAGAGGGTCTACCTCTGGGATTTCCCTCATTTTGACGGAAAGGAACTTGATTACTCTGGAAGAAAGGTGTTGAAGTCTGGAATCTTGGTCCTTGATTTTCCTGCCCCGAAAACCTTGATCCAAAAGGAGTTGGGCAATCCATACTGCAATGTCCAAATCCTTGACAGTTATAGCATTTCACTTCCTTGTTCCAAAAGGAGTTGGGCAATCCATATTGCGATGTCCAAATCCTTGACAGTTATAGCATTTCACTTCCTTGTTCAAGGGTGGAACTTCTGAAGTTGAATTCCAGGGGATTGAGTTCCGGGAAAAGGACCTTTCTTCCATTATGGAACTTCCCATATCCTGAGATTGACCTTGTTGTCTCTTAGTCGGTGGGAAGTTGGAATCACCTTCCGGAGCTAGAAATCTTTTGAAAGATGATGGTGCTGGCTTTGGTGGGACCTTGACATCAAAGGCCTTGGCGAAATCCTTCGCGCTCCGCATTACTTCGGCCATGGAAACTGGCTTGGCATTCTTCACTAGGACATTCATAGGTTTGTTCAGTCCTCGAATCAACCTGGCCACCATCAGCTGTTCTGCATCCAGCAGTGAGACGAGTAGTTAAGGAGGAGAGTGAACGCTTGGTGATACACTTCAATAGTTCTGCTCCCCTGGGTTAACTCTAAGAATTCATTCATCTTTGTTTTCAAAAAACCGGGAGGACAGAATCTCTTCCTTAGATAAATCTTGACATCACTCCATGTCTGCATGTTTCGATCCAGATGGTTAGTCTCGCAGTGGTTTCTCCATGCCACTCTAGCTGTTTCTACTATCTTCAGTCTTGCAAGAGCCATTTTACTCCTCATTGTACCCGGTGACATCGAAGTATTCTTCCATTGCTTCGATCCACTTCTCCACACCCTCGCCCAAGTTTTTCCCTTCACCCTTGAAACCATTTCAAACACTAGGAGGATTTTTATATCCAAAGATATCTCAATTTTGGATTATCTCTCTCTAGATATTTTCTCTCTCTAGGCCAAAACAAGGTAAAACAAGATCTTTCTTCTATTTCAGAGAGGGGAATAATTACAAGAACACAAGGGGAGTTTCTTACACTTTTACACCTCAAAAGCTCGAGGGAGGAATCTTACATCCTACCCCACTTAGAAAATGCGAGATGTCCTCATCTCGCAAGTGGAGTATAATCTCTTTTATCTTCATCTTCTTCAATCACTTCCAGCGTTACTGCCTTGGAAGTGGACGGTCGATTTGGGAACATGTCTCTTTGACTTCCCCTATTGTGAGGCGGAGGTCTTGCATTACTTTGGATTGAAACTGAGGGTTGGTTAGAGGGTCTACCTCTGGGATTTCCCTCATTTTGACGGAAAGGAACTTGATTACTCTGGAAGGAAGGTGCTGGAGTTTGGAATCTTGGTCCTTGATTTCCCCGCCCCGAAAACCTTGATCCAAAAGAAGTTGGGCAATCCATACTGCGATGTCCAAATCCTTGACAGTTATAGCATTTCACTTCCTTGTTCCAAAAGGAGTTGGGCAATCCATATTACGATGTCCAAATCCTTGACAGTTATAGCATTTCACTTCCTTGTTCAAGGGTGAAACTTCTGAAGTTGAATTCCAGGGGATTGAGTTCTGGGAAAAGGACCTTTCTTTCATTCTGAAACTTCCCATATCCTGAGATTGACCTTGTTGTCTCTTAGTCGGTGGGAAGGTTGAATCACCTTCCGGAGCTAGAAATCTTTTGAAAGATGATGGTGCTAGCTTTGGTGGGACCTTGACATCAAAGGCCTTGGCGAAATCCTTCGCCATCCGCATTGCTTCAGCCATGGAAACTTGCTTGGCATTCTTCACTAGGACATTCATAGGTTCGTACAGTCCCCGAATCAACCTGGCCATCAGCTGTTCCTTATCCAACAGTGAGACGAGTAGTTGAGGAGGAGAGCGAACGCTTGGTGATACACTTCAATAGTTTTACTCCCCTAGGTTAACTCTAAGAATTCATTCATCTTTGTTTCCAAAAAACCGAGAGGACATAATCTCTTTCTTAAGTAAATCTTGACATCACACCATGTCTGCATAATCCGATCCAGATGGTTTGTCTCGTAGTGGTTTCTCTATGCCACTCTAGCTGTTTCTACTATCTTCAGTCTTGCAAGAGCCATTTTACTCCTCATTGTACCCGGTGACATCGAAGTATTCTTCCATTGTTTTGATCCACTTCTCCACACCCTCGCCCCAAGTTTTTTCCTTCACCCTTGAAAGGTCCAGGCTATGGTCTATGAAGAGTTTTACAAACATCCAAGTCGAGCTCTTCCTCATCAAGTTGGGGGTTATCATTCCTACCCACACGACGACCTCGATCCATGATCCTATCAATACGAAAATTCTTGTTAAGTCCCTTTATTTATAATTCAAATCCGACTTTCGATCCAACTGATTCTGGGGTTCTTTAGATTGGTCAGTCCCCCACAGAATCATGGGATAAAGATCCCTTCCAATAGAAGAACATACAGAACTCATTACCAGAGAATAATTCATTCATACTCTTAACACAGTAATGGTCCATTAGACCAAAAAATCCATCTGATCATTCCTCCATGGGAATTTCAGTTATGCAAGTTTTCAATTTATCATCCCTTAATTAGATCCACTAGGTCAAGGGTTAAGAGCAGCAATCTGTCAGCATAATCCACTAATCTCATAGTGATTTGCTGAAGTCATAATCGTCATTCCAGTTACCAATATCATCACTGGGATTTGTCCCATTCATCCTCATTGTGGCTTTGTTCGACTTATCTTCTTTCAACCAGAATTCAGGAATCATTATCTTTCAATCAAAATCCAAATCAACTCATCAATTCTCAACTAGAATTCTAAAATCATATCAACCAGCATTCGAATTCATCCTCTGGATAGCATTTTTGCTTATAACTTCAAGGTCTTAGATTTACTCGTATATATTGTCAGTAAAGAGCTGCAGTTATACCCACGGTATATATTGTCAGTAAAGAGTTGCAGTTATACCCACGGTATATATTGTCAGTAAAGAGTTGCAGTTATACCCACAGTATATACAAGTAGTCACGGTCCTTGGAATTATAAGGTAAATACCATCATATCTAGGCCTCAAGCAAGTCAAGGATTCCATACAATCGCCGTACTTCCATCTGAGGACCCAATTACCAATTTATGAATTTTTATTTTCAATATCAAATTGTAGGAATTTCATGACATAATTACAATCTTTTATTGGTACTTCATAAATTTTTGACATTTCTTGCTTCTCGGTTGATCCACTTTAGCCAATTCGCTCTCATACCGGAGCTGAAAGATACCTGCCACCTCCACGTAATGAAATCGGGGATGCTAGCAATCGAAAGTAACACTTCTTGTGCAAGGCAGAGCCTCTCACTTGGGGCCTCGCCCCACGGATATCTAGACAAGGGACTAATCCCTCGGTTCTTCCAAGAACCCGAAAAAACTTCCCTCGCCAAGAAAGCACGAGCGATTCCTCCAGGATATTTTATTCTAACGTAGTCAAGGTCTTAACTAACTAAACTGATCAGACCGAACCGTAAGTCACATGGTCAGATCAAGGAAAAGACTTGCACTTGGATCATAGAGACAAACGCTTTTTTCCTCATCTCGACAGGCACAGTCATTCATTCTGTTCCATAGAACAAGGACTATCCGGGATTTACTTCATCTATCGTACCATAACAGAATTGAGTCTCATTTTAGGGATCCATCAATCCAGCCTACTAACCCCATCCAATCCCATGGGTTAGCCAACTGCCCAACCACTGTAGTGATAGGATCCATTTAGGGATTTGGTTATGTTTTATCCTGGGTACCAAGGAAAAGAGTTCCCAGGCCCCCTAGCCGGCGCTTCAAGCAAAGTTCAAGATAGTCACACCACTTACACACCCAATATGAAATTGCCTTTTTCACAGATTCAGCTGTCTTTAAAAGAATCTTTAAATGAAACGATAGTATCACTGATCATAATCCTCCAAAATATCCAGGTTGAATTCTAATTTTCAATCATTCCTTCATCAGTGTACCTATGGCATCATCATTGGCAACCAGAACGCTCACCGCATGTTCACTTAGGGGCCTTTTCAATAGTTCCTAGCTCATAGTACCCGAAAATATATTCACTTATGAAAATCCAGATGGACTCTCCGTTGAAGATCAGGAAGATCAATCAACAGATCCATATAAAAGAGCCATGGACTCATCCGTTCAGGACCAGCAAGGTCAATCAACCAAATCCATGCGCGAGTTTAGAAAACAACTCTGACACCTTGTTTCATTTTCTTCCTCGACGCACTCGTGGGTATCTTTGGCGACCTAGATCGCGAGCACCGCATGGTCAACACCCTCTAAGATCCTTCAACAGGTCACCTAGCGCTTCACTCATCATAGGCTGCTTCCTTGGTCCCTCATCCACCGTACTGGAAGCTCACGATTTAAATCGAACTGAGGCTAGTCGCGAGACGTCCTCCGTTGACTCTCCGTCAGCTATTGTAACTTTATCACTTAGGTCTCCATGACCTCATTCACAAGATGGTCAAAATGCTTCCCCAGCATTCTTGACATAAAACAGTCATTTAAAAACAGGTCATAAATACAGTTTCTAATGAACTCTCATCTTTCTACATTGTTCCACATCATTTCTCATTATTCCACATTGTTCCACATCATTTCACGTTATTCCACATTGTTCCACATCATTTCTCGTTATTCCACATTCTTCTACATCAATTCACATCTAGTTATTTTAATATACCAAAATTTCTCTTTTTTCATTAAATTACATGGATCTCCATTATCATGGAAATTTTCCATTTTTTGCATAAAAATAAAAATACTAAAAATTTCTCTTTTCTTAATTTAATTATTTATGCATAAATACTAAAAATTAATTTTCCATGAATTTGATGAAAATCATTCTTTTAGCATAGAATGTCCAATCCTAGAAAATGGTAGGAAGTCCTCTTTTCACATTATGCATAAAAAATTCTAACCTCTAGCTTAATTAGCATAGAGTTTGATTTTTGAATTGAGAATTTATCAATGAGAAGCATCCATTTAAATAAGAATTAGTCATAGAAATGACCATTCTTTTGGGGAGAGAGAGAGATACATAAAAAGCATCCTAATTAAGCATAAATCTAAACTTTTTATGATTAATCATTAGAATTCTTATAGAAAGCTTAATTTGCATTGAAAAACCATTCATTTGAAACTTCTCAAGCTTGAGAGGGGTTGAGAAGTGAAATCATTGAGAATATTAAAGAAAACCATGAAATTACATCTGACCTCTTGATTTGGCTTGCTTCTTTATCTTAGAAGGAAGCCCCCAACCAATCAATTGGTTTAGTATGTTGAGAAGAAAGCTCCAAGGATTGTTGAAGAGGGAGAGAAGCTCCAATCTCTCCAAAAGTAGAGGATTTTTAAGGGATAATAGAAAATATTATTATTTTAATGTAATACTCGCATGGTATAGTTCATAGATAAGAATACAAAAGAATGAGGGAGGCCACTAATTGAGTCCAACTAAGTTCTAGAATTTTCCACCTTCAGTTTAGCTGAATTTGGACAAGATTTAAATTAGTTTGGCTCCCTTTTTTATTTGGTTTGATCCAAGTGAGAAAAGAGATAAAAATATCATAATTTTTTGAATTAAAAACTCATCCACATGTGTGAAATAGGTGCCTTCCTCAAAGGTCTCCCCCTCCTTACCAAGGTGTCAAGAATTCATCATTTCTCCAAAATATCTCATTTTTTTTAGTAATATCTCTTAATTTTTAACTAATAAACCTTGTACTCACTCAACTCTTCATCTTATGTGAGCATTTACTCATTTTTGGGTTCCCTTATATCATTTTTAATTGATTCCTAATGCACATTGGAAAGTTTATTTTGAACTTGTGTTTTATGGGAAACCATTTCAAACACTAGGAGGATTTTTATATCCAAAGATATCTCAATTTTGGATTATCTCTCTCTAGACATTTTCTCTCTCTAGACCAAAATAAGGTAAAACAAGATCTTTCTTTTATTTCAGAGAGGGGAATAATTACAAGAACAGAAGGGGAGTTTCTTACACTTTTACACCTCAAAAGCTTGAGGGAGGAATCTTACATCCTATCCAACTTAAAAAATGCGAGATGTCCTCATCTCACAAGTGGAGTATAATCTCTTTTATCTTCTTCTTCTTCAATCACTTCCAGCGTTACAGTAGCCTTGGAAGTGGACGGTCGATTTGGGAACATCTCTCTTTGACTTTCCCTATTCTGAGGTGGAGGTCTTGCATTACTTTGGATTGAAACTGAGGGTTGGTTAGAGGGTCTACCTCTAGGATTTCCCTCATTTTGACGGAAAGGAACCTAATTACTCTGGAAGGAAGGGGCTGGATTCTGGAATCTTGGTCCTTGATTTCCCCGCTCCGAAAACCTTGATCCAAAAGGAGTTGGGCAATCCATACTGCGATGTCCAAATCCTTGACAGTTATAGCATTTCACTTCCTTGTTCCAAAAGGAGTTGGACAATCCATACTGCAATGTCCAAATCCTTGACAGTTATAGCATTTCACTTCCTTGTTCAAGGGTGGAACTTCTGAAGTTGAATTCCAAGGGATTGAGTTCTGAGAAAAGGACCTTTCTTCCATTATGGAACTTCCCATATCCTGAGATTGACCTTGTTGGCTCTTAGTCGGTGGGAAGTTAGAATCACCTTCCGGATCTAAAAATCTTTTGAAAGATGATGGTGCTGGCTTTGGTGGGACCTTGACATCAAAGGCCTTGGCGAAATCCTTCACACTCTGCATTGCTTCGGCCATGGAAACTGGCTTGGCATTCTTCACTAGGACATTCATAGGTTTGTTCAGTCCCCGAATCAACCTGGCCACCATCAACTGTTCTGCATCCAGCAGTGAGACGAGTAGTTGAGGAGGAGAGCGAACGCTTGGTGATACACTTCAATAGTTCTGCTCCCCTGGGTTAACTCTAAGAATTCATTCATCTTTGTTTCCAAAAAGCCGGGAGGACAGAATCTCTTCCTTAGGTAAATCTTGACATCACTACATGTCTGCATGTTCCGATCTAGACGGTTTGTCTCGCAGTGGTTTCTCCATGCCACTCTAGCTGTTTCTACTATCTTCAGTCTTACAAGAGTCATTTTACTCCTCATTGTACCCGGTGACATCGAAGTATTCTTCCATTGCTTCGATCCACTCCTCCACATCCTCGCCCAAGTTTTTCCCTTCACCCTTGAAAGGTCCAGGCTACGATCTATGAAGAGTTTTACAAACATCCAAGTCGAGCTCTTCCTCATCAAGTTGGTGGGGGTTATCATTCCTACCCACACGACGACCTCGATCCATGATCTTATCAATACGAAAATTCTTGTTAAGTCCCTTTATTTATAATTCAAATCTGACTTTAGATCCAACTGATTCTGGGGTTCTTTAGATTGGTCAGCCCCCCACAGAATCATGGGATAAAGATCCCTTCTAACAGAAGAACATACAGAACTCATTATCAAAGAATAATTCATTCATACTCTTAACACAGTAATGGTCTAGTATTAGACCGAAAATTCCATCTGATCATTCCTCCATGGGAATTTCAGTTATGCAGGTTTTCAATTTATCATCCCTTAATTAGATCCACTGGGTCAAGGGTTAAGAGCAGCAATCTGTCAACATAATCCACTAATCTCATAGTGATTTGTTGAAGTCATAATCATCATTCCAATTACCAATATCATCACTGGGATTTGTCCCATTCATCCTCATTGTGGCTTTGTTCAACTTATCTTCTTTCAACCAGAATTCACGAATCATTATCCTTAATCAGAATCCAAATCAACTCATCAATTCTCAACCAGAATTCTAAAATCATATCAACCAGCATTCGAATTCATCCTTTGGATAGCATTTTTGCTTATAACTTCAAGGTCTTAGATTTACTCGTATATATTGACAGTAAAGAGCTGGAGTTATACCCACGGTATATACGGGTAGTCACACGGTTCTTGGAATTATAAGGTAAATACCATCATATCTAGGCCTCAAGCAAGTCAGGGATTCCATACAATTACCGTACTTCCATCTGAAGACCCAACTACCAATTCATGAATTTTTATTTTGAATATCAATTTGTATGAATTTCATCACACAATTACAATCTTTTACTGGTACTTCATAAATTTTTGATATTTCTTGCTTCTCAGTTGATCCACTTTAGCCAATTCGTTCTCATACCAGTTGAAAGATACCTGCCCCCTCCATGCAGCCTGTAGCACGGTCCACAATAGAATACGTATGCCTGTTTTGTAGAAAACTACACTGTCGAAATTTTTACAGAAAATGACGAAAACACTTGTGCAGAACTTGCAATGCAAAAACGGAGCCCAAAACGGCCTCAGATGTGATTTCTGAGAACGCAGAGCTCTATGGTGTGATTTGCAGAGTATAGGGACCTACAAGCGATCGTGAAAGCTCACCTCAATCGGAGAACATGAGTCGGAGGGTGCTGGCGGTGTAGCCCTGGGTGCCGATGCCTGCTCTGATACCAATTGTTGGAATTAGGGTTGCAGGAAAGCACACAAAGCTTGGAGAAGAAGAAGAAGCAAGAATGCACACAACACACAATGTATTAGATTGTGTCAATGTACAAAAGATAAGTTAGCCCTAGAAGGATGGGCGTATATACAAGCCGGGGGAAAAAACCTCCTAAAGAGGAAAAAAGTGCCCCGGCGGTCCTAAGTGTGTTCACACACATCACTGCCTATATATATATGGCAACAGAAGAGCTCGACTTGGATGTTTGTAAAACTCTTCATAGATCGTAGCCTGGACCTTTCAAGCGTGAAGGAAAAAACTTGGGCGAGGGTGTGGAGAAGTGGATCGAAACAATGGAAGAATACTTCGATGTCACCGGGTACAATGAGGAGTAAAATGGCTCTTGCAAGACTGAAGATAGTAGAAACAGCTAGAGTAGCATGGAGAAACCACTACGAGACAAACCGTCTGGATCGGAACATGCAGACATGGTGTGATGTCAAGATTTACTTAAGGAAGAGATTATGTCCTCCTGGTTTTTTGGAAACAAAGATAAATGAATTCTTAGAGTTAATCCAGGGGAGTAGAACTATTGAAGTGTATCACCGAGCGTTCGCTCTCCTCCTCAACTACTCATCTCACTGCTGGATGAAGAACAGCTGATGGCCAGGTTGATTCGGGGACTGAACGAACCTATGAATGTCCTAGTGAAGAATGCCAAGTGAGTTTCTATGGCCGAAGCAATGTGGATGGTGAAGGATTTCACCAAGGCCTTTGATGTCAAGGTCCCACCAAAGCCAGCACCATCATCCTTCAAAAGATTTCTAGCTCCGGAAGGTGATTCCAACTTCCCACCGACTAAGAGACAACAAGGTTAATCTCAGGATATGGGAAGTTCGAGAATAAAAGAAAGGTCCTTTTCCCAGAACTCAATCCCCCTGGAATTCAACTTCAGAAGTTCCACCCTTGAACAAGGAAGTGAAATGCTATAAATGTCAAGGATTTGGACATCGCAGTATGGATTGCCCAACTCCTTTTGGAACAAGGAAGTGAAATGCTATAACTGTCAAGGATTTAGACATCGCAGTATGGATTGCCTAACTCCTTTTGGATCAAGGTTTTCGGGGCGGGGAAATCAAGGACTAAGATTCCAGACTCCAGCTCCTTCCTTCCAGAGTAATCAAGTTCCTTTCCGTCAAAATCAGGGAAATCCCAGAGGTAGACCCTCTAACCAACCCTCAGTTTCAATCCAAAGTAATGCAAGACCTCTGCCTCAGAATAGGGAAAGTCAAAGAGACATGTTTCCAAATCGACCGTCCACTTCCAAGGCAGTAACGCTGGAAGTGATTGAAGAAGAAGAAGATGAATGAGATTATACTCCACTTGCGAGATGAGGACATCTCGCATTTTTTAAGTGGGGTAGGATGTAAGATTCCTCCCTCGAGCTTTTGAGGTGTAAAAGTGTAAGAAATTCCCCTTCTGTTCTTGTAATTATTCCCCTCTCTGAAATAGAAGAAAGATCTTGTTTTACCTTGTTTTGGCCTAGAGAGAGAAAATATCTAGAGAGAGATAATCTAAAATTGAGATATCTTTGGATTTAAAAATCCTCCTAGTGTTTGAAATGGTTTCCCTTGAAACACAAGTTCTTTTGTATTCTCATCTGTGAACTATACCATGCCAGTATTACATTAAAATAATGATATTTTCTATTATCCCTTAAAAATCCTCTAGTTTTGGAGAGATTGGAGCTTCTCTCTCTCTTCAACAATCCTTGGAGCTTTCTTCTCAACATACTAAACCAATTGATTGGTTGGGGGCTTCCTTCTAAGATAAAGAAGTAAGCCAAATCAAGAGGTAAGATGTAATTTCATGGTTTTCTTTAATATTCTCAATGATTTCATTTCTCAACCCCTCTCAAGCTTGAGAAGTTTCAAATGAATTATTTTTCAATGCAAATTAAGCCTTCTATAAGAATTCTAATGATTAATCACAAAAAGTTTATATTTATGCTTAATTAGGATGCTTTTTATGTATATCTCTCTCTCCCCAAAAGAATGGTCATTCCTATGACTAATTCTTATTCAAATGGATGCTTCTCATTGATAAATTCTCAATTCAAAAATCAAACTCTATGCTAGTTAAGCTAGAGGTTAGAAAATGGCTTTTTTATGCTTTTATGCTAATAAAATTATAGTAAACTTATGATTTAATTCCATAAATTGGATTTAGGTCTAGTGATGGTTATTCTTTCATAATTGTACTACAAAGTCTTATTTTTTCTAAAAATATTAAAAATTATCAGTAATAGCAGTGGAGCTATGGTAAATTTTTTAAAAATTGATACATAACTCATTTTTATGCATAATGTGAAAAGAGGACTTCTTACCATATTCTAGGATCGGACATTCTATGCTAAAAGAATAATTTTCATCAAATTCATCAAATTCATGAAAAACTAATTTTTAGTATTTATGCATAAATAATTAAATTAGAAAAAGAGAAATTTTTGGTATTTTTATTTTTATGCAAAAAGAGAAATTCCCATTATAATGGAGATCCATGTATTTAAATGGAAAAAGAGAAATTATGGTATATTAAAATAATGAATATTTTTATTTAAAGAGAAATTTATTTTATGTATGAGAAAATTTAAATGATAAAAGAGGAATTCCCATGACATTTGGAATTCAATTATTTAAATGGTAAAGTGGAATTCTTGGCATATTTGAATGAATGGATATTTTTATTTAAATTTAAAGAGGAATTTTAGATAAATTTTTTTATGCATGAGAAAATTTTAATGATAAAAGAGGAATTCCCATGACATTTGGAATTCAATCATTTAAATGGTAAAGTGGAATTCTTGGTACAATTAAAATAATGGATATTTTATAAAGAAAAAAGAAATTTTAGATAAATTTATTTAATGATAAAAGAGGAATTCCCATGACATTTGGAATTCAATCATTTAAATGCAAAAAGAGGAATTCCGATAATATTTGAGATCCAAGAATTTAAATGGAAAAAGAGGAATTTTTAGCATAATTCAAATTATGAGTATTATCAAAAGTGGAATTTTAAACATTATTGGTAAATATAGATAGAATTGATTTTTGTAAATCCCATGAATCTTTTACTCAAAAGAGAATATTGAATATATTTCACTTGAGAAATTCAAGAAATAAAATAAAAATATCCATCGAGAAAAAGTACCTTTAACTAGGCCAAGCAATTGGCAAAAATTTAGAAAAAGTCCCATCGGTATCGAAAGTAGAAAATAATACTAAATGTGAATGGATGTGAATAAGATGAGAATACGATGTGATAAGATGTGAATGTAATGTGATAGGATGTGAGTGGATGTGATAAGATTTGAGTGAATGTGATAAGATGTGAATGTGATGTAAATGGATGTGGATGTGAAGAGATGTAGATGGGATGTGATGTGAAGAGATGTGGATGGGATATGATGTGATGTAAATGGATGTGGATGTGATGAGATGTGATTTGATTTAAATGGATGTGGATGTGGATGTGAAGAGATGTGATAGTGATGTGAATCGGGATAGATGTGAATGGATGAGATGCAATGTGAATGGATGTGATGTGATGTGATATGGATATGGATAGATGTGAACGGATGAGATGTGATGTGAATGGATGTTATGTGATGTGAAATGGATGTGATGTGATGTGATGTGAATCAGGATAAATGTGAATGGATGTGAATGTGATGTGATGTAAATAGATGTGAATCGGGATAGATGTGATGTGATGTGATGTGATTTGATGTGAATCAGGATAGATGTGAATGGATGAGATGTGATGTGAATGGATGTGATGTGATGTGAATCAGGATAGATGTGAATGGATGAGATGTGATGTGAATGGATGTGATGTGATGTGAATCGGGATAGATATGAATGGATGAGATGCAATGTGAATGGATGTGATGTGATGTGATATGGATATGGGTAGATGTGAATGGATGAGATGTGATGAGGATAGATGTAATGAGATGTAATATGATGTGACTAGATGAGAATGGATGAAGGACAATGGGAATACATATGATTGGATGTGGATTAAGCAATGTGAATTAAGCAATGTGAATTGATGTAGAAGAATGTGGAATAACGAGAAATGATGTGGAACAATGTGGAAAGATGAGAGTTCGTTAGAAACTGTAAATGAATAGTTTATGTCAAGATCATCTTGTGAATGAGGTCGTGGTGGAGACCTAAGTGATAAAGTTACAACAGTTGACGGAGAGTCAGCGGAGGACATCTCGCGTAACAAGGTTGGCCGAGGTCTTGACCAGCCTCGGTTCGATTTAAATGGTGAGCTTCCAGTACAGTGGATATGGGACCAAGGAAGCGGCCTATGAGTGAAGCGCTAGGTGACCTGCGAGCGACGAAGGATCCTAGAGGGTGCTGAGACCATATGGTGCTCGGGCTATGGGTCGCCTGAGATACCCACATGTGCGTCGAGAAAGAAAATGGAACAAGTGTTAGAGTTGTTTTCTGAACTCGCGCATAGATGTGGTTGATTGACCTTGCTTGTCCTGAAAGGATGAGTCCATGGCTCTTTTATATGGTTCTGCTGGTTGATCTTGCTGATCTTCAACGCAGAGCCCATCTGGATTTTTATAAGTGAATATATTTTCCGGTACTATGAGCTAGGAACTATTGAAAAGGCCCCTGAGTTAACAGGTGGTGAGCGTTCTGGTTGCCAATGATGCCATAGGTACACCAATGAAGGAATGATTAGAAATTAGAATTCAACTTGAATGTTTTGGAGGATTATGATCAGTGATATTATGGTTTCATTAAAAGATTGTTTTCAAGACAGCAGACAGCAGGCTGAATCTGTGAGAAAGGGAATTTCATATTGGGTGTGTAAGTGGTGTGACTATCTTGAACTTTGCTTGAAGCGCCGCTAGGGGGCTTGGGAACTCTTTTCCTTGGTACCCGGGACAAAACATAACCAAATCCTTAAATGGATCCTATCACTACAATGGTTGGATGGTTGGCTAACCCATGGGATGATTGGATGGGGTTAGGCTGGATTGATGGATCCCTAAAATGAGACTCAATTTTGTTATGGTACGATAGATGAAGTAGTCCTTATTCTATGGAAAAGAATCAACGGTTGTGCCTCTCGATAAGGAAAAAAGCTTTGGTCTCTATGATCCAAGTGCAAGTCTTTTCCTTGATCTCACCATGTGACTTACGGGTTCAGTCGGATCAGTTTGATTAGTTAAGACCTTGACTATGTTAGAATAAAATATCTTGGAGGAATCGCTCGCGCTTTCTGGGGCGAGGGAAGTTTTTTCGGGTTCGGTTTTGGAAGAACCGAGGGATTAGTCTCTTGTCCGGAGATCCGTGGGTGAGGAGGCTCTGCCTTGCGCAAAGAAGTGCTACTTCCGACTGCTAGCACCCCGGATTTCGTTTAGTCAGTGGCCATGGGGCTGATAACAGCAATGATGTATTTCGCATGTTGTCTACTGATGAAGACAAACTGGATGGAGATGGCAACTACCCACTTTGGGTATACATGATGGAGACAAACTGGATGGAGACGGCAACTACCCACTTTGGGTATACATGATGCAGCATGTTTTGGTTGCAAAAGGAGTGTGGAACATTGTGCAGGTTATAGATGTACGTCCAAGTTCTGTGGATGTAGGATCTATTGAGGATGTTGTAGGTTCTAGCAGCTCTACTGTTGCTGCTGTTTTACCCACTGCTGAACAAGCTCGTTGGGATGGTAAAGAACATGGTCCTTAAGGGTCACATTCTCTTGGTGGCTATAATAGGACTATTTGTTTATGTGAGCGCGCAGGCTCATGCCTTGATTGCACTTTCTATCAAACGTAACATCACCCCACATATTCGTTCAGCTAAAACAGCAAAACAGGCTTGGAATATTCTAGCTAGTTTGTATGCAGGTCGTAACGAGGCAAAAATCTCTTACCTGCGTAAAGAGCTAGAATTGAAGATTATGCACGAAGATGATGACATGAATGTTTTTCTTATTGAGATTAAAGATCTCAAAGAACAGTTGATTTCTGCAGGTGAGATTATTCCTGATCATTCTCTTGTGCAGACTGTTCTTGATGCTTTACCTGAGATATATCAGACTTTTGCTTCCACGTGGAGACTTCTTGCTGAGGACAGACCTGATGTTGTCAAGTATGATACTTTAGTCAACAAGCTCTTGCAAGAAGTGCAGTCCAGGCAAAACAGGGCCAGGCAGCATGCCGTTGATCAAGCATTTATTACTGCTCAGCCAGCAGAGAAGAAGTGGTAAGGCAGTCCCTTCCACTGTTTCTTCTCCTATTAGTAGGTCTGCAACTTCTTCTCCTTCCATAGGTAGCAACAATAAGTCTGAGAAGGCTCTTGATAAAGGCAAGAAAAAGACCAGGTGCAACTATTGTAAGGCAAATGATCATGTCATTAAGAATTGCCCTAAGCTAAAGGCTAAAGAGGCAAAGAAGAAAGAGTCAAATGTAGCCACAATAGCGGATGCTTCTACAAATACAAATTCTGTAAATTTTGTGCAGGATACAGAATGGGCATTTAGCGTGTATTGCCAGTATGACCCATCTGTACATGATGCATGTTTGGCAGTTTCTGTTGACTCTAATGTATGGTATTTTGACAGTGGTGCTACAAAGCACATTACCTCACATCGTGATATGTTCACTTGTCTTGAGGCTGTCTCTAATGGGAATACTGTCACATGTGCCAATAATGCTTCTTACCCAGTGAAGGGCGTTGGTAAAATTATGCTTACTACTGCAAATGGCAGCGCTTTCACACTTTCAGATGCTTTGTATGTGCCAGAGATAAAGAAGAATCTATTGTCTGTCTCTGCGCTTGCTAGACTTGGATTTGTAGTCAATTTTGTGGATGACAGATGTACTGTTCATGATTTGACTTCTAGTGATACGATTATTGCATCTGGCACCTTGTTTCGTGGGCTGTATAGGCTCAATTCTTATGACAAGTGTGTGGAAGATTCAGCAAATGCAGTTTCTGATGAAAAGGCAGTTTCTGATGCAAAACTATGGCATGCTCGTTTTGGTCATCTGAACTTTGCTAGTTTGCTGCGTTTGTAGAAATTTGATATGGTTGCTTCATTACCCCCTCTTGAGGCACCATTGAAACATGTTTGTGAAGGCTGTATTTTGGGCAAAATGCAGCAATCTGCGTTTCCAAAGGATGGTTCTGTGCGGGCCACTCACAAATTGCAACTTGTACATAGTGATGTATGTGGGCCTATGCAAACTCCGTCATTTGGTAAACACTTGTACTTCGTGACTTTCATTGATGATTACTCAAGGCATGCATAGGTATGTCCAAAGTGTTTTTGTGCTTCAAACAATTTTTTCTTATGGTTGAAAATGTATCCAATTGTACTGTGGGCACCCTCCGTTCTGATCGAGGGGGGGAGTACATGTCTAAAGAGTTTGATGCATTTCTGGCTAGTCGTGGGATAAAACACCAATGTACAGTGCCGTATACCCCTCAGCAAAATGGTGTTGCTGAGAGGAAAAATAGGTCACTTATGGAGATGGCACGATGTATGGTCAAGAGCCAAGCTTTGCCACATGCGTTTTGGCTTGAGGCTATCATGTGTGCTGCATATGTACTCAATAGGTGTCCCACTAAGGCCTTGCAATCTATTACTCCATACGAAGCTTGGCATGGCAGGAAGCCTTCTATTGGTCGCTTGCGTGTCTTTGGTTGCTTGGCCTATGCTTTAGTGCCTGTGCAACAACGCAAAAAATTGGATGATAAGGCTGTCAAATGCATTTTTGTTGGCTACAGTGCTGAGAGCAAGGGTTACAGATTGTATCATCCGCAGTCTAAGCGTATCTTGATTAGTCGAGATGTTGTTTTTGTGGAAGATGCTTTGCAGAGACAAAATATCGGCGAGGAGCAACCACACGAAGCTAGTTATGAAGAAGTTGAAACCATGTTATCATGTACCAAAGAGACAGGTGTGAGCTCACGGGATGTATTTGATACATTGTTGCCTCTGTTTACAGGTGGGAATTCAAATGTAAGTCCTAATGAGGCAAATATTCAGCCTATGTGCAGGTTTCAAACGACATCATAGATCAACCTATTTCTGATGCAGATTTACAAGATGTAATTTCTGAGGATAGGACTGAAAATGAGCAGGCTAGAGGTATGCCTAAATGGCTGGTGTAAACCTTGCGTGATAGTAAAATTGATGCACCTATATCTAGTCGTACTCGTTCAGGTTTTCAGCATGCCTCTTATGCATCAAATTGTTATGCTTTGGCTGTGTCTAGTATGTGTGAAGAGGAAGAACCTCTTTCATTTGATGAGGCACAAAAGTCAGAAAATTGGTTGGCTGCAATGCAAAGTGAATATGATGCTATAATGAAGAATGGTACATGGTCTTTATGTGATTTGCCTATTGGTAAAAAGGCCATTGGATGTAAATGGGTTTTTAAGTTGAAACGAAAGCCAGATGGCAGTGTTGATCGCTATAAGGCTAGACTTGTTGCAAAGGGTTATGCTCAAGAAAAGGGCATTGATTTTGATGAGACCTTTGCTCCCACTTGTCGTATGACTACCATTCGTAGCATTTGTGCATTGGCAGCTCATAATGGTTGGAATGTATATCAATTGGACATAAAGACTGCGTTCTTGAATGGAGATTTGCATGAGGAGGTGTATGTGTCGTAGATTCGTGGTTTTGTTCAAAGAGGGCAAGAAAACAAGGTGTGCAGGTTGAAAAAGGCTTTATATGGTTTAAAGCAAGCTCCACGAGCTTGGTATGAAAAGATACATGCATATTTGACTGCACATGGTTTTCAGAATAGTCCAACAGAAAGCACTTTGTATGTTAAACATGTGGATGATATCATTGCTCTCTATGTCGATGACATGCTGCTCACAGGACCAAATGAAAGTCATATTGCTGATTTTAAGGCTGATTTGAATGCCTCTTTCGAGATGTCAGATTTGGGGCATTTGCATCATTATTTGGGGATACAATTTAAGCAGTGTGATGGAGGTATTGCTTTGTGTCAGACAAAGTATATTGAGACATTGTTGCGGAGATTTGGCCTTGAAGACTGCAAGCCTATTGTTACTCCAATGGAGATAGGTTTGAAGTTGAGTCTTCATGATGCTGGAGATCACTTTGATGTCACACTCTATCAGACAGTTGTTGGTTGCCTCATTTATGTATGCATTACGAGGCCAGACATTCAGTTTGCAGTCTCACAAGTGAGCAGGTTTATGCATGGCCCAGGATCTCAGCATTGGAAGGTAGTAAACGCATCTTTCGCTACTTGAGTGGCACCATACATCTTGGGTTGTTTTATCCCAAGGGGGGATCGTTGCCGCCAGATTTACATGCTTTTTCGGACTCAGATTGGGGGCTGGTTGCTATGACACAAGAGTGTCCACAAGTGGTTTTTGTTTCATGCTCGGTAGCTCATGCATATCTTGGTTGAGCAAGAAGCAACCTACTGTGGCCACTTCTAGTTGTGAAGCTGAGTACAGGGCAGCTTTCACAGCTACGGTTGAGTGTGTGTGGCTCAGACGGCTTATGGCTGACCTGAGTGTTGGACAGGAGTCTGCCACCTCTATCTTCACTGACAGTCAGAGCGCATTGGCAGTTGCGAGAAACCCAGTTTTTCATGCTCGCACAAAGCACATTGAGGTGCATTATCACTATGTCAGTGAGAGACTCTCAGCAGGAGAGATCAGCTTGGCCTATGTGCCAACACAGGACAACCTCGCCGATTTTTTCACAAAGGCGCTTCCTCGTGAGAAGTTCAAAGCTTTCCGCAAAGCTTTAGGCTTGCTCCCCTTTGTAGACTGATCTACTTCAGGCATGGCACTCCCCTATACATGAGTGCCAGCTCTCGTTCACACCATCACTCCCAAGGGGGATTTGTTGCCATATATATATAGGCAGTGATGTGTGTGAACACACATCACTTCCAAGGGGGATTTGTTGCCATATATATATAGGCAGTGATGTGTATATATAGGCAGTGATGTGTGTGAACACACTTAGGACCGTCGAGGCACTTTTTCCCTCTTTAGGAGGTTTTTTCCCCGGCTTGTATATACGCCCATCCTTCTAGGGCTAACTTATCTTTTGTACATTGACACAATCTAATACATTGTGTGTTGTGTGCATTCTTGCTTCTTCTTCTCCAAGCTTTGTGTGCTTTCCTGTAACCCTAATTCCAACATCTTCCTCATCAAGTTGGGGTTATCATTCCTACCCACACGACAACCTCGATCCATGATCCTATCAATACGAAAATTCTTGCTAAGTCCCTTTATTTATAATTC
This sequence comes from Cibotium barometz, assembly GCF_041138505.1. NCBI lineage: Eukaryota > Viridiplantae > Streptophyta > Polypodiopsida > Cyatheales > Cibotiaceae > Cibotium > Cibotium barometz. Next base: position 23,189,746 of record NC_141109.1, read on the forward strand.
AAATCCGACTTTAGATCCAACTGATTCTGGGGTTCTTTAGATTGGTCAGCCCCCCACAAAATCATGGGATAAAGATCCCTTCTAATAGAAGAACATATAGAACTCATTATCAGAGAATAATTCATTTATACTCTTAACACAGTAATGGTCCATTAGACCGAAAATTCCATCTGATCATTCCTCCATGGGAATTTCAGTTATGCAAGTTTTCAATTTATCATCCCTTAATTAGATCCACTGGGTCAAGGGTTAAGAGCAGCAATCTGTCAGCACAATCCACTAATCTCATTGTGATTTTGTGAAGTCATAATCATCATTCCAGTTACCACTATCATCACTGGGATTTGTCCCATTCATCCTCATTGTGGCTTTGTTCAACTTATCTTCTTTCAACCAGAATTCACGAATCATTATCTTTCAATCAGAATTCAAATCAACTCATCAATTCTCAACTAGAATTCTAAAATCATATCAACCAGCATTCGAATTCATCCTCTGGATAGCATTTTTCCGTATAACTTCAAGGTCTTAGATTTACTCGTATATATTGTCAGTAAAGAGCCGCAGTCATACCCACGGTATATACAAGTAGTCACGGTCCTTAGAATTATAAGGTAAATACCATCATATCTAGGCCTCAAGCAAGTCAGGGATTCCATACAATTGCCGTACTTCCATCTGAGGACCCAATTACCAATTTATGAATTTTTATTTTCAATATCAATTTATAGGAATTTCATCACACAATTACAATCTTTTATTGGTACTTCATAAATTTTTGACATTTCTTGCTTCTCGGTTGATCCACTTTGGCCAATTCACTCTCATACCAGAGCTGAAAGATACCTGCCACCTCCACGCAATGAAATCGGGGGTGCTAGCAATCAAAAGTAGCACTTCTTGTGCAAGGCAGAGCCTCTCACTCGGGCCTCACCCACGGATATCCAGACAAGGGACTAATCCATCGGTTCTTCCAAGAACCCGAATAAACTTCCCTCGCCAAGAAAGCACGAGCGATTCCTCCACGATATTTTATTCTAACGTAGTCAAGGTCTTAACTAACTAAACTGATCCGACCGAACCCGTAAATCACATGGTCAGATCAAGGAAAAGACTTGCACTTGGATCATAGAGACCAACGCTTTTTTCCTCATCTCGAGAGGCACAGCCGTTGATTCTTTTCCATAGAACAAGGACTATTCGGGATTTACTTCATCTATCGTACCATAACAGAATTGAGTCTCATTTTAGGGATCCATCAATCCAGCCTACTAACCCCATCCAATCCCATGGGTTAGCCAACCGCCCAACCACTGTAGTGATAGGATCCATTTAGGGATTTGGTTATGTTTTGTCCCGGGTACCAGGAAAAAGAGTTCCCAGGTCCCCTAGCCGGCGCTTCAAGAAAAGTTCAAGATAGTCACACCAGTTACACACCCAATATGAAATTGCCTTTTTCACAGATTCAGCTGTCTTTAAAACAATCTTTTAATGAAACGATAGTATCACTGATCATAATCCTCCAAAATATCCAGGTTGAATTCTAATTTTCAATCATTCCTTCATCGGTGTACCTATGGCATCATTGGCAACCAGAACGCTCACCGCCTGTTCACTTAGGGGCCTTTTCAATAGTTCCTAGCTCATAGTACCTGGAAATATATTCACTTATGAAAATCTAGATGGACTTTCCGTTGAAGATCAGGAAGATCAACCAACAGATCCATATAAAAGAGCCATGGACTCATCCGTTCAGGACCAGCAAAGTCAATTAACCAGATCCATGCGCGAGTTTAGAAAACAACTCTGACACCTTGTTTCATTTTCTTCCTCAACGCACGCGTGGGTATCTTTGGCGACCTAGAGCCCGAGCACCATATGGTCAACACCCTCTAAGATCCTTCGCAGGTCACCTAGCGCTTCACTCATCATAGGCTTCTTCCTTGGTCCCTCATCCACCGTACTGGAAGCTCACCATTTAAATCGAATCGAGGCTAGTCGCGAGACGTCCTCCGTTAGCTATTGTAACTTTATCACTTAGGTCTCTATGACCTCATTCACAAGATGGTCAAAATGCTTCCCCAACATTCTTGACATAAAACAGTCATTTAAAAACAAGTCATAAATACAGTTTCTAAACTCTCATCTTTCTACATTGTTCCACATCATTTCTCGTTATTCCACATTCTTCTACATCAATTCACCCAACTTAATCCACATCCAATCATATGTATTCCCATTGTCCTTCATCCATTCTCATCTAGTTATTTTAATATACCAAAATTTATCTTTTTCCATTAAATTACATGGATCTCCATTATTATGGGAATTTTCTATTTTGCATAAAAATAAAAATACTAAAAATTTCTCTTTTCTTAATTTAATTAATTATGCATAAATACTAAAAATTAATTTTCCATAAATTTGATGAAAATCATTCTTTTAGCATAGGATGTCCAATCCTAGAAAATGGTAGGAAGTCCTCTTTTCACATTATGCATAAAAAATTCTAACCTCTAGCTTAATTAGCATAGAGTTTGATTTTTGAATTGAGAATTTATCAATGAGAAGCATCCATTTGAATAAGAATTAGTCATAGAAATGACCATTCTTTTGGGGAGAGAGAGATATACATAAAAAGCATCCTAATTAAGCATAAATATAAACTTTTTGTGATTAATCATTAGAATTCTTATAGAAAGCTTAATTTGCATTGAAAAATAATTCATTTGAAACTTCTCAAGCTTGACAGGGGTTGAGAAGTGAAATCATTGAGAATATTAAAGAAAACCATGAAATTACATCTTACCTCTTCATTTGGCTTGCTTCTTTATGTTAGAAGGAAGTCCCCAACCAATCAATTGGTTTAGTATGTTGAGAAGAAAGCTCCAAGGATTGTTGAAGATGGAGAGAAGCTCCAAGCTCTCCAAAAGTAGAGGATTTTTAAGGGATAATAGAAAATATCATTATTTTAATGTAATACTAGCATGATATAGTTCACAGATAAGAATACAAAAGAATGAGGGAGGCCACTAATTGAGTCCAACTAAGTTCTAGAATTTTCCACCTTCAGTTTGGCTGAATTTGGACAAGATTTGGATCAGTTGGTGGGAAGTTGGAATCACCTTCCGAAGCTAGAAATCTTTTGAAAGATGATGGTGCTGGCTTTGGTGGGACCTTGACATCAAAGGCCTTGGCGAAATCCTTCGCGCTCCGCATTGCTTCGGCCATGAAAACTGGCTTAGCATTCTTCACTAGGACATTCATAGGTTTGTTCAGTCCTCGAATCAACCTGGCCACCATCAGCTGTTCTGCATCCAGCAGTGAGACGAGTAGTTAAGGAGGAGAGTGAACGCTTGGTGATACACTTCAATAGTTCTGCTCCCCTGGGTTAACTCTAAGAATTCATTCATCTTTGTTTCCAAAAAGCCGGGAGGATAGAATCTCTTCCTTAGGTATATCTTGACATCACTCCATGTCTGCATGTTTCGATCCAGACGGTTAGTCTCGCAGTGGTTTCTCCATGCCACTCTAGCTGTTTCTACTATCTTCAGTCTTGCAAGAGCCATTTTACTCCTCATTGTACCCGGTGACATCGAAGTATTCTTCCATTGCTTCGATCCACTCCTCCACACCCTCGCCCAAGTTTTTCCCTTCACCCTTGAAAGGTCCAGGCTACGATCTATGAAGAGTTTTACAAACATCCAAGTCGAGCTCTTCCTCATCAAGTTAGGGGTTATCATTCCTACCCACACGACGACCTCGATCCATGATCTTATCAATACGAAAATTCTTGTTAAGTCCCTTTATTTATAATTCAAATCCGACTTTAGATCCAACTGATTCTGGGGTTCTTTAGATTGGTGAGCCCCCCACAGAATCATGGGATAAAGATCCCTTCTAACAGAAGAACATACAGAACTCATTATCAAAGAATAATTCATTCATACTCTTAACACAGTAATGGTCCATTATTAGACCAAAAATTCCATCTGATCATTCCTCCATGGGAATTTCAGTTATGCAGGTTTTCAATTTATCATCCCTTAATTAGATCCACTAGGTCAAGGATTAAGAGCAGCAATCTGTCAGCACAATCCACTAATCTCATAGTGATTTGCTGAAGTCATAATCGTCATTCCAGTTACCAATATCATCACTGGGATTTGTCCCATTCATCCTCATTGTGGCTTTGTTCAACTTATCTTCTTTCAACCAGAATTCACGAATCATTATCTTTCAATCAGAATCCAAATCAACTCATCAATTCTCAACTAGAATTCTAAAATCATATCAACCAGCATTCGAATTCATCCTCTGGATAGCATTTTTCCTTATAACTTCAAGGTCTTAGATTTACTCGTATATATTGTCAGTAAAGAGCTGCAGTTCTATCCACGGTATATACAAGTAGTCACGGTCCTTGGAATTATAAGATAAATACCATCATATCTAGGCCTCAAGCAAGTCAGGGATTCCATACAATTGCCATACTTCCATCTGAAGACCCAATTACCAATTTATGAATTTTTATTTTCAATATCAATTTGTATGAATTTCATCACACAATTACAATCTTTTATTTGTACTTCATAAATTTCTGACATTTCTTGCTTCTCGGTTGATCCACTTTAGCCAATTCGCTCTCATACCAGCTGAAAGATACCTGCCACCTCCACGCAATGAAATCGGGGGTGCTAGAAATCGAAAGTAGCCTCGCCCACGGATATCCGGACAAGGGACTAATCCCTCGGTTCTTCCAAGAACCTGGAAAAACTTCCCTCGCCAAGAAAGCACGGGCGATTGCTCTAGGATATTTTATTCTAACGTAGTCAAGGTCTTAACTAACTAAACTGATCCGACCGAACCCGTATGTCACATGGTCAGATCAAGGAAAAGACTTGCCCTTGGATCATAGAGACCAACGCTTTTTTCCTCATCTCGAGAGGCACAGCCGTTGATTCTTTTCCATAGAACAAGGACTATCCGGGATTTACTTCATTTATCGTACCATAACAGAATTGAGTCTCATTTTAAGGATCCATCAATCCAGCCTACTAACCCCATCCAATCCCATGGGTAACCGCCCAACCACTATAGTGATAGGATCCATTTAGGGATTTGGTTATGTTTTGTCCCAGGTACCAGGGAAAAGAGTTCCCATGCCCCCTAGCCGACGTTTCAAGCAAAGTCCAAGATAGTCACACCACTTACACACCGAATATGAAATTGCCTTTTTCATAGATTCAGTTGTCTTTAAAACAATCTTTTAATGAAATGATAGTATCACTGATCATAATCCTCCAAAATATCCAGGTTGAATTCTAATTTTCAATCAACCTGGATTCTAATTTTCAATATCATTCCTTCATCGGTGTACCTATGGCATCATTGGCAACCAGAACGCTCACCACCTATTCACTCATGGGCCTTTTCAATAGTTCCTAGCTAGCTCATAGCACCCGAAAATATATTCACTTATGAAAATCCAGATGGACTCTCTATTGATGATCAGGAAGATCAACCAACAGATCCATATAAAAGAGCCATGGACTCATCCGTTCAGGACCAGCAAGGTCAATCAACCATATCCATGCGTGAGTTTAGAAAATAACTCTAACACCTTGTTCCATTTTCTTCCTTGACGCACGCGTGGGTATCTTTGGCGACCTAGAGCCAGAGCACCATATGGTCAACACCCTCTAAGATCCTTCGCAGGTCACCTAGCGCTTCACTCATAGGCTGCTTCCTTGGTCCCTCATCCACCGTACTGGAAGCTCACCATTTAAATCGAACCGAGGCTGGTCGCGAGATGTCCTCCATTGACTCTCCGTCAGCTATTGTAACTTTATCACTTAGGTCTCCATGACCTCATTCACAAGATGGTCAACACTCTCTAAGATCCTTCGCAGTCACCTAGCGCTTCACTCATAGGCTGCTTCCTTGGTCCCTCATCCACCGTACTGGAAGCTCACCATTTAAATCGAACCGAGGCTGGTCAATTGTAACTTTATCACTTAGGTCTCCACGACCTCATTCACAAGATGGTCAAAATGCTTCCCCAGCATTCTTGACATAAAACAGTCATTTAAAAACAGGTCATAAATACAATTTCTATAATGAACTCTCATCTTTCCACATTGTTCCACATCATTTCTCGTTATTGCACATTCTTCTACATCAATTCACCTTGCCTAATCCACATCCAATCATATGTATTCCCATCGTCCTTCATCCATTCTCATCTAGTCACATCATATTACATCTCATTACATCTATCCTCATCACATCTCATCCATTCACATCTATCCATATCCATATCACATCACATCTATCCATATCCATATCACAGCTCATCCATTCACATCTATCCATATCCATATCACATCTATCCATATCCATATCACATCACATCATATCCATTCACATTGCATCTCATCCATTCACATCTATCCCGATTCACATCAAATCACATCACATCACATCTCATTCATTCACATCTATCCCGATTCACATCACTCACATCCATTCACATCTATTTATATCACATCACATTCACATTCATTCACATCTATCCCGACTCACATCACATCACATCCATTCACATCACATCTCATCCGTTCACATCTATCCATATCCATATCACATCACATCACATCTCATCCGTTCACATCTATCCATATCCATATCACATCACATCACATCCATTCACATTGCATCTCATCCATTCACATCTATCCCGATTCATATCACATCCACATTCACATCCATCTACATCACATCACATTCCATCCACATCTCATCACATCCACATCCATTTACATCACATCACATCCCATCCACATCTCTTCACATCTAAATCACATTCACATCTTATCACATCCACATCTCTTCACATCCACATCCATTTAAATCACATTTCCTCACATCTTATCACATCCACTCACATCCTATCACATTGCATTCTCATCGTATTCTCATCTTATTCACATCTATTTACATTTAGTAACATTTTCTACTTTCGATACCGATGGGACTTTTTCTAAATTTCTGCCAATTGCTTGGCCTAGTTAAAGGTACTTTTTCTCGATGGACATTTTCATATTCTTTCTCAAATTTCTCAAGTGAAATATATTCAATATTTTCTTTTGAGTAAAAGATTCATGGGATTTCCAAAAATCAATTCTACCCGTATTTCCCAATAATGCTCAAAATTCCACTTTTAATAAATACTCATAATTTGAATTATGCTAAAAATTTCTCTTTTTCCATTTAATTTCTTGGATCTCAAATATCATGGGAATTCCTCTTTTTGTATTTAAATGATTGGGATTTCCTCTTTTATGATAAGATAAATTTATCTAAAATTTCTCTTTTCTTTAATAAAATATCCATTATTTCAATTGTGCCAAGAATTCCACTTTTACCATTTAAATGATTATCATGGGAATTCCTCTTTTATCATTTAAATTTTCTCATGCATAAAATAAATTTATTTAAAATTCTTCTTTAAATTTAAATACAAATATCCATTAATTCAAATATGCCAAGAACTCCACTTTTACCATTTAAACGATTGAATTCCAAATGTTATGGGGATTTCTCTATTATCATGTAAATTTTCTTATATATAAAATAAATTTATCTAAAATTTCTCTTTAAATAAAAATATTCATTATTTTAATATACAAAAATTTCTCTTTTTCTATTAAATTACATGGATCTCCATTATCATGGGAATTTCTATTTTTGCATAAAAATAAAAATACTAAAAATTTATCTTTTCTTAATTTAATTATTTATGCATAAATGCTAAAAATTAGTTTCTCATGAATTTGATGAAAATCATTCTTTTAGCATAGGATGTCCAATCCTAGAATATGGTAGGAAGTCCTCTTTTCACATTATGCATAAAAAAATTCTAACCTCTAGCTTAACTAGCATAGAGTTTGATTTTTGAACTGAGAATTTATCAATGATTGAGAAGCATCCATTTGAATAAGAATTAGTCATAGGAATGACCATTCTTTTGGGGAGAGAGAGATATACATAAAAAGCATCCTAATTCAGCATAAATATAAACTTTTTGTGATTAATCATTAGAATTCTTATAGAAAGCTTAATTGGCATTGAAAAATAATTCATTTGAAACTTCTCAAGCTTGAGAGGGGTTGAGAAGTGAAATCATTGAGAATATTAAAGAAAACCATGAAATTACATCTTACCTCTTGATTTGGCTTGCTTCTTTATCTTAGAAGGAAGCCCCCAACCAATCAATTGGTTTAGTATGTTGAGAAGAAAGCTCCAAGGATTGTTGAAGAGGGAGAGAAGCTCCAATCTCTCCAAAAGTAGAGGATTTTTAAGGGATAATAGAAAATATCATTATTTTAATATAATACTGGCATGGTATAGTTCATAGACTAGAATACAAAAGAATGAGGGTCTATTTACAAGTGAGGGAGGCCACTAAAACTGAGTCCAACTAAGTTTTAGAATTTTCCACCTTCAGTTTAGCTGAATTTGGACAAGATTTGGATCAGTTTGGCTCCCTTTTTTATTTGGTTTGATCCAAGAGAGAGAAGAGATAAAAATATCATAATTTTTTGAATTAAAAACTCGTCCACGTGTGTGAAATAGGCGCCTTCCTCAAAGGTCTCCCCCTCCTTACCAAGGTGTCAAGAATTCATCATTTCTCCAAACTATCTCATTTTTTTAGTAATATCTCTTAATTTTTAATTAATAAGCCTTGTACTCAGTCAACTCTTCATCTTATGTGAGCATTTACTCATTTTTGGGTATTTTCTTTTATTCTTTGGATTTATCTCATCCCAACACTTGGATTTATCCTATTGGTCCATAGGAACCTTAATTGGACCATAATCCAAAAATTTTTGAAAATCTAGACCCTTAGGCTAAGGTCCCTTATATCATTTTTAATTGATTCCTAATGCACATTGGAAAGTTTATTTTGAACTTGTGTTTCAGGGAAAACCATTTCAGACACTAGGAGGATTTTTATATCCAAAGATATCTCAATTTTGGATTACCTCTCTCTAGATATTTTCTCTCTCTAGGCCAAAACAGGGTAAAACAAGATCTTTCTTCTATTTCAGAGAGGGAAATAATTACAAGAACAGAAGTGGAGGTTCTTACACTTTTACACCTCAAAAGCTTGAGGGAGGAATCTTACATCCTACCCCACTTAAAAAATGCGAGATGTCCTCATCTCGCAAGTGGAGTATAATCTCTTTTATCTTCTTCTTCTTCAATCACTTCTAGCGTTACTGCCTTGGAAGTGGATGGTCGATTTGGGAACATCTCTTTGACTTCCCCTATTCTGAGGCAGAGGTCTTGCATTACTTTGGATTGAAACTGAGGGTTGGTTAGAGGGTCTACCTCTGGGATTTCCCTCATTTTGACGGAAAGAAACGTGATTACTCTGGAAGGAAGGTGCTGAAGTCTGGAATCTTGGTCTTTGATTTTTCCGCCCCGAAAACCTTGATCCAAAAGGAGTTGGGCAATCCATACTGCAGTGTCCAAATCCTTGACAGTTATAGCATTTCACTTCCTTGTTCCAAAAGGAGTTGGGCAATCCATACTGCGATATCCAAATCCTTGACAGTTATAGCATTTCACCTCCTTTTTCTAAAAGGAGTTGGGCAATCCATACTGCAATGTCCAAATCCTTGACAGTTATAGCATTTCACTTACTTGTTCAAGGGTGGAACTTCTGAAGTTGAATTCCAGGGGATTGAGTTCCGAGAAAAGGACCTTTCTTCCATTATGGAACTTCCCATATCCTGAGATTGACCTTGTTGTCTCTTAGTCGGTGGGAAGTTGGAATCACCTTCCGGAGCTAGAAATATTTTGAACAGAAGAACATACAAAACTCATTATTAGAGAATAATTTATTCATACTCTTAACACAGTAATGGTCCATTAGACCAAAAATTCCATCTGATCATTCCTCCATGGGAATTTCCGTTATGCAGGTTTTCAATTTGTCATCCCTTAATTAGATCCACTGAGTCAAGGGTTAAGAGCAGCAATCTGTCAAAGCACAATCCACTAATCTCATAGTGATTTGTTGAAGTCATAATCGTCATTCCAGTTACCAATATCATCACTGGGATTTGTCCCATTCATCCTCATTGTGGCTTTGTTCAACTTATCTTCTTTCAACCAGAATTCGCGAATCATTATCTTTCAATCAGAATCCAAATCAACTCATCAATTCTCAACTAGAATTCTAAAATCATATCAACCAGCATTCGAATTCATCCTCTGGATAGCATTTTTGCTTATAACTTCAAGGTCTTAGATTTACTCGTATATATTGTCAGTAAAGAGCTACACTTATACCCACGTTATATACAAGTAGTCACGGTCCTTGGATGTATAAGGTAAATACCATCATATCTAGGCCTCAAGCAAGTCAGGGATTCCATACAATTGACGTACTTCCATCTAAAGACCCAATTACCAATTTATGAATTCTTATTTTCAATATTAATTTGTATGAATTTCATCACACAGTTACAATCTTTTATTTGTACTTCATAAATTTTTGACATTTCTTGCTTCTCGGTTGATCCACTTTAGCCAATTCGCTCTCATACCAGCTGAAAGATACCTGCCACCTCCACACAATGAAATTGGGGGTGCTAGCAATCGAAAGTAGCCTCTCACTCGGGGCCTCACCCACCGATATCCGGACAAGGGACTAATCCCTCGGTTCTTCCAAAACCGAACCCGGAAAAACTTCCCTCGCCAAGAAAGCATGGGCGATTCCTCCAAGATATTTTATTCTAACGTAGTCAAGGTCTTAACTGACTAAACTGATCCGACCGAACCCGTAAGTCACATGGTCAGATCAAGGAAAAGACTTGCACTTGGATCATAGAGACCAACGCTTTTTTCCTCATCGTCGAGAGGCATAGCCGTTGATTCTTTTCCATAGAACAAGGACTATCCGGGATTTACTTCATCTATCGTACCATAACAAAATTGAGTCTCATTTTAAGGATCCATCAATCCAGCCTACTAACCCCATCCAATCCCATGGGTTAGCCAACCGCCCAACCACTGTAGTGATAGGATCCATTTAGGGATTTGGTTATGTTTTGTCCCAGGTACCAGGGAAAAGAGTTCCCAGGCCCCCTAGCCAGCGTTTCAAGCAAAGTTCAAGATAGTCACACCACTTACACACCCAATATGAAATTGCCTTTTTCACAGATTCAGCTATCTTTAAAACAATCTTTTAATGAAACGATAGTATCACTGATCATAATCCTCCAAAATATCCAGGTTGAATTCTAATTTTCAATCATTCCTTCATCGGTGTACCTATGGCATCATTGGCAACCAGAACGCTCACCACCTATTCACTCAGGGGCCTTTTCAATAGTTCCTAGCTAGCTCATAACACCCGAAAATATATTCACTTATGAAAATCCAGATGGACTCTCCGTTGAAGATTAGGAAGATCAACCAACAGATCCATATAAAAGAGCCATGGACTCATCCGTTTAGGACCAGCAAGGTCAATCGACCAGATCCATGCACGAGTTTAGAAAACAACTCTAACACCTTGTTCCATTTTCTTCCTCGATGCACGCGTGGGTATCTTTGGCGACCTAGAGCCCGAGCACCGTATGGTCAACACCCTCTAAGATCCTTCGCAGGTCACCTAGCGCTTCACTACGCCGCTTCCTTGGTCCCTCATCCACCGTACTAGAAGCTCACCATTTAAATCGAACCGAGGCTGGTCGCGAGACGTCCTTCGTTGACTCTCCGTCAGCTATTGTAACTTTATCACTTAAGTCTCCACGACCTCATTCACAAGATGGCCAAAATGCTTCCCCAGCATTCTTGACATAAAACAGTCATTTAAAAACAAGTCATAAATACAGTTTCTAATGAACTCTCATCTTTCCACATTGTTCCATATCATTTCTCGTTATTCCACATTGTTCCACATCATTTCTCGTTATTCCACATTCTTCTACATCAATTCACCTTGCTTAATCCACATCCAATCATATGTATTCCCATCGTCCTTCATCCATTCTCATCTAGTCACATCATATTACATCTCATTACATCTATCCTCATCACATCTCATCCATTCACATCTACCCATATCCATATCACATCACATCACATCCATTCACATTGCATCTCATCCATTACATCTATCCCGATTCACATCAAATCACATCACATCACATCTCATTCATTCATATCTATCCCGATTCACATCACATCCATTCACATCTATTTACATCACATCACATTCACATTCATTCACATCTATCCCGACTCATATCACAGCACATCACATCCTTTTCACATCACATCACATCCATTCACATAACATCTCATCCGTTCACATAACATCTCATCCGTTCACATCTATCCATATCCATATCACAACACATCACATACATTCACATTATATCTCATCCATTCACATCTATCCTGATTCACATCACATCCACATTCACATCCATCTACATCACATCACATCCCATCCACATCTCATCACTTCCACATCCATTTACATTACATCACATCCCATCCACATCTCTTCACATCCACATCCACATCCATTTAAATCACATTCACATCTTATCACATCCACATCCATTTAAATCACATTCACATCTTATCACATCCACTCACATCCTATCACATTGCATTCTCATCTTATTTATATCTATTCACATTTAGTAACATTTTCTACTTTCGATACCAATGGGACTTTCTCTAAATTTCTGCCAATTGCTTGGCTTAGTTAAAGGTACTTTTTCTCGATGGATATTTTCATATTCTTTCTCAAATTTCTCAAGTGAAATATATTCAATATTTTCTTTTGAGTAAAAGATTCAGGGGATTTAAAAAATCAATTCTACCCATATTTCCCAATAATGCTCAAAATTCTACTTTTGATAAATACTCATAATTTGAATTATGCTAAAAATTTCTCTTTTTTCATTTAATTTCTTGGATCTCAAATATCATGGAAATTCGTCTTTTTGTATTTAAATAATTGAATTCCAAATGTCATGGAAATTCCTCTTTTATCATAAGATAAATTTATCTGAAATTCCTCTTTTCTTTAATAAAATATCCATTATTTCAATTGTGCCAAGAATTTCACTTTTACCATTTAAATGATTGAATTCCAAATATCATGGGAATTCCTCTTTTATCATTTAAATTTTTCTCATGCATGCAATAAATTTATTTAAATTTAAATAAATTTTTCTCATGCATGCAATAAATTTATTTAAAATTCTTATTTAAATTTAAATAAAAATATCCATTAATTCAAATATGCCAAGAATTTCACTTTTACCATTTAAATGATTCAATTCCAAATGTAATGGGAATTCCTCTTTTATCATTTAAATTTTCTCATACATAAAATTTTTTTATCTAAAATTCCTCTTTAAATAAAAATATTTATTATTTTAATATACCAAAATTTCTCTTTTTCCATTAAATTACATGGATCTCCATTATCATGGGAATTTTTCTTTTTGCATAAAAATAAAAAATACTGAAAATTTCTCTTTTCTTAATTTAATTATTTATGCATAAATACTAAAAATTAGTTTCCCATGAATTTGATGAAAATCATTCTTTTAGCATAAGATGTCCAATCCTAGAATATGGTAGGAAGTCCTCTTTTCACATTATGCATAAAAAATTCTAATCTCTATCTTGACTAGCATAGAGTTTGATTTTTGAATTGAGGATTTATCAATGAGAAGCATCCATTTGAATAAGAATTAGTCATAGGAATGACCATTCTTTTGGGAAGAGAGAGATATACATAAAAAGCATCCTAATTAAGCATAAATATAAACTTTTTGTGATTAATCATTAGAATTCTTTTATAGAAAGCTTAATTTGCATTGAAAAACAATTCATTTGAAACTTCTCAAGCTTGAGAGGGGTTGAGAAGTGAAATCATTGAGAATATTAAAGAAAACCATGAAATTACATCTTACCTCTTGATTTGGCTTGCTTCTTTATCTTAGAAGGAAGCCCCCAACCAATCAATTGGTTTAGTATGTTGAGAAGAAAGCTCCAAGGATTGTTGAAGAGGGAGAGAAGCTCCAATCTCTCCAAAAGTAGAGGATTTTTATGGGATAATAGAAAATATCATTATTTTAATGTAATACTCACATGGTATAGTTCATAGATGAGAATACAAAAGAATGAGGGTCTATTTAAAGGTGAGGGAGGCTACTAACTGAGTCCAACTAAGTTCTAGAATTTTTCACCTTCAGTTTGGCTGAATGTGGGCAAGATTTGGATCAGTTTGGCTCCCTTTTTTATTTGGTTGATCCAAGAGAGAAGAGATAAAAATATCATAATTTTTTGAATTAAAAACTCATCCACATGTGTGAAATAGGCGCCTTCCTCAAAGGTCTCCCCCTCCTTACCAAGGTGTCAAGAATTCATCGTTTCTCCAAAATATTTCATTTTTTTAGTAATATCTCTTAATTTTTAATTAATAAACCTTGTACTCATTCAACTCTTAATCTTATGTGAGCATTTGCTCATTTTTAGGTATTTTCTTTTATTCTTTGGATTTATCTCATCCCAACACTTGGATTTATCCTATTGGTCCATAGGAACCTTAATTGGACCATAATCCAGAAATTTTTGAAAATCTAGACCCTTAGGCTAAGGTTCCTTATATCATTTTTAATTGATTCCTAATGCACATTGGAAAGTTTATTTTGAACTTGTGTTTCAGGGAAAACCATTTCAGACACTAGGAGGATTTTTATATCCAAAGATATCTCAATTTTGGATTACCTCTCTCTGGACATTTTCTCTCTCTAGGCCAAAATAGGGTAAAACAAGATCTTTCTTCTATTTCAGAGAGGGGAATAATTACAAGAACACAAGGGGAGGTTCTTACACTTTTACACCTCAAAAGCTCGAGGGAGGAATCTTACATCCTACCCCACTTAAAAAATGCGAGATGTCCTCATCTCGCAAGTGGAGTATAATCTCTTTTATCTTCTTCTTCTTCAATCACTTCCAACGTTACTGCCTTGGAAGTGGACGGTCGATTTGGGAGTATCTCTCTTTGACTTCCCCTATTCTAAGGCGGAGGTCTTGCATTACTTTGGATTGAAACTGAGGGTTGGTTAGAGGGTCTACCTTTGGGATTTCCCTGATTTTGACGGAAAGGAACCTGATTACTCTGGAAGGAAGGTGCTGGAGTCTGGAATCTTGGTCCTTGATTTCCCCGCCCTGAAAACCTTGATCCAAAAGGAGTTGGGCAATCCATACTGCGATGTCCAAATCCTTGACAGTTATAGCATTTCACTTCCTTGTTCTAAAAGGAGTTGGGCAATCCATACTGCGATTTCCAAATCCTTGACAATTATAGCATTTCACTTCCTTGTTCAAGGGTGGAACTTCTAAAGTTGAATTCCAGGGGATTGAGTTCCGGGAAAAGGACCTTACTTCCATTCTGGAACTTTCCATATCTTGAGATTGACCTTGTTGTCTCTTAGTTGGTGGGAAGTTGGAATCACCTTCCGGAGCTAGAAATCTTTTGAAAGATGATGGTGCTGGCTTTGGTGGGACCTTGACATCAAAGGCCTTGGCGAAATCCTTCGCCATCCACATTGCGTCGACCATGGAAACTGGCTTAGCATTCTTCACTAGGACATTCATAGGTTTGTTCAGTCCTCGAATCAACCTGGCCACCATCAGCTGTTCTGCATCCAGCAGTGAGACGAGTAGTTAAGGAGGAGAGTGAACGCTTGGTGATACACTTCAATAGTTCTGCTCCCCTGGGTTAACTCTAAGAATTCATTCATCTTTGTTTCCAAAAAGCCAAGAGGACAGAATCTCTTCCTTAGGTATATCTTGACATCACTCCATGTCTGCATGTTTCGATCCAGACGGTTAGTCTCGCAGTGGTTTCTCCATGCCACTCTAGCTGTTTCTACTATCTTCAGTCTTGCAAGAGCCATTTTACTCCTCATTGTACCCGGTGACATCGAAGTATTCTTCCATTGCTTCGATCCACTCCTCCACACCCTCGCCCAAGTTTTTCCCTTCACCCTTGAAAGGTCCAAGCTACGATCTATGAAGAGTTTTACAAACATCCAAGTCGAGCTCTTCCTCATCAAGTTAGGGGTTATCATTCCTACCCACACGACGACCTCGATCCATGATCTTATCAATACGAAAATTCTTGTTAAGTCCCTTTATTTATAATTCAAATCCGACTTTAGATCCATCTGATTCTGGGGTTCTTTAGATTGGTGAGCCCCCCACAGAATGATGGGATAAAGATCCCTTCTAACAGAAGAACATACAGAACTCATTATCAGAGAATAATTCATTCATACTCTTAACACAGTAATGGTCCATTAGACCAAAAATTCCATCTGATCATTCCTCCATGGGAATTTCAGTTATACAGGTTTTCAATTTGTCATCCCTTAATTAGATCCACTGGGTCAAGGGTTAAGAGCAGCAATTTGTCAGCACAATCCACTAATCTCATAGTGATTTGCTGAAGTCATAATCGTCATTCCAGTTACCAATATCATCACTGGGATTTGTCCCATTCATCCTCATTGTGGCTTTGTTCAACTTATCTTCTTTTAACCAGAACTCATTCTTATTGTGGCTTTGTTCAACTTATCTTCTTTCAACTAGAACTCATCCTCATTGTGGCTTTGTTCAGCTTATCTTCTTTCACTGGGATTTGTCCCATTCATCCTCATTGTGGCTTTGTTCAACTTATCTTCTTTCAACCAGAATTCAGGAATCATTATCTTTCAATCAGAATCCAAATCAACTCATCAATTCTCAACCAGAATTCTAAAATCATATCAACAAGCATTCGAATTCATCCTCTAGATAGCATTTTTGCTTATAACTTCAAGGTCTTAGATTTACTCGTATATATTGTCAGTAAAGAGCTGCCGTTATACCCACGGTATGTACAAGTAGTCACGGTCCTTGGAATTATAAGGTAAATACCATCATATCTAGGCGTGAAGCAAGTCAGGGATTCCATACAATTGACGTACTTCCATCTGAAGACCCAATTACTAATTTATGAATTCTTATTTTCAATATCAATTTGTATGAATTTCATCACACAATTACAATCTTTTATTGGTACTTCATAAATTTTTGACATTTGTTGCTTCTCGGTTGATCCACTTTAGCCAATTCGCTCTCATACCAGGTGAAAGATACCTGCCACCTCCACGCAATGAAATCGGGGGTGTTAGCAATCGAAAGTAGCCTCTCACTCGGGGCCTCGCCCACGGATATCCGGACAAGGGACTAATCCCTCGGTTCTTCCAAAACCGAACCCGAAAAAACTTCCCTTGCCAAGAAAGCATGGGCGATTCCTCCATGATATTTTATTCTAACGTAGTCAAGGTCTTAACTAACTAAACTGATCCGACCGAACCCGTAAGTCACATGGTCAGATCAAGGAAAAGACTTGCACTTGGATCATAGAGACCAACGCTTTTTTCCTCATCGAGAGGCACAGCCGTTGATTCTTTTCCATAGAACAAGGACTATCTGGGATTTACATCATCTATCATACCATAACAGAATTGAGTCTCATTTTAGGGATCCATCAATCCAGCCTACTAATCCCATCCAATCCCATGGGTTAGCCAACCGCCCAACCACTGTAGTGATAGGATCCATTTAGGAATTTGGTTATGTTTTGTCCCAAGTACCAGGGAAAAGAGTTCCCAGGCCCCCTAGCCGGCGTTTCAAGCAAAGTTCAAGATAGTCACACCACTTACACACCCAATATGAAATTGCCTTTTTCACAGATTCAGTTGTCTTTAAAACAATCTTTTAATGAAATGATAGTATCACTGATCATAATCCTCCAAAATATCCAGGTTGAATTCTAATTTTCAATCATTCCTTCATCGGTGTACCTATGGCATTATTGGCAACCAGAATGCTCACCACCTATTCACTCAGGGGCCTTTTCAATAGTTCCTAGCTAGCTCATAGCACCCGGAAATATATTCACTTATGAAAATCCAGATGGACTCTCCGTTGAAGATTAGGAAGATCAACCAACAGATCCATATAAAAGAGCCATGGACTCATCCGTTCAGGACCAGCAAGGTCAATCAACCAGATCCATGCGCGAGTTTAAAAAAAAAACTCTAACACCTTGTTCAATTTTCTTCCTCGACGCACGCGTGGGTATCTTTGGCGACCTAGAGCCCGAGCACCGTATGATCAACACCCTTTAAGATCCTTCGCAGGTCACCTAGCGCTTCACTCATAGGCCGCTTCCTTGGTCCCTCATCCACTATACTAGAACTCACCATTTAAATCGAACTGAGGCTGGTCGCGAGACGTCCTCCGTTGACTCTCCGTCAGCTATTGTAACTTTATCACTTAGGTCTCCACGACCTCATTCACAAGATGGTCAAAATGCTTCCCCAGCATTCTTGACATAAAACAGTCATTTAAAAACAAGTCATAAATACAGTTTCTAATGAACTCTCATCTTTCCACATTGTTCCATATCATTTCTCGTTATTCCACATTGTTCCACATCATTTCTCGTTATTCCACATTCTTCTACATCAATTTACCTTGCTTAATCCACATCCAATCATATGTATTCCCATCGTCCTTCATCCATTCTCATCTAGTCACATCATATTACATCTCATTACATCTATCCTCATCACATCATATTACATCTCATTACATCTATCCTCATCACATCTCATCCATTCACATCTACCCATATCCATATCACATCACATCACATCTCATCCATTCACATCTACCCATATCCATATCACATCACATCACATCCATTCACATTGCATCTCATCCATTCACATCTATCCCGATTCAAATCAAATCACATCACATCACATCTCATTCATTCACATCTATCCCGATTCATATCACATCACATCACATCCATTCACATCTATTTACATCACATCACATTCACATTCATTCACATCTATCCCAACTCACATCACATCACATCACATCACATCCATTCACATCACATCTCATCCGTTCACATCTATCTATATCCATATCACATCACATCACATCCATTCACATTGCATCTCATCCATTCACATCTATCCCGATTCACATCACATCCACATCTCTTCACTCCACATTCACATCCATCTACATCACATCACATCCCATCCACATCTCATCACATCCACATCCACATCCATTTACATCATATCCATCCACATCCACATCCATTTACATCACATCACATCCCATCCATATCTCTTCACATCCACATCCATTTAAATCACATTCACATCTTATCACATCCACATCTCTTCACATCCACATCCATTTAAATCACATTCACATCTTATCACATTCACATCCACATCCACATCCATTTAAATCACATTCACATCTTATCACATTCACATCCACATCCATTTAAATCACATTTACATCTTATCACATCCACATCCATTTAAATCACATTCACATCTTATCACATTCATTCACATCTTATCACATCCACTCACATCCTATCACACTGCATTCTCATCATATTCTCATCTTATTCACATCTATTCACATTTAGTAACATTTTCTACTTTCGATGGGACTTTTTCTAAATTTCTGCCAATTGCTTGGCCTATTAAAGGTACTTTTTCTCGATGGATATTTTCATATTCTTTCTCAAATTTCTCAAGTGAAATATATTCAATATTTTCTTTTGAGTAAAAGATTCATGGTATTTACAAAAATCAAATCTACCCATATTTTTCAATAATGCTCAAAATTCCACTTTTGATAAATACTCATAATTTGAATTATGCTAAAAATTTCTCTTTTTCCATTTAATTTCTTGGATCTCAAATATCATGGAAATTCCTCTTTTTGTATTTAAATGATTGAATTCCAAATGTCATGGGAATTCCTCTTTTATCATAAGATAAATTTATCTAAAATTCCTCTTTTCTTTAATAAAATATCCATTATTTCAATTGTGCCAAGAATTCTACTTTTACCATTTAAATGATTGAATTCCAAATATCATGGGAATTCCTCTTTTATCATTTAAATTTTCTCATGCATAAAATAAATTTATTTAAAATTCTTCTTTAAATTTAAATAAAAATATCCATAATAAACCTTGTACGCAATCAACTCTTTATCTAAACTACGGGTAAACCATGTGACTAAACTTAGGGTAAACCATGTGACTAAACTAAGAGTGAACTAGGAGATATAGTGAAATTAGGGTAAACTACAGGTAAACTAAGAGTGAACTAAGTGATTTCTGGCAATAATTGCATATTAAGTAAACTAAGGGTGATCTAAGAGTGATCTAGGAGACCCTAAAAGAGATGAAGATCAACCTCAAGTCGCCATTACGAGCTTAGAACAGCTAAGCAAACAAAGAATCTTCTCTCCACTTAATCCACATCAGTATGTTTCTCCCACATTCTATTCTTTCGATCAACAAAGTTATGACTTGATGAAGGTGTGGATCCAAAAAAGTAGCTCAATAACTTTGGAGGCTTTGAAGTTGTGTGACACTAGAGGAATGCTTGATTTAAAGAGATGGAGGAAAATGAAGCACAACCTGTGCCTAGAGAAAAATGAAGATGGTTCTTATTATCTTTGCTTAAGTTCACCGCCGCCAAAATTGAAGATCTCCTACATAGAGGAGTGGGAAAGCATTGTGCAAGAATGTCACACAATGGGAGATGGAACATGTCATCTAGGGGGATAAATGATACTCTTCAAAATATTAAGTCCACATGGTGTGTGGACATTAAAAGGTAGGGAATTCCTATCGCATATGTGAAGGACCTTCTCAATGTTTATGAATGTGCAACCACTTCCCAAAAACAACCGTGGCAAAGATGTCTCTGTCAAAAGAAAGATTACATTATGAGCAATCCTCTCCTGTTGATCAAGTAATCTACAGGTTCTTCATGATTCAAAGGGAGATTTCTATGATGTCATACCAAATTCGCAATCAAGGTACCTCCAATGTGTCAATTGTTTTGGGTTGATTGATGTTCTAGTTGACTCGGGGCAAGATACCACACCGCAAGACTACAAGAAGGCAAGAAAATATTATAACGATATGAGAATGATCCATCTTCTTTGCAAATTATAAATGCCATGATATTATTGTTCAAGATCCAAAGTGTTTCTACTCCAAGTCATTGGTATTATGTGAGCATGCAATGCAATTATTGTGATTGCCTAGATTTGACAAGTGCTTGCAAACACCTCTATGCACTACGTCTAATCATAGAGAAGCACTTCCCACACTTGCTTCCCATTCTTCCAATTGTGGATAATGCACATGGCAAGGAAATACAGGACACAAATGCAGATCATGGACAAGATGTTACTACTGTTTGTTAGGGCTCCTAGGAGGAAAGCCCTCAATGATATTAGCAACATGATGAAAATTGATCGCCGTCCTTCCTCCTTGCTTTGTTTATGAGCCTAATCCATCCACCTCCACTGTGCCAAGAGCACATTTTGATCGAGTCTCCTGCCGTGTTGTCACTCCTCTTGTGATGGTGCGCAATCTACATGCAGTGAAGCAAAAAGCATGGTCCTTTGGTTTGTATCTGCTTTGTTGGAACTTGAGAGTTCATTTTTTTTTGCATGCTTTGACATCGTGTGATGACTTGTTTCCTTCTATGCTTTGACATCGTCTGATGAGTCATTTCCTTCTGCATGTTGTTGCTGTCTAGGATAGTCACAGCATGATAGGAAAGGTAAAGAACTTGTGAAAAATGAGAAGAATGCCGACTCAGAGCCCTCTGTGCACAAGACACCTCACTTTCTGCCAAAGAAGTAGACAAAAACTATTCGAAGTGTCAGTAATAGTAGTCATCGGAAATGCAGACATCAATCTCTCATGCTGGGAACCAATGGAAGAGTTTGTAAGAATGGAGTGCTTGAAGGGCCTGTTTGCACTGGAGAAAGGAGGCACTCTGAACCATTTACACTTTCAGATGGTGGTAACTCTTATGGCTCTGTCACTCATAAGCATTGGCAAAGCCATTAAACGGTATTTGGATTGGGACTTCTTCAAACCAGAGGGTGATATAGTAATGTGTAGAGGTCTTAGGCAAATAAAAATGCATACGTTTGAAGGTATGGTAGGGTACTACATGAAAGACTTTGCACAAGCTACATTTTAAGTTCTTCTCGCATAACATCTCCACTGAGGAGATGACGAGAGGGGGTCAACTGCATGCTCTTTATGGACAGGCTGATTTGAAGAACAAAGTGTGTTTGTTGCCCATTAATCTGTTTGAGTGGGCTTATGTATTCATGGATAATTACATAGCTAAAAAACTCTAGAGCACGCACCTGAGAATGGTCTGCACAGGAAAATATTACCCTGTAGCATCATGGATAATTTCAAAGACTGGAACTGGCATGAGTAGGAGGAGATCTTCCGCAATTTGGAAAGTCATGAGGCTTCCTCACCTCACCCAATGCATGGACATAGAAGAAATCTTCGTCGCGGAGACTCCCACTATGAGATACTTCAATCCAATGTATACACAATCCAACAGACAAGAAGACAAAGATGAAAAGTGAAGACAATGATTGAGCGTGCAGTCATTAGGTTTGACTGCATTTTGTGGCTTCTGGCTTTCACGATTGTACACACTTTTTTTATCCCTGTTGTTGTGGGCTTGACGCCTGTAGAAGTCCAGTACAATGAAATTCATTTTTTCATGATGGTCAGTGTATTTTACAATTGCAGTCGGTTTTTTAATGTAATATTTTGCTAATGTTTGTGTATTTCAAATGAGATGAGTATTTCATAAATTATTTTTCATTCCACTGTAGAGCAGGGATACCAGCCAAAAGGTTTGGGAAAAGAATCCTTGACCATTTGGTGAGACCTATCATTGAACCGTCAAAAATAAGCTCTGCCCGCTACAAGCACAGCGGGGGGCCCTTGACCATTCGGTGAGACCTATCATTGAACCGTCGAAAATAAGCTCTGCTCGCTACAAGCACAGCGAATTACTGACACCAAACAAAAAAAGGTCAATATATATGCACACTAAACAAAAAATAATAATAATGCACTGAATAATTTTTGTCCCTGTTGCAAAAACGGAAAATCGAAAAACGTTCAAAACGTTGCCCGACACAAAATCAAATCTCATTATATAAAGGTACACCCAAAGTTTCAAAGAACAATTCCTTCGCCCCTTCTTCTTGGTTACTGAGCAGAGCTTCCTTTGAACTTGTGAAGCATTCTCTGCTGTTTTACACTTCCCCGCCCTTTTTCCTCTGCGGCTATGGAAGCTCTCCTACCCGTTACACTCTGCAAAACTTCCCCCAATCTGTGCTGCCGCTTCTTCTCTGCCTTCCCTTCTTCCCCCCGTCCATTATCGCTTCGCACTCAAACCCTAAAAATTCCTGTTCGAAGGCCTTTATCTGCGCGTTCACCTCTCCTCTCTGTCAGGTGCTCCAGCAGCAGTCAGGGTCCCCGGAGCAGCAGTAGCAGCAGTGGCGCAGGCGGATGGGACGACGACGACTCCAAGTACCTAGAGGCTCACGTTGTCAAAGCAGGTACGATCATCGCTGTCTGAAGATCCATCTTCTCTCTAATAAGAGCCATCTTATCTCTAAACAAAGCCAGTTTCTCTTTAGAAATACATTGCTTCTCCATCTTTCATAGTTTTCTAAAATTTTCTTCCTTTCCAGTGAGCTTATCGACCTCTCAGGGGCACCTTTTCATGACCCTTGCTGATGGAGGTAAGGTGGAGGTCGACCTTGTTAACCCTCTGATCAAGGGTGGATCTCCGTTCAGAGCACGCAACCCCACAATTTTCTTAAAGATTGTGTACGAAAAGGAGCTTCTGTTGCCGATGATTGTTGGTAGGGTTTCTGAATGTTTCAACTAGTTTTTCCCCAAGCGAACCTGGCTATGGTTGCTTTGCAATGCCTGTTTGAAGGCATGCTCTAACCCTGCTGCTTCAACAGGTGATATGGCAGTTGGTATGCTGATGAATGCCCTTCACGGAGAAGAGAATGTGGTAAATTTGTGAATTTGCTATTAATTATGAGCTCTTAATGGTTTGAGGATATCCAGATTATCAGTGGCATGCTGATTCTTGTGCATGGCATTGCCTAACCAGGTGAGACCTAGCCAGTACCATCTCATGAGGGACCTTGTGGGAAGTCTGGATTTCGAGGCGAGTCGTCTTGTTTTCGTCAATTGCAGTTGCATTGTTCGAGGTTTTGTAAGGTGTCGATCATCATTGGGATTTGTGCTCATTAGGTGCGAATGGTGAGAGTGACTGAGAGTGTTGCTGGTACATATGTGGCACGCATCTACATTGGAAGGGTACGGGCTCACTCATCTGAACATACATTCTCCATTTGATGTCTTACTTCTTTATTAATTGATGTCGCTAAGGATATTTTGAATTTGTAGTGTCAGAACTAAACTTTTTTTCTCACCAGTGAAAAAAAGGACAACTTTCAAGTCCAACGGGTTTTTATTTAAAAAATCCATAAATGAGTCGGTTTTATAATAAGACCTAAAGGTATTAAGCTTAAGCATAGTTACAACTGGTTTTTCTCAATTTGAATGGAGAAAATTACACTAAAGGACGGTTTCTATCTGACATTGGGTTGGAGCATTTGCTCTGATGACCTCACTACAAGGTTGCAAGGCATTAGCTGTGTAGTTATAGGCAATCTGAGGAATCTTGTCCTAGAAAGACATCAAATCTTAGGGTATGATAGGGTTACGCCACTGTCAGAAATAAACTTTTTTTTAAACTAGTGAAAGAAAGGATGACCTTAAAGCTCAACCGTGTTTTATTGAAAAAATCCATAAGTTAACCAGTTTTATAACTAAAACTTTGAAAATTTGAATCATTACATTCAAGGCTAGACAAAATCACAATCGGTTTTATTAAAAAAATGCAAAGATTAATTGGTTTTATAACTAAAACCTCAAAAATTCAAGGTTAAGAAAAAGTACAACCGGTTTTTCTTGATTTGAATCGTGGAAATTACACTAAAGGACAGTTTATATCTGACATTGGTGACGACCTCGAAGGTCACAAAAGATGATTAGCAATGGCACCTTGATTTCTTGTGACGGGGAGGCATGGTTAATTTGTTTATCAAAAGGACTGGCTAGGCTTTTCCCTTATATGCTCTCTGTTGTGTTCTTTTCTTCACCCTTTCCTTTTTTATGCTTTAAATCTTAGTGTTGGCTTTTTTTTTCCCCTTTTAAATCTTGGTGTTTTTTACACCAAGGTTTTAAGGACTACTATAATGATTATCAGTTTTACACCTTGCTTTTTAAGGTAAAAAGTAAACCACGGAATCAAGCACACATTCACTGACACGTTGGCCTTCGGGCATCCCCAGAGGATATGAAGGTACAATTTTTCATGCTTGGGAAAGTATTTTTTGTTGTACGGCCTGGCTGTAGCACCGTGTGGGTCACCTACTTGTGTGCATGAAGTCAAGCATTGGTCGTCCAATGTCAAGGCATCACACAAAACAACTCAGATATATAAAAGAAATACACCCAATATATAAAAGAAATACACCCATCTTCTAGACCAAGCCATCTCCAGGCCTCTATCCAACTTAGCTGGTGAAAGCTTGTCTACTGTTATCCTGTATCATCAGATGTAGTTACTAGTGGGGCCATGCTTGTGGCCTTCACATGTATGAACCTTCTAAGTCCTTTATTGTCGTTACATGCGAACCAAGCGAAACATGTTTAAAATCTACGTAATTTCATGGGACGAGTGTGAGGCCTTACCAAAATGGCAGTCATTCCTATGTAGTTTAGCATGTCTTTTGTGATACCCTTTTAGCTGATCTGCCACTTCTATTCGTTTTTCAGCTAGGTGAAAAGGAAATGCGGAGTGTGGACGCCCGGCCTTCTGATGCCGTGAACTTGGCTGTCAGATGCAAGGTAGGATATTGAACCTTGATACATATATGTGGCGTTGTTGCACAATTCTGAGTCCCTACTACAAGACATACACATGGATATATGATCTAATAACATGCAATTTGTGCTGTTATCAGGTACCCATCTATGTAAACAAAGACATAGTATTTTCTGATGCTGTAACACCTGTCCATGCTGCCCCTCAAACAACAACGGAAACAGTCAATTATGGCGCCGCCACCTCTAGCTTAGATCGGTGGGTTACTGTCTGTCTATTTTTTTTTATTTTTTATTTTTTGGGTGAAATATCAATGCCCTCATTATCTTGTTCATCTAAATTTGTTTCTGACAAAAGGGTGACTGCAGCCCTGAAGATGGAAGGGATCCTGTCGCTGAAGAGTTAACCCTAGTGAAGAACATGCTTCTTGCAGTCGTTGAAGAGCGGTACTCTGATGCAGGTTTGCATTTTGGAATTTTAAATGGGTTGCAGGCTGCAAGTCTTGCAACAGCAAGTCTAGTCTGTCAACGACCCTTCTAATCTTTTGGTAATGATTGTTTTGTGATGAAGCTCATTGGCGGGATGAGTTGAACAGCTTGCGCTATGAGAGACGACAGTCTCATCAAGTACGATCTTTGGCCTTGCTAACTGTTCCATACTCAGAAGATAAAATTTAAGTTTGGGTTGCTAATCTTGAGTTTTTTTTTTGTTTGTGTATCTGCAGCTATGATGGGGTAATCCAGTCATCCATGTTTTTGGATACAGCTTCCCTCACAGTCTGGGGTTAAGATAGTTACATTTTGTTTCTTATTGTTCTATATTATGTAGATTTGTATTGATAGTTTTCTACAAAATGTACATATGTACAGAGTTTCATTTGGTTAGCAAATGCAAATATTGTAAATATATTCGACCCTTTTAAGGGTCTTGTTAATTAGATTTCAGGACTTCTGAAAGAATAGCATCAAAGGCTTTACACTAGGCCCATATTTGCATCGGATTCATGCTTTTCTTGGGTTCGGAACTCATATCTGCAATGCAAGGCAGTTTTCTTCACGAAAATCTGATAACCTACTAATCACAAAAATGTAAAGCCGACACTTGCTCGTGCAAATGGCAGTTTGATGAAAACCATGAGCAGATTATTAATGCCTCCAAGATGGTTTATCATTAATCTCGATTTAAAGTCTCTTTAATTCCCTAATTGAAATTTCTATAGCTTTTTAATATGATGATGACGGTGACAATCCAGCAAAGCTCCCTCTTTTTACACTCTTTTGTCATGAGATTGTGTGTGTGCACTTTTTGTCAGCTTATTTTTGGTAATCCTGGTCTTTGCCTTATCTGTAGTTAGCTACTAATGTAAATTTAGCTTGATTCTTTGTGTAAAACTTGCTATGTTAGGCTAGTCGCCCATTAGAGTATGGCAAATGACATGTTTCTATCTGGTCTTTGATGATACACGTGTATTTAAGTAATGTATGATAGAGACAATATAATTGTGGCACTATATCCTGTTGTCTTGATGGCGCATGCACCTGTGTGTTCAAGCAATGTATGACAGACACTATAAGTGCGACACTTCCAGATATCTTGTTTGGGTGAGCTAGATCTTAGTTTATCATGTTAGCCCACATCCGTAGAATACACCAAAAAATATCATCAAAGAAAACTAGCTAAGTTGGTATTTAAGTGTGTTGCTAGTGAGGCTTCATTATTTGCCGAGTTTGTGATAATGAAAGTGAACTCATGAAAATGTCATTTGTGGCAGCTATGAGTTTGTTATGAGCTTTTTTGTTGCATGGCTCTAAGATTGCAGGGGACAAATGCTTCTTGTTCTTTAGGGGCTTCAACATTTGTTGCTTCAAAGGATTGGCCTTGTGAAGAGTAGAGTAATTATTCGGATGAGCGTGTAGGTATACGTGTGTCGCTCGTTCTTGTTGGTGGCGCATGCAGAGCACGCAAGTGGAAATGGTTTCATCCACAACATTGGAATGACAAGTGGAAATGAGATAAAAAGCCTTTCTTAGAATGTGAAGGGCTTAAGGGACAAGAAGAAAAGTGTCTCTCTAGAGAATGGAATCCCCACGTCATGGTTGTTCAGGAGTAAATTTGTTTGGTCCAAAATGTTTAGGTTTAGGAAATGGGAGGTTTTCTATGAGGGAGTGCTGAGTGGGTTAAATGGAGTAATGTCTTATAGTAAATAAGAAATTAAAGCGTGCCATCATCGCTAACCACCCCAATGGTAGGCTCCTAGTGTTAGAAGTTTGGATAGAGCAAGAGCAGGTGTGGGTTATTAATGTTTCTGGGACTCACACACAAGGTGAGAGTTGATACGTGGGAATGGACGAGTCAGTTAAATGGCCAACGACCTTGCATTATTGTAGGTGACTATAATATGGTGGAAAGGCACATAGACATAAAGGGAGGGAGTATAATTTTGATAGGCAATGAAAAAAGGCAACGGTAAGAGTTGAGGGGAAAGTTGAAGCTAGTGGATAGTAGAGAACTTGGCAATTGAACAATGCATACATACTTCAGCCTACAATGCCCAAATTCCTCATCTACGCTAAACATATTAGCCAACAAGCACACTGGATACCTCACACCATTAAGATCAATGTTTGCCCAAGCTTGCTCTGCTTTGTTTGACCACCTGTCTTTGAGTTAGAGAGCTGGATGGAAGCTTCCTGAGGAGAGGAAGGGTTAAAAGAGTGTCAAGGGGGAAGTTAAGGATAAACAACTGATTGCCAAAAGACCAAATGTTTACTGAGCTTGTTGAAAAGGCTATTGAGAAGCTAAATACTAGAGGGCTAATAAATTGGTCATGGAAATGGTTTGCTAAGGAGATGCAGGGAATCACCAGGAAAGTAGGGAACCCAAAGTTGAAGAGAAAAGAAAGGACACAGACATGGGTTTGCTAAGGAGATATAGGGAATCATCAGGAAAGTAAGGAAGCCAAAGCTGAAGAGAAAATAAAGGATAGAGAGATGGTGGAAAAGACATGGAAAATGTTTGTAGAACTTGTTGAAAAAGGCTATTGAGAAGCTAAATACTAGAGGGCTAAAAATTGGTCATGGAAATGGTTTGCTAAGGAGATGCATGAAATCATCAAGAAAGTAGGGAAGCCAAAGTTGAAGAGAAAATAAAGGATAGAGAGATGGTGGACAAGACATGGGAATGCCTACAAAAAAGGAGGCAAACTTGTGGGGGAGGCTATATGCTATATGGAAATACGAGAGTATGCTAGGTGTAAAGCCCAAATGTCCGTTGAAGATGAAAAACTAGCCTGGGAAGAGAGCATGATAGCTAGATGGATTTCCTTCAACAACAAAAAGAACCACTCTAAATAGTTGCTCAGGTCTGTGCAAGTGAGGACAAAGGGAAGGACATAGTGGGTCAGGTGAAGGATGAGAGGGGTCAGATTCTATTTAATCCCGAGAGATTGTTGAAAAATGGGTATCTTATTTGGGCTCAACCCTCACTTTGAAGGAAGATATTTCTAGGGCTAGATTCCAAGCTAAGACATAAATGTTGAAATAGATCCCTAAAGGATTTCCTCCTGTCAAAGCTACATGGATTGAAAGACCTACATACCAAGGAGAGTGTTGGGGCAGGATGTAAACTTTCTAGGTAAAGATAAAGTTCATGGATCGGATGGCCTCACTGTTGACTTTTTTATAGCCTTCTGGTCTTCTTTAAAAGGAATAATCTAGAAAATCTGCAACAACGCTTTTTTGAATAGAATGTTGGATAATGATCTAGAAGGCACGTATCATTAAACTAGTCCCAGCATGTGAATCATTCTCTCGTTGGAGACCTATAACTTTGTTGATAGTGGGGTACAAGATTCTTATCAAGGTGATTGTAGGGAGGCTAGTACTAGTCATTGAAGTTGTGGAATCCAAAAGATAGGATGGGTTCATTAAAGGGAGATCAATATATGACAATATATATTTTTCTCTAATAGGAAAGGAACTAGCAATAACCTTTAAACAAAAATGTATTTTGATGTAAATAGATTTAGAGAAGGCCCACAACATGGTTCATTGGTCTTTCATTACTAGGATAATGGAAAGAATGAGGTTTTGGGAAAGAATGACAACTGTGGTTTCTTCTCTTAGTTTTGGGGCTAAGTCACAATTACTATTGAATGGTGCAGATATGTGAAATAGGGATTCCCTTTGGCTCCTTTATTGTTTGGACTAGCTACCCATCCTCTGATCCTTGCACTTGATAATTCCACTAGCAAAGGACTGATCTGTGGATTAAAACTTAAAGGGGGAGGACCATCTGATAGTGCAGTGCGTTATTGATGATTCTCTACCATTCTTGCAAGCTAACAATGATGATGTTAGGAAATCTCTGAGCTTAATACAATGATAATGTTCAGAAAGCTCTGAGCATAGTACAGTGTTTCTCTTAAGCATCTAAGTCCAAGTGTAATATCCATAAGTTTAGGATTATTAGCCTCACAGAGGATGGAGATTTTTAGTACTGAGGGGATCGATGGAAGGCTTTGTAGCTTGTCCAGAATGCAGTCTCCACCTTCATGTCTTTGAAGGTTTGGAGATGCTAGGTAGGCATCCATTGGATGAGCTGGTAGTAGCCAAAAAGTTGCTTGAGGGTCGGGCCTTTATTAAGGTTGGAGATGAGGCCTTGGGCACCTTCATGTCAATGGTGCCATTGGGGGAACTCTGCCAAAAGGGCGATGATGAGGTTAAAGAAGCGGATGGTAGCAACAATGGCGGGGTTCGGCACCTAATTGTATTTGGCTATGAAAGCATGCATGTAGGACGTAGGAGGGGGGAACCCTGGGAAGTTGAATTGGAGCTTAGGATTCTCATGTTGTTCGGTGTCAAAAAGGTCCCGGGCTAGTGACAGCGAATGGGGAGGTAAGCTGCGTTGATGCAGAGGGATTTGCAGTACACAGCCCAAATGTGCGGCTTGAGTAGAAAGGGTTGCCGCCAAACCGACTACTTGCCCATAAGATCAAATGTGGGGGGCCAAGCATCAAAGTGGAACCAGTCGGTGCGGACGTTGGTGCTTCCATGCCTCGTGCTTAGCGTCGAGGTAGAGCCAGAGGACATGAATGTCCATGCGATCGGTTACCTTGGTGAGTGGCACCTGTGGGAGTTGTTGGTCTAGCAGGAGTCATATTGCCTGCTTGAATTCGGTGCGGTCTAGGGGATCATTGAGTTTAGTTGTTGGCCTAGCAGGATTCATATTGCATGCTTGAATTCGGTGCGGGGATGACATGAGTTTAGTGGATTGATGGGGGATCCACTCGTCTTGTGGGGGTTGAGCTTGGATTTCGCCCTCTTCCAGGGGGTGGGGGAAGAGAGGTCGGCGGGTTGGGGGTGTTGAGGTGGTGGAGTGTGGGAGAAAGAGGGAATGAGGCTGAGCAAGGCATCGAGGAGTGGCGATGGGTGTGCCAATGTAGAGGGGACATCTATTGGGAGCATGGGCGCGGGCCCAATCCAAGATGGAGGGAGGAAGGGGGTGAGGGTGGTGTTGGTGAATGGGGTGGCAACGGAACATGAGGAGGGTTTGTAGAAGGTGAGGGAAAAAGGGGAAGGGTGGTGGGTGAAGAGGTTGAAGAAGGAAAACGGGTGCCCAATGCTATGAGTTTGGCGTGGAGGGTGGGGGGTTTGAGGGAGTGTTGATGGGCACCAGTGGGGGGTGGGCTAGGAGGAGGTTGAGAACTGGGGCCAGGATGGGAGTGGGAGTGTGGGTGAGGTTGAGGGTGATGTGGGGGAGATTGGGAGGCATGGGGATTTCCTTGGGCAAGGGGGGATCCTAGCTGTTGTTGTCGGGGTCTTGTGCTGGAAGAAGAAAGCCTTTGCCTCAGGTGATGCCATAGGGGAAGGTGATGTGTGAGTCATCAAATTGGATGATGGGGGCGGTGGCGGCGATGACCTCCAACTTGCGTTAGACATAGTGGTAGAAGATGAGGAGGTCATAGGGGGTGTAGGGGGGAGGTTGTGGTAAGCGAAGGGCCTTGTAAGCATAATACATGGTGTTCTAGCTGAGCCGCTCCAGGAAGGCAAGGGTTGACTCGACCAGTCATAGGGATATGGGTAGAGGCCATGGGGGATTGAAAGTTCAATGGAGGCATTGGTATCGCAGTGGCATGCCAGTACTCCAGGAGTGTGTTCCAATTGATGAGGTTGGTAGTGAGAGGGTGAATGGGAAGGGTGAAAAGGGTAGTGGGGTTCTTGAAGGAAATTTGGTTTTGGAAAAAGAGGGTGACGAGGAGGTTAATGGAGGTGCAAGGTATTTTAGTGAGGAGGTAGGAGAGGGTGGATGCGGTGAGGGGGTCGTCAGGGAAAATGTTATGTTTGAGAAGGTTGATCTAGAGGGCATGATAGTGTAGTTCGAGAAGCTGAGGAGGGTTTTGTGGTTGGGTAGAGTGGGTTGGGAGCTCGGTGGCAGTGTCCATTAAGGCATCAATTTTGTGCTTGTTGGTACTGGATGTCTACCCCTCAGTTGGAGGGCATGCTCCTCAGTTGTTCGTAGCTGGGCATCTTTTTGCCGCAAGGTCTACTTAGCAACTTGCTTGTAGGAGTCGAAGGAGGCGTGAATCCTATTGCAGCCATCTTCGATAGTCGAGGCTGACGCATGTCTTGAGCTTCCTTTTGGGCGAGAGAGTGGGCATGGTTGGCAATTTGGGCATCCTCTTGGGCCGCATGGAGCTGCTCTGTTGGAGTTGGGTGACGGCGGCCAGGGCATCGACGATGAGGGTGCGCTTGTGGTCCTCCGGAGATGTCTACAGTTGGGTGTTAGTGAGGAGGATTGCCTGGAGATCGTGTTGGGTTTGGAGCTCATTGCGCGTGGGCTAGGAGCATGGCGGACTCATGCTGCCTTTGCATAATGTGAGGAGCTCCCTAGCGAGGTTAGAGAAACCTTCCATGTGAAGTTAGGGAGGGCGCCGTTGGAGGCCCTAATCCCTTCAGAGTAGGCCTGTTGGGATTGAAAACACTCGGCCTGTACTAGTAGAGGGTTTCCATGGTGTAGGGTTGTGAGGTAGAGTGAGGGCAATGGCCCTTCATCAGTGTATAAAGTGTTGGTGATAGCGAAGGAAGGGATTGGCTCCCGGGGCTGGATGTTTAGAGGAGGTTCTCTTCGAGGAATTGGTTGTTCATTGAAGTTCCTCTTCTTTGGCTACTTTGCGGTGGGCCGCCCCCTCCGCCGGTGGATCGGGATGGTGTCATTTGGAGGTGGGCGTGGTTGGTGCTGGCTGGGGTTCACTGGCTGGGGTTCAGGGATAGTGGGAGGGATGCAGGTGCTACCCTGAAGGCGGACATATTGTGGGAGCTCCTCCCAGCCGCCGCCGGCGACATGGTAGAGTACATAGTGAGGAGGCAACCAACTTGCCGTATGGGTTGGAGCAGATGGCGTGTAGTTCCTTTTGTAGACACTCTGCCCAGTTGATGGTGATGCCTTGATGGTTGCGGGCAAGGGGGTCAAAAAATTGCAACGGTTGAAGCGATCTGTCCAGCGGGTTGTGAGGAGAAAGGAAAGAGTGCGGGCGGGCATGACCCATTCTTGGCGGGTGATGTTATGCCACTCCATGCCATCTTTGGTGGTTGGGCCTAGAAGGTGTCATGCACGTGAAACATGACATTCCTATGGTGCATGTATGGTTGTTTGACTCTGGGGAGGTGGAGGCATCGTGGACGAGGTTGAGACTGAGGTGCACAGTATGGGGAGCACCTTTGTTGTCTAGCACCTACCCTGTAGCTTGGTTGGCATTATATATCTCGATGAAGTAGAGGCAGTTGATGAGGTCAGGTCCCCAGAGCTGCATGATGGGCAACCTGCTGAGCCCAATTTACTCCTATCCACTTGGCATCCACAAACAAGTCTAGCCATTGTTCACATCAAAAGACTCCCACACATTGAGTCTGCATACAGAAGCTTTCTACAGTGGGGTTGGTGATGGCTTAGTAGCAGCAAGGCTCAGTGTAATATAGGAGCTTGTGCTCGACCTTATATGTGTTCTTCATCAAGATGTGGATGGCGTGGCTATCAACTTGCTTCGTCAGGGCTTCACCTAGATGGGAAAGTTGGTGGGGTGCTTGCCGTACTCCTTGAAGAGATGGCCAGCGTGCCATCTCTTCTTCTAGGGCATATGAGGGATGACCTCATAGGAGGAGTCATAGTGTTCGGGTTCGGCCATGTTAGTGGTGGGCGGGCAAGAAGGCAGGAATTAGTGAAAATTTGAGTAAAAAAATTGCAAGAGTTTAGCTAGGAGGTAAGACGAAAAGTGAGGAAAATGAATGGGGGTAGGCCCTTATATAGATTTTTAGGGAAGGTATGGTCGTGGCTTCGTAGAGGAATGGGCGTGGATTTGCTTAGGAATGGCCGTGGCTTAAGGAGTAAACGAGCGGTGGCTAGGAGCAAAGAAATGTGAAGAAAATGAATGAGGGTGGGCCCTTGTATATATTTTCAGGGAAGGTACAGTCGTGGCTTCACAGAGGAATGGGCGTGGCTTTGTTGAGGAACCGGCTTAAGGAGTGAACGGTTGTGGCTAGGGGCTAGTGAACGGCCACGGCTTTAGGAGTGAAGGAGTGAACGACTATGGATTGATGAGTGAACGGTTGTGGATGTCTTTAGGAGTGAACGATTATTCTCTTTCCTTGATTTTTTTTGTCACCCTATAAATAGGTTTTGTACTCTGAGACTGTGTGGTCAGCACCTCATTGCAAGTTTTGTACTCACTCCTTGCCGAGTCAGCGATTGTGAGAAGGTGGGTCCAATTGGGTTTGGGCAAGGTTAGCAGCTCATCTTGAAGCCTTGTTAAGAGGAGGGAGTTTTTTGACAGTGAGGGGGTGGAGAGGCAAGAGGTTGAGTAGAGCTGCATTGGGGGAGTCATAAGATGAGGGCAAGTGGGGTAGCCGAGGTTGAGGGGATGTCACTAGGAAAAAGATAGTCAGCAGGGGTTGCATGGCCTTGGCTTTCTCTTGGATCTATCCTTTTCCCTTATCTTGCGTAGGGCTAGGGGTGGCAACAACTCGGGTTAGCTTCGGCTTCCATTGGAAGTGTTGTGGCAGTGCTGTGAATCGGGGGGCCGAAACATGGAGCATTGGGGCCGAGAAGTGGTGGGTCGGCGGTTGAGGTAGCCAGATTTACCGATTGCCCTCATAGAATATTTGGGCTTTGAGAAGATTTTTGGGTACCCACCTCTAAAGTAGTTGCAGTGTGAGGATGAGGTGGGTCGTGGTGGCAATGATTTTGCTGCGGTGAGGCCCTTCACTAGATGTTCTCCTTGACCTTGCAGCCTTGTGGTTGCCTTGGCAACGGTTGACGTGGGGTTTGGGTAGTATGTCGAGGTGTCAAAGCTCGTGGGGTTGCTAAGGTTTGCCAAGAAAGTTGGATCTTTGGGGAATCCATAGGGTGGTAGCACCCTCATAAAATAACCTTGAGCAGTGAGGGCCATCTTGGGCACCCAGCAACATTGAGTATCAATGGTTTGCGTGGAACGAGGGTGAGTTGGTACCTGCAGGTAGTTAGCAGTGTTAACAGTGTTTGACGTGTTGCAAAGATTGTCGTTGGTGAGATTTGACGTGTTGCAAAGATTGTCGTAGGTGAGGCTTTATTGGATGGAGAATCTTGGTAAGGCAGAGGCCTCTTTTTGGGTGGCACAGTTCTATGTTTGTTAGTAAGCAAGGGGGTTGTGGTTGGTGAAGAGGATTGGTCATCTTGTGGAGGTGAGATTGGTGGCTCCGGCTCTTCGTCTATCATAAGGATAGTAACCTACCTTGAGGTCAGTGGTAGTGTTGCCATCCTTACATCCCAATCAATATGACACCAGTTGTGTCCCATCCATCCTCTTCCAAAGAAGGATCTCTTCTTGCACTGTTCCTGTAGGCATGACATAGAATTTGCCTTCCAAGGGATTATTTTCAATGTGAAATAACATTGCAACAACACCTAAGCACTTAACAAAATGTGAAGCGACGGTAGTGACGGTGGCTAGAGTGTGAAGTAAGGTTGGCCTCCTGAGAGAGTTTCATGTGTTGTAGGACATCAAATTATGGTTAGCACTTGTATCAACACGTGGTAACTTTTGGGTGAAACTTGTCGGAGTGGTCATTCCTAACCACAAACGGGAAAGCTTCACTTCCCAGTCCTCTTCCTCAAGGTCAACTACCTGAGCCATGTTTACTGTGATTTGTTGGCCTCTAAGTTTTGCTTGTCGTTCCTTGGCTTTGTGTTGTGCTATTTTTTTCATTTCATTGTGTTTTTGTTTTTGATCCTTTGTGAGGTGAATTGCCTTTAAGGTGTTCTATGTGAGTGGTCCATAGTAGCATCACGGTTTTCTACCATTGAAATAACCAGCCATCTCGACACTATCGAGAGTTTCAATGTGCACGTCACCTTGTGGGCTTATTTTGGTCACTAGGAAGGGTCCCAGTCCTCTGTATTTGAGTTTTTTCTTGTGATTTTTAGCGTTGAGAAGCACCATATCCCCCTCGTTCATCTCTTTATCCTTGAGCTACTTTCATCGAGTTTCTCAAGCTCAAAGAGCCGATCATTCAGGACATTGCCACCGAGTCTTTCCAGTACGGGCTACCCTTAAGCTTGGAACCAAGAATTCCATAGGCATAATTTCTTTTGTTC
Source organism: Cibotium barometz (assembly GCF_041138505.1). Taxonomy (NCBI): domain Eukaryota; kingdom Viridiplantae; phylum Streptophyta; class Polypodiopsida; order Cyatheales; family Cibotiaceae; genus Cibotium; species Cibotium barometz. Next base: position 23,226,348 of record NC_141109.1, read on the forward strand.
CACATGTTACGATGAAGGGTGTCGTGTTAATGGGCAGTATGATAAGCCTAGAGTGCAGCTGGCAACTTCTGTTCCCAGTCATTGTGACTGGCCTCTACAGTCTTGGTCAAGATAACACATAGCGTCTTGTTCGTGCTTTCCTCTTGGCCATTGGCTTGGAGGTAATAGGGTGAAGATTTACGATGCATGACCATGAATTCTTTTAGTAAGAATTGTATTACCTCATTGATGAAGTGGGTACCATTGTCACTAACAGGCTGAAGGGGACACCCAAAGCGAGTGATGATGCCCTCGTAAATGAATGTAGCCATGGAACTTGCATGAGCTTTTCTTGTAGCTCGAGCTTTGACCCATTCTTTGTAGTAGCCCATGGTGGCCGCTATGATGTATGGGGCTGGCAGTTGGACTTATGGGTCCCACAAAATCGATGCTCCATTTCTCAAATGGTTGTAAGGACATGACGAGGTGAAGAAGATGAATAACGAAAGCCCATGTTCATTGATTAAGACCTCACTCTTGAGCAAGAAGGATAATTGATAGTCTTGCTCAAGGAATTTCAGGATGTTTTTGCCTAGAAATGCACTGACATGAAGGAAATACCTTTTAAAGTGGTGAAACACACCATCCCCCTCTATGGAGGTGTGAAACTATCTGTTGTGTGCTAGCTCAACTTGGAGAACACAACATGGATTTCTTTGTTAGTTTTCCCAGTTGGCCAGTTAAACGAAGCAGAGCAAAATATACCACCATGGAGAGAGAAGGGTTGGCCATGGTCTATACAGTTAAAAGGTTTTATCATTACCTTTGGACACTAAATTTGTTTTGTAGACCATCAAGATCTTCTTTATCTAGTGAATAAACCTTGCACCATTGGCAGAATCACTAGATGGCTGTTAACTTTGCTAGAATTTGATTTTATCGTTTATGGTACGTAAAGGCTCCCAACATTTTTTAGCCGCCCATATGTTGCACGTTCCTAACGGAGAGCCACCGGTGGGTGTGGATGACAACTTGCTAGATGCCCCCCTATTCCAACTATACTTGATTCCTAAATGGGGAGAGAAAGTTGCACATTTCCTAGCTAATGGGCCTACCCACCACCAAAGTGCCAATCAACAAGGATCGGGCAAGAAGCCTCATCAAAAAAGCTTCCCACTATCAATTGATTGTAGGGAACCTCTACAAACAAAGAAAGAATGGAATCATGAGGCTTCGTGTCTATGAGGATGAATACGTCTCTATTTTGGAGCAAGACCACTTTGGAGTCACAAGCGGACACTTCGCCAGATACCACTGCTCGAAAGATCCTTATGTGGCAAGATTATGGCAGCCAACCTTGTTTGGACACGCCACAATACATCAAATGATGCGATGAATGCCAATGGACGGTGATTCCACACAATAAGGACATGATCAATTGCAAAGGTAAATGCATCTATGTGGACATGGAATATGATTTCCCAATTAGAGGATCTCAAAATGGGAGCGCTTGTTGCCAATACTTTTTTGAGGGTATCATATGCTTGTTGGCATTCTTCTATCCATTAAAAAATCACTAGGATTCCGTAAAGGGGATGAGCTATGTCACCATAAATAAAGATGAAACGCCGGTAATAACCTACATGCCCCATGAATCATTGGACTCTCTTGAAGTTGGTATAAGGGGTAGTAGCTCAAGGACGAGTCACATCTTGCTATCATATGTGGAGATACCATGCTTGGAGACAATGTGTCCCAATATTACTCCATGTCGGACCCAAAATTGACATATCATAGGGTTAAGAGAGATCCTATAGAGCTGGCATCTCTCGAGCACTTTTCTCAGACACCCCAGATGCGCTTTCCATGTAGAATTGACACAAAGGTCATCCATGAATAATTCAAGGGATTTTCATAGATACTCTTTTGTAAGCTATGCACATTAGGCGTTGGAAGGCACCTGTGGCATTGGTCAACCCAAATGGTATGACTTGATATATGTATACGTGCCCCATTCAATGGCAAAAGCCATTTTATGTTGATCTTTTGGGTTGATTTAGCACTTGGTTGTAGTCAAAAAACTTGTTTAGGAAGCTGTAAGCTTTTCCTCCTGCAATCCTCTCAAGCACATGCTCTATGAAGGGCAATGGATAGTGATCTCATATTGTGGCAGCATTAATCTTTTTGAGGTCCGTAAACACTCTCACTTTTTCATTCTTTTTGGGTACTATCACTATGGGTGAGAACCATTCAGTGTGCTCTATCTCATAGATGAATCGGGCATCTATGAGGCGATCGATTTCTTCCCAGACCATCTTGGAGTACTTCGGGCTTATAGGATATGCTCTTTGCTTCACTGGCTGTGCTCCTTCTACCATTTGGATGGTGTGTTTAACCACTTCAGGAGGTATGCCCTCCATATTTGTATATTTCCTGCAAAACGATATTGAAATTCTGTGAGGAGGTTAGTAAGGTATTTCTCTTCTTGAGTAGAGAGGTCTTCCCCAATGTAGATCGCTCGCGGATCTTCCCTACCAAGTTGATTTCCTTGACCTTGGTCGGATCATCATAAGATGTTCTTGGCTTCCCATCATGGGTTCTTTAGGCCTTTTTGTATTGTATGAAACGATCTCCTACCTTGTAGGCTTTGAAGTGCTCATGGAATTGTTCGATCTCCCCAGCTTTCCTCGTCCATTCTTGTTTTAGCTTCCTGCTCGGCTAGTGCCAAAGTTTTGTTTCGTGCTTTTTGCATAAAGCAGCAAAGCTTTTGGTGTTTGTGGCAGGGCTAGTTCTTCCTTTTTGTGGCCACGATGTTAACTATAATAGGGGACTCGTCAAGCTTCTTTTGCTAGACTTGGCAGAAGTAGGAATGTGCATTAATAAGAGCTTCCACATTTCTCAGCCAATGCTCTTCCGATTCTATTGGGAAGATGTAAGCCTCCTTTCTTGTGAAGCCATTTGTTTTATGAGTCTTGAGGGTGGGTTTTTCCCATACAACCTTTCCTATTTGATGTTCATAGGTTTATGGCTTTTATAATCGGGCATACATGTGGCACTGAGTATATAGAGGGATGTGATCTCTTGCCCATGAGCCATGGCCAATCTCATACCCTTGCATTTCGGAAGTATGTCCATGGTAGCAAGGATGTGCATCCAATTCTCAAAGTCTCCTGGCTCTTGGAGAGGTGTAAATTCCATGCTATCCCATTCATCGTCCAATATTTTATGACACATTTGGCATAAGCATACTGTCGTGGATCTTGTAGTAGTTTACTGAATCCTCTGCTAAGGGTCCCCCACTCATTGGATGGATCTTCCAAGTGCGTAGGCTAACCTTTAGTGTTTGGTCCTTTTTTCGGATGTAAATGTGATATGTTTCCCAGTCATGGATCATCCTTGTTTCTCTCATAAAAGGGTTGCTCTAAGATGTAATCACAGGAAATAGGCTGTTGGCTGAAGTTCATCACACAACGAAGGTGTGTCAGAAACTGGTTCCGAGAATCTTAATCTTCAAATTCCGTAGAAGACCTATGGGCTTTGCAGTGGCTCCATTAGCAAGTTTTACAATCAATGCAGTGTCATCCATAGGAGGTCTTCCTCCTTCCCTATCATGTAGGATGGCAGTGATTTGAAGTTCATCAGAAGTTGAGGGTAGTGCTGTGTTAAGTTCGTCTCCTTCAAAATATTCCCCTAACTTGTTCACTTGGATCATGGGGACATCGGTAATTCCATCTAGTTCTGTGAATTCTTCCTCATTGGTCTCATCAGAACTTCCCAGTTCCAACTATTCTTCCATTCCTACTCCAAGCATTCCTTCCATCCAATCCTTCAAGTCCTTCCATCCAATCCCTCAAGTCCTTCCATAGACTTAGGCTTCCTTGGAGTAAGGTGCCAATGGGAATCTGGACTTGTGAGATGAAGATAGGAAGGAGGAAAGACCTACAATGTCTCTCAGAATGGGTGTAGGCTCATGAATCTAGTTATCCTTATTCACGCTTAAGCTTTTCAAGGTGTAGGGTATAGGGATATGCACTTTAGTGCCCGTTCTTCTTGGGTGGTCGTCCCTCATATTCTTAAGAAAGATATGTAGCAATAAGGTCTACCTCGTGCAGGATTGTTGTGGCTTTTGGGTCTACCCCTCGGGGGAGATTTTTAGAGGGTGCCTGGTGGTTGGGATTTCTATTAAGCTCCTAGGTTTCCTTGGTTGGTGGTAAGCTAGGCATAGAGGAACTTCCAGCTTGAACTACTTAAGGTTTCTCATGTAATTAAGCTTGACAATCCTTGACCACTCCTGAGCTGCCTCTAGCCTTCCCTTCTCCTCAGTTGGGTTGGAATATTCAGCTAACTTCTTGGGAAACCGATTGGGGTCTATTTGTTCTCTTGCTTGAGGGGCGTATGGCAGTATCTTCTCTTTGTTAGATGAGGAAGATGACTAATTGGTAGTTGCCCCCTCGTCTGACCCACTTTTTATGATGACACAGCTATCTCCCTCGCTAATCTTTGTGGACCTTTTCTTTTGAGACCGCCTACTCAAGAAGCTCTTTCGAACATAAGATCCTTGCATGTCCTGGGGTTTCTTGCTTTTGCAAAGTAGACACTTTAACAGTAGTGGCATGGGTTGCGACTCTCCTTCTACTTTGCATTCGAGTGACTACATTCAGAGACACTGTGTGGATGAAGCCATCCCGAATACTCAGCAAGTTAATGCTAGTACTGGGTTTAACTTCATTTCCCTTCCTTATTGTACCCGTTCTTAATGGACAATAATCCTTGTACATATGGTCTATCCCACAGCCTGTGCATAAAGAAGTTAAGGTGGGAGTACCCATAGGAGTACTAGCCATCCCTTCCTTGACTGGACTCTCAGCTATTTGATGAGGTCTAGCACAATGACAACATTGCATAGGCTTGATATGCTATTCAAGTCTCATCCCCGTGGTTTTACGACCTACTAAGTATATGGGGTACATATGCTCACCTTCCATCACGTAGTGACTTGGATGCTTGGCTCAGTGGGTTCAAAGAATGTGTTGTTCATAGCTTCTCCCTCCTCACCTTCTTTAAAGATTTTGGTCAGGGTTAACTCGTGAATAGGTTTCACTCGAGGTAATGGAGGTTGTGGTGGAAGAACTGGCAAGGGTACTTTGGGTATCCTAAGGGTTCCTCATGGGGCAACTTCATGGCCAGATTGAGATGCATTGTGTTGTGTTGGGGCTAGCATGGCTCTCGGGTTAGGTAGCAAGGTCTCTGGTGGTAGGGCCCTTGCTTGAGCAACGCTTTGGTGTGGTAGCAGTTTGAGGTTTTCATGATTGCCCCACCTTTGGCAGTAAGCACAATAGAGAGTGGGTTGGGGTCTCAAATGTGGACACTCAGTACTAGTGTGGTTTGCTCGACAAATTGGGCACCATACTAGTTCTCTCTTGGGATAGAGATGAGGTTTCCCAACTTGGTCACAACCTTTTCCTATTCTCCATTATTGAGTCATTTGCTACATCAGCTGTTTCACTTGTTCCTGAAGAGGACTATTTTCCCTTTCCTTCCGATTTTGTGCTTGTGGTTTGGAAGGAAGCTTCAGAAGTGCACTCGTGCAATTCTTAGGAATGAGTTCCCTTGAAATTGTCCTCAAAATCTATGGCACTTATGCAGCATTACTCAAAGGAGGTATGCCCCAGAGCATATAGGGAGTTGTGCAAGAGGGCTACATCTTCAAGGCCCTCTAGCAATCAACCAATTAGTCTTTTGTCGTTAATAGCAAGAGGAGCGAAGATATCTTACCTAGTTGATATAGTCCCAAATGGATTCTCCCTCTTTTTGTCTTACATTGTGTAACTGTTTGATCGGACTCCATTGAGTTCCTTGTCTAGAATACCCAACCTTAAAAGCCTTTTGCAAGGCATCAAAGGTAGCCTTGTCATCCACTTTTAGTGATTGAAACCATTGTCCTGCTTTCCCATCAAGGGTGAGGCACTCACCTTAACCTGATCGTCCACATGGCCAAGTGCCTCATAAATTTGGTTGAACATCTCCAGATGGAGTAGGGTTCTCCAGACCCATCAAACTTGGATAAGTTTGGAGATGCGGGCTCGTTTATTCCTTTCTGACCTTGGCCATTGCACTAGCTGTGGAAGTGCTGGTGGTGTAGTTCCTGAAGCTACCCCCTCCCTATTTCCATGGCTATCCTCAACATTTTAGGTGTCACTCCTACCATGCCTGGGGTTGGTGTAGGTTGAGGTATGATAGGTGGCGGAGCTAGGCTAGGAGGATAGTATCCCATCTGTGGACCATGCCTCAGTGGTGGGCCGGTGTGCGCTACGTAATCTACATGATATCTAGGATACACTCTGCGAGGTAGGTAGTGGATGTACATGTGTGTTGTGTGCTAGCTGGAATATTCCAGGTGGGCTCTTTTTCTTTGGTAGGATATCTCTAGACCTTGGTGAGCTGGCTCTTGTTGACCTAGGCTTAGTGCTGGCCTTCGATCTTGGTATGAATCTACCGTCATGACAATCGGCATGGCTCCCCAGACTATCGGACCAGTTTGGATTGGGTTACTTGGGCCCTGTCCCACACCTCAAGCTATGTCTGTGTAGGATCTTTTGATTGTGTGTTTCCCAAGATATAGTTTCTTAGTCTTGGAGGCAAGACTCCTTTCCAAATGTGCAAGGGATCTTGGGTCTTGTTCCATGAGTCAATGGTATGTCCATACACTGGGCAACCAATCCTCATGTCTCTAGGTCGGGGGTAGTGTGTCCCGCGTTTGGATGTTCTTTGCTTTCACTGGTGCGATCAAGGACTAACACCATTTGACTTCACGATGTGTTGATCGAAGGGTCAGATCTCATAAGTGATTGTGCGTAGGATAGTTCAATGTCATCAAACAAAGGGTTTTTTTTGCACCAATTTCCCTGAGTGTAGGTGCATGAATTGTTGACGATGTAGAATCACACTTAGGACGTTTGAGAAGTGAGCAGCCATTCGTTCATAGAGGAATGGACGTTCGCTAGTGAAGGTATGGGTGTGGCTTAGTGAGAGTTACAACCGTACGTTGATGCAGGTGTACGTTCGAGAATTGAGAACAAAAATGAGCATTCACCTATCAAGGAACAAGCATTCGTGAGTCAAAAGGGTACGATTGTGTGGATAGACAAAGGAATGGGCATTCCTTGTTGGAGGAACGGTTGTTCCCTCAGGAAAAGTACGACCATGACTTATGTTAGTAAAAAGATTTTCCAATGGGGGGAACGGCATTCACTTGTCTCAGGGAACGGACATACGTGTGAAGGTACTGGCGTACACTTACAAAAACTGGCATGTATCTTAACTATGCTGAAATGGTGTATCTTCTGATTGCTGCCTTCAAATATTCCCCTGACAGTTCACAGCTGTACTTCTTTTTATACCCTTTTTAGTGCACTTTATGCTCTCTTTAATGCTCATTACTCACACTGATGAGGCAAATATGGAAATATTCCGCCACATGGAGTGACGGGCATGCTTTAGGAATATACGGTCGTACTTGCATGAAGTGAACGACCCATTCACTTCTCAAAGAAGCAAGATGAGACTAAACTGTGCCCAATTTTCCTTTAGTTTTTCACTGATTTCAGCCCCTCAATAATGATTTTTTGTTTTGTTCTTTTTATGGATGGCTTAAGCTAGCCCCAAGCTATCCAATGATGCAAAGAATGCTTAATTAATTCTAATAGCCTAAGATTAATTATGGGATTAAGCTAATATATAGTTTTTAACTAATTGAAGGAAAAAGCCAAAATCAATGGAATCAAGAGCAAGACTAGGGCACTTACTTGTAGCTCTTGCTTTTGGTGTAGCCTCCCAAACTATCATGCTCCATTTGCTCATTTGAACTCCATTGTATGAAGAAAAACAAAATCAAAGAAATCAAACACACATCTCATAACAAACTCCTACCAGTGGATTTGCATTCCATCTAGGCAAATCAAGACTTTAGCTAAGGAATAGAATGTAGAGATCCCTATGCTAAGTGCTATCCCCAGCGAGGATGGAACCAAAGATATCACTTAAATGAGTTGGTTCGGAAACATGCACTTAGCCAACTCTAATGAGGGTTAACTCTTTGATGTGAAGCCGCTAGGGGCTCACCCCACCACCACTTGTGTCACTCAAGTGGAGCTTTCTTCAAGCTAGGTAGGGAGCAATGAGAGAAGAAGATATGGAGAGATCAACTCCTACTCAATGCCTTCGTGTGTGCAAAAGAGAGAGAGAGAGAGAGAGAGAGAGAGAGAGAGAGAGAGAGAGAGAGAGAGAGAGAGCAAGAAGAATAAGAAGAAGAAGAGGCAATCAAAGAGAGCATCACCTACATGCATACACATACAACCAAGCAAGCAAGCATGGATACACACAAGCTCACCACCATAGCCCACAATAGAGAGAGAGAGAGAGAGAGAGAGAGAGAGAGAGAGAGAGATGAGAAACTCCATTGTGATAATGGGATTGTATCATTTTCATATTTCAGAAGTCACTTATATACATAAGCTCTCTTTTTACAATGATCGATCACCTATTTAACAATTGGGGGCCCGAAATTGGATCTCTAGCTCTATGTACACTTAGGCTTACTGCTCATGATCGGCATTACACATATTGTAAGCTCGGTCATCCCATATATCTTTTACATGAAAGCGCTTAGCATGATTTTGCATAAAAATGGATTACATGAAGCATAACCACGTTTAAAATGATGTTACTTCAAAAAACTTCTAAGTACCAAAACTTCAAAATACAAAGCTTAAACCTACAACATAATATGCATTATCAATAAATTGGAATGTAAATAGCTAATCAAATAATGACAAACATCAAAAAAGTAAAATAAAAATTTAGACTCATAAAGACTTAAAGGCTAGTAGCCTAAATATCAACAAAGTAAAATAAAACATTAGAATCATAAAGACTTAAAGGCTAGTAGCCTAAATATAAAAAAAGTAGCCTAAAGACTTAAAGGCTAGTAGCCTAAATATCAACAAAGTAAAATAAAACATTAGAATCATAAAGACTTAAAGGCTAGTAGCCTAAATATAAAAAAAGTAGCCTAAAGACTTAAAGGCTAGTAGCCTAAATATCAAAAAAGTAAAATAAAACATTAGAATCATAAAGACTTAAAGGCTAGTAGCCTAAATATCAAAAAAGTAAAATAAAACATTAGAATCATAAAGACTTAAAGGCTAGTAGCCTAAATATCAAAAAAGTAAAATAAAACATTAGAATCATAAAGACTTAAAGGCTAGTAGCCTAAAGACTTAAAGGCTAGTAGCCTAAATATCAAAAAAGTAAAATAAAACATTAGAATATAAAGACTTAAAGGCTCGTAGCCTAAGCAACATACCTATAAATGTTTCCTAGCAAAAGAAAGTTATGGTAGAGTTGAATTAGGAGTAGGAAAAAGGGGGACATGCGATGGAAAAAGAGAAAATGTGAAAAGAGGGAAAACAAAAAAAAAAAGAAAGGGGAAAGATTTTGAATTACGATCAAATCGCCTTGTTGTCAAGAGTACAAGGAGATACATCTTTCACTTCCCAACATTTTAATGTAAACCTCTCAATGTTTAGCTAGACCATTCTTCTTTTAATACTTTCTTATAGGGCACTTTTTGAGTCCAAATTTTACCTAATACTTATTAGTATAATGTAATGCCCAATAGTTAGTGACTTACTTTTGTTTAACCTCTCCTTAAACTCTAGACCTTGGCTTGTATTTTTATGGAAGATCCTATCATTCTTTGAATACCACAACTCCCACAATCCCACATATCTAATCATTGTGACTAACACAAATCACACCCTAAATCCATCTCCTTGCCAATGAGCCAACTAGACCATGTAAGTCTAAGTTGCCCCCAACAATGCCTAATATACCCATCTATTCATGTTATTTCAAAACCCCTTAATAGCTGGGTAACTCCAAAAAGCATGTCTACCATCCTCTTGTGTAGTCCCATAGTCCCACATCTAGGGCATGACCTAGAGTTGAAATTTATCCCAACAAGATTGCTCCCTAAAGGGAGAGCCCACATAATCAATTTGCACAAGAACAATTTAATTCTCATAGGAACCATCTAGCACTAGACTAGCTTCGATTTGCTTTTCCAAGTATGAATTCCCCATTTCACCCTCCAAATTTTACTATAGTAACCCACATTAACCCACATTACTATAGTAACCCACATTAACCCCTATGGAAATGTTTTCCAAGTACACCTATTTATCGGAGACACTTCCATTGGTTCCATTGAACCATTTCCAATCTGTAACCAAAATTACTTCTAGGATTTCTATTGATAAGCCATAAGTCTTTTGTTGTTCATAATGTACATATAGACTACCACTTTGTCATCCATCTAGCCTAGAATAGGTCCATCCCATAGATCCCCAATGCGTCTTATGACCTTGTTGTTCATCTTTTTAGCAGTAGAGAGTTCTAGTCTAGCCAATGGTGTTGTAAATGTGTTCGTCCACCATAGAGCTAGAGATCCAATTTTGGGCCCCAATTGTTAAAACGGGTGGCTGGCCATTGTAAAAAGAGAGCTCTTGTATATAAGTGACTTATGAAATATGAAAAGGATACAATCCCATTATCACAATGGAGTTTCTCTCTCTCTCTCTCTCTCTCTCTCTCTCTCTCTCTCTCTCTCTCTCTCTCTCTCTTAATCTCTTGTGGCTATGGTGGTGAGCTTGTGTGTATGCATGCTTACTTGCTTGGTTGTATGTGTGTGCATGTAGGTGATGCTCCCTTTGCTTGCTTGCTTCTTCTGCTTCTTCTTCTTCTTCTTATTCTTGCTCTCTCTCTCTCTCTCTCTCTCTCTCTCTCTCTCTCTCTCTCTCTCTCGCACACACGAAGGCATTGAGTAGGAGTTGAGCTCTCCATAGCTCCTTCTCTCATTGCGCCCTACCTAGCTTAAGGAAAGCTTCACTTGGGTCACACAAGTGGTGGTGGGGTGAGACCCTAATGGCTTCACATCAAGGAGTTAACCCTCATTAGGGTTCGCTAAGTGTATGTTCCTGAATACACCCTTGTATTGTCTCTTTTCTCTTCTCTTCTTCCTCTCTCATGAAAGGAAGTATGCTTATTTAAGTGAACATGCATATTCAAGAAGTCCCCAAGTTGGTGATGATGTGGCATGTAAATTTGGGGAATTCTTATTCAAGAAGTCCCCAAGTTGGTAATGATGTGGCACGTACCACATCATCACCAAATTTGGGAAATTCGTATTCAAGAAGTCCCCAAGTTGTTGATGACACGACACGTACCACATCATCACCAAATTTGGGGACTTCTTGAACATGCAAAATTGCCTATCATGTTGTATATCATTGGAAAGATCTTGAAGAGTAGATTCCAAATGTCCAAACTTTGCTCACTTCTAAGTTGATTTGCAAATACCATGAGCCCATTTTTTCAGAGAGAATGTGTAGTAATCCTTAAAGGGTCCAATTTGAGTCCAAATTTTCCCTAATGCAAGGGTTTTTCAAAGTCAAGATAAAGAACAAAGGAGGTTAGATAAAACATTGGAAAGATAGAATAATAGACTTTAGAAGCAGAAGTATTGGTGGGAGTACACCAATGGTGGTATTAATTTAACATATGTATATACATAAAGAAATCTCCATGCATCCAAATAATCGAATTGCAAAGCACAAGCCTAATGGTAAGAATATAACTTTGTGATTAATTAGCACATTATTTTTATATTTGTTTTTTAAGATAAAAAATGGTATTTCGGGTAATCTTTCAGTGTTTTATCTATCAATGGTTGAAGAATGGCAATTTGTAAAGTGCTTAAGTGGAAAGCTATCTGTTTTTCATGCTAAAATTGAAACTTTGTTATATGAGGGAGAGAATGCTAGCTTCTTAGCATCACAAAATATCTTTTTCTATGATTCCTTATATGTTATGTCATGGTTCCTTATAACCTATGTCACTCTCCCAACATTGTTAAGCCTCGAACGGCCAAAACCTACAATGGACGTGATTGTAGCTTGTTGCAAGGTAAAACTTGTAAATGATGTGTAAGCTTTAATAAAACCAAACAAAGACTTAAAAGACATTCACCTAAGTTGATTTATTCTCTTTGGCTATTTTGTTCACTTATTTGTAACTTGTAAAGAATTGAAGAGAACGAAGATTAAATATAGTTGTAAGTGTTCAACGGAAGACTAGATGAAACATCTCTTGGGTGAATAATGAGATACAAAGAGCATATCAGGAGGACATAGTTGATTGTAAATAATTGAAGAGAACAAAGATTAAATATAAAGATGAAACATTTCTTGGGTGAGGAATGAGATACAAAGAGAACACAGTTGATTGTTGAGTTTCAAAATCTTATGTTACATTTTGGTAATAACTTGGTTAGTGTGATTATAACTTCTATTTTGAAGTAAGTATAAATTTTTAATTTAATAAGTACTTTATTACTCACACGACAAACATTATGTATGCAATTTGTCTATAAGACGTGGAGACTTATGAGACAGGGCTCAGTGTGGACCAAGATACATGTAGTGATTCTATAATGGTGGAACTGAACATTCTTTGGGGAGAACATGAAATAATTATAGTAACTGTGGAAGGCCACTAGCTTTTAGTCTTCTTTAGACAAGAGACATCCTTGATGTTGAGTAACTCTCTTACTAATTTTCATTTTAAGTTAGATGGTAAGAAGTTCGGGAGAAAATTCTAGAACTTCATCTGCACACAATGTATTACTCCCCACATCTTAGAGATTGTGAATTGAATCTGTAATCAATAAATCTACTAACGCTAATTGTTTTGTTCTTTCGTAAATTTTTGATTTTCTTTACTTTACAATAAATAAACTCATCAAACTATAAATAAATAATTGATAATTGTATTACCCTCCACATCTTAGAGATTGATTGTGGATTAATGTAATTGATAATTTACTAATGCTAATTGTTTTGGTCTTTCAATTTTCTTATTTTCTTTACTTTACAATAAATAAATTCATAACAATAAATAAGTAATAGATAATTGTATTACCCTCCACATCTTAGAGATTGTGGATTGATGTAATTCATAATTTACTAATGCTAATTGTTTTGGTCTTTCTCAAGTTTTTGATTTTCTTTACTTCATAATAAATAATATCATCAAACCATGTGGTCTATAGTAAAGATTCAGATCTAATAAAGCTTTGTAATAAAACCATGACATGTAATCTACCATAACTTTTAAATACATTAAGAATTTTTAATTTAAAAAAAGCATAAGTCATGAAATCTAAAATATTGTAATTTGAAGTCATCAAACCATGCCCCCTCTCCCTGTCCATAATTTATGTTAGGAAAGAAAAAGATTATATGAGGAAAACGAGTGTTTTTTTTATTGAGAATGCAAAAATTAGCTCTAGTGCTTTCAAAACGAAAAGAATGATAGAATATTCACATGAACAAAAGAAAAGTATAGAATATCAACATTGACAAAAGAAAAGTATATAGAAAAGATGGCACAAAAAACTTTACATGGAGAAAGTAAAAAGTTAGCATGGGAAAAGTGAGAACTCCCACTCATTGAGCTATAAATATTGTATTTAATCAGACTACTTGCTTTTGACACTACTTACATTATGTAACAAGACAAGTAACATCACTTGTGATGAGATTAGCAGATACCTGTTAGGTTTACAACTTCCTAAATTGACTATAGAAGAGGTGCAAAGATTAACACCTAGAGAGTAGGGGTCAAGAGCAATATTGGGGCAACGATATCCATCATGAAATGCAAACCCTTATCTTGGTTTAATAATTATTAATTATCATAATTTTGTGCTAATTGTTTAAAAATTACTATCTTATACGGTTTTGAGGAACCAATAGAGAAAACTTTTGACACTACTGGGAGATGAATAATCCAGTAGAACTAGGTGATCCAAGGATATGAGAAGAGAAAAATGTTATGTGGAAAACATCACAACTTAGAATAATTAGATGAGTGAATACATGTATGAAGTGCTATGTAGTAACATAGTCTCACAAAAATAAAAGCATCTGCCCCAAATAAAGTAACATAGTCTCACAAAAATAAAAGCATCTGCCCCAAATAACCTCAATAGAATAATATATGGTCTTGATTAGGTGTTATTCAAAACTATTTAATAAAAATTATTTTTTAATAATGAAAAACTATTGCTCATAGTTTTTACTTAAAGATTTATTTTGGTGCAAGTTTTTTGGAGGGTCTTCTATGGGGATTTTTCTAAGATCTTAAACCCTACATTTTTTGAAAGCAAAGGGCATTCCTTTTCTTTTCTTTGGTGTTCTATCTACATCTATTATATGTTGTTCTCCTTGTTCCAATACTATATAGTGACATCTAACTTGGTTTTTTGAATCGATGAAGCTCGCGTTAGCCACATGTAGTCATTTGAAAAAGATCACGAGAAAACTAAATAAAGTGAACAAATAATTCTTTAAATAAAATACCAAGAAGAAAGATAAAACCATTATCCAATTGCTCACCTTCACATTATTCAAAAAATGGTGCTCTATGAACTTAATTACATTGGCAATAACTCTCTACCCACGTGTGAGCGCATTGATTTAGATAGTGACCTGCTAAGCTGAAAGATTTAATATTATAATAATCTTAGTAAGTTAACTAAAAATAGTAAAATAAAAACTTGTTTGTTGAAGTTTTTTATTGATCCATACAAATCTTCTACTCATTCCATATGCTCTATTATTTTGACTATATGCTTCATAGATCTATACATTATAAATATAGAAAGAAATTATAAAAGATGCTACAGTTTCCCCCTAAGGTGCGATTGTTAAAGGGAGTGTACTTGATTTGGGTTTTTTCATTATCGCACGATGTGGTGCCTTGAAACAAATACTTATAGTTTTGCATCTTATCATGAAAGGTTCTCCCTCTCTCTCTATTTCTCGATGAAAATATTTTCTAATAAAAATATCCCTTATTTAGTATCTTTTATTTCAGGAGCCACTAGAGCTTAATAGCAATCGATACTGAATGAAAATCATCATATTTCATGAATTCGATTCTCAGGAAACAAAAAAAACTTTGACATTAGGATGTACCCAAGTATACATAAAGTAGATTTTGAGGACAAAAGTTTTGGGGAAGGGATGGTTTATAATAAAGTAGGAACTTTAGTTAGGACATGGGCATGGGCTCAACTATAAAAGGGGCTCATGGATCTTCATTTGTATCTTTTGACCTTTTGACATTTGAATGACTCTTGGAGCCTTATGGCTTTCAAACTTGGCTTGTGGAAGCCTATTTCCATCCTTTGGTGAAAGGCTAAATCACTTAGGCATCATGGCATTATTATATGAGATTATCTTTTAATCTTATATTACTCCATGATGATTATCCCAAATCTTAGCTTTATGATGATTATCTTTTAATCTTATATTACTCCATGATGATTATCCCAAATCTTAGCTTTATGATGATTATCTTTTAATCTTATATTACTCCATGATGATTATCCCAAATCTTAGCTTTATGATCAGTCCATTTTAATTGGTGATGTTCCATTTCAACTTCATGCATCTTATCTCTTGTTATATTTTCTAACATGCTTTAAACTTCTTATCTTACCATGTCCTTTGAGAGCACTCTAGTAGATGAGCTATCCATCTCATCATTTTCTACTTACAAGATATTCTTACAAGCCCTGATTGGTTGCTTCCATTGTCCATCTGCAATGACCAACCTATCCATTAATGGGTTTTAGCTCTTTTAGATTTTCTCTTGGCATGAATATAGTGTTGTTCACCAACATTCTTTGCATCTTCTTATTCTCTTTCTAAAAGACATGCACCCTCTCACTTATTTGAGTATTCTATCATTCCATAGTATGCATTACACCCTGTAAAATTTTACATTTTTTTCTCTTTTTCAAAATAAGTGATTTTGAGAGTCATGTTATTATTACTTCCTTGTGCTAGTCAACATACTTTGGGCTAATTTGTAAACATAAGGTGCTTGGTTGGAAAGCCTTCTTGTATAAGGAGACTTGCATGATCATCGCATGCATACTTCATAAAGGAGGTTAATCTTGAAAACAGAGGGGGCCATTTTGATATAGGATCAATTGGATATATCGATCACTCTACCCATAAATCTACATGCCTTTTCCATGCATCTCTATTCTCTTACAATATTCATTGTTTTACATCAAGATAATCTATGTCCTCTTATGCATATAGGTGTATACTCAATATCTATGTACTTTATTCTCTTGCATTATTGATTTTTCCATCAAGGTAACCATGCTTTATTCTTCTATCAACTTGTAGTGTGACAGGAAAGATCAATGAAGAGTAAGATGGTTTTTTGGTTCCAACTCTATGGCACCAAAAAACTAACAAACTCTTCATCTTTAATCCTTTTTTCTCACCCTAATCTCTATTGCAATGGGAATAACTATCACCTAATGTGAGACACCTAAAAAGCATCGGATCATTGAAAATAGACCTTGTAATCAAAGAATACTCATTTAATTGCTCAAACTATTAAAAATTTAAAACATTAAGCTAGATGATATAAATTATTCAAATCTAGCACATTTAAGATAGTTAGAATGTTAGTAGCATATCAGAAGTTAGATTTCGCCTAGACTTTGTCTCAAGGTACACAATAACAATAAAATATCCGATGATTCTATTATAATATTAGTAAAACATGGTCCCAAAGAGTGTACAAAGAGAGAGAGA